>NC_133327.1:97873352-98195852 GCF_042186555.1 Aquarana catesbeiana
TACTTTTTAAAGCTCAACTGATGTTTTATTCCATTTTCTCTCTTTATAGCCCTGTGCTCCAGCATGTTATGGTTTGTTACTGATGTTTGCTTGTAAATGCTTTAAAATACCCTTTTATCTTAGTGAAAATTCTACTTCCCAATCTCACACTGCAGTGTTCTATGTTAGCAGAGCTGAGTAACAGCTATGCCCCTCATCACACGTCATCACACAGACAATATTGCAGAGAATGGGAGGGGCCATGTCTGACCAGGCCATTGTGAATTACAAAGAGCTGTGGGCCACTTTTGGTGCCTATTAGACTTCATGACCATGTTAAGACACTCTACACCAGGGATATGCAATTAGCAGACTTCCAGCTATTGCAGAACTACAAGTCCCATGAGGCATAGCAAGACTCTGAAAGCCACAACCATGACACTCAGAGGCAAAGGTATGATGGGACTTGTAGTTTTGCAACAGCTGGAGATCCACTAATATCCCTGCTCTACACTGTAAGAAAAACAGAAAAGGAATGTGCGCAAACCTAGTGCATTACCAAAGATAATTTAATAATAAAAATGTTTTATATAAAAGTGGGTACTCACAAAATGCAACTGACAAAAGGCCATAAAAACAATGCATGGACATGCACAAAACACGGGGTGCAGCTAACGCATTTCGGGGGCGCACCCCCTTCCTCAGAGCTAGGCTACACACCTTGGAACACTCTACACTGTAAGTCTATGTCTATAGCTGGCCATACACTAGATTGTTTTTGTTTAGCCCATAAGCTTAGAAATCTGGTGAATCTCCCAGTGAGGCTATTGTATTCTGACAGCTGGCACCGCCAGCAACTGGCAAGTCTCCTGCAATGGGATATTGGTGGTTTTAGTACATTTTATTTAAAAGGATACTGTCTTGCAGATGCTATATACATACAGTGTAAAGCTCCACGACCGGCCTGTAGATATTATTATATTAATAAGCAAATTTGGTACTCTACTCTTTGCAGGCCTTAAAGGCTTGGAAACCCTACCATGCAATCCCACAAAGAAATGTTGGTGCAGCTGTTGTTGACTGCTGAGATGTGCTCACTGGATTTTGGGTGGGAGGTGCTTCAGAAAATCTGGTATTGCTTGCAGAGTTTGCCCAGGATCAGGGAACCGTGCAAGCTGACTGATGAGGACACACTGATCAATAAAAATAGGGATATTGGTGTGCCCTCTGTCAGAATATGATGTTAGCTATGTAATGCTCCGAACATTGAACTGATAGTGGTGAGAAGGTTTATGCAGCGCCTGTGATGTGCCAGCCACTGCCTACGCTCTATTGTATTTCTGCATGCTGCTAACATACCGCCCAACATTTTGAGATGGGAATGAGGGACACCTACTAGCAAACGTATGTAGGCATAGGACACACCCCCTGCCACACCCCCTTAAAGGGGACATAATCAAGAAAAAAAAAAACTATTCCTTTACATTGGCTTTTAAAATTGACAAATGCAGCAATTTAGAATTTGGATGAAAGGTTTAGCACTGGGAAATACGTTTTGAAAGATAAAAAGTGCATTTTATATACATCTATATAGATCAGACCAAAATGAGGGACAAATGAGGTGGAAAGAGGGTCAGAGGGACATTGCTCCAAATCAGGGACAGTCCCTGGAAATCGGGGACAGTTGGGAGCTATGTGCTAACTCCTGCTGATGACTTCAGAAGGCACGGCTAGTTGTGGCCAGCTACATATCTAGGGGTTTGTTAATCAGCAGTGACTACGCTTATAGACACACTCCTTTTGGTGTAATGCTTTTTCACACCATGTCCATTGAGCTGCGCACACCACTGCACATATATAGTGTGAACAGGGCACGTAGAAAACATTTGTTTACACCATATGTGAGTGGTGGTATGCAGAAAAACGCTAACACGGTGCGAACAAGACCTTCCAGTGCTTTCCTGTAGTCCAACTGGCTACATTGCACACAAGGGTGACAATGCTGCCCTGATTTGGATAGCCATAGCACAGCGTTGTCACTCTGTTTGCCTAGCAGAATGAATGAGTAAAATTGCACATTCAGCTGGGGAAGTAGGTTTGCAGACCAATCTTAAAGCGGAACACTCCCTCAATCAACCTTGACTGTTTAATCCTTATGCTGCTAGCATTAGTAAATAGATAGGAAAATGTATCATATTTACTTGTTTTAAACTTTTTTTTTTTCTTCAGTTACTTCCTGGTTGCTAGGCCTGGGCAAATAATGTCATACATCCCAGGAGTCTTCAGGAGGGGAGGAAGGGTTTTCCCGGCTAAGCACACTCTCCTGCCTGAGCTAAGTGCAGATGGATTCCAGGAAGTAAATGCTACATGAATCTGCCCTTATTAAAGTTGGGCATGGCCAGAAATGCTAAGGGGGTGTTTTTAAAAGGTGATTTTGCAACAAAATAAAGCACAGAGCCATGGATGGATGGGTGAGTTTGCTTTGAATATTAAAAAGTGTATTAAATACTTTTGGTTTGTGGTGCTCAGATGCAGTATAATTCTGCTTTACTTAACTAAGGCTGCATTTTTGAGATGAGCATAAAATTCTACTTTAACCTAAACATTCACATTTTACTTTAGCTTGTGTGTAAATAGAGGTATGTCTGAGTGCCAGTTTGATGGTTACATGATCGAACTCTCTGACATGCTATACCAGCACTGGGCAGACTTGGCATCAAAAAAGTCCTTATTTTAATTATGACTCAAAGCTTTACAATTGTACTGCTTTTATTGCTGATTATCTTCTTTCCATGGCAGATAAGTATAATCTTTGACTCCATGGAAAGCTTCCATCATGTTGTACAATGTCACTGCTAGTCACCCCTGACCATGCTGAGCAGTGCATGGGGGAAAGATAACAGAGAGAGATACTGGAGTCCTTCTCATCTAGTCCCAGAGAACACAGACATACAGCCAAAGTCACAGAATCAGATGACTCTAAAGAAGGGGTACTTGCTAAACGCTAACTCACAGTGTAAAGCAGGCTTCGTCTAAAGGTTTCTAGGGGTTCCTTGAGGCTGGGTTCACACAATGTTCGGCTGCAGCAGGGGGTCCAGTGTGTCCCTGTTCACCGTTTCTGGTCCTAAGTAGGTCCAAATTTTTGTCTGAATTCAGACCTGAAACTGACCAGAAGCCCTGTGCTGTGTGCTCCACGGCCGGCCCAGGGAGATGTGTGAAGTGGCTCCATTCAGACCTGGTCACGTTCTCCTGTCATGCGAATTGGATGCGGGGAACCCACATCCGGTTCGCATAAGCGTGAACCCAGCCTGAGCGATGAGCAATTTCTGCGCCTTAGATAAGTACCCACCAGTAGCGGCCCGTCCATAGGGGGCGCACGGTTAAGGCCACCCCCCCCCCCCCCAAAAAATTTTTTTTTTTTAATTTTTTTTTTTTAAAAAGGCCCTTAAAAAAGAATTGAAAAAAAATTTCCTTTAAGTGCACTGTGTTCGTGCACTATGGGAAGCGCCACGTCAGTGCAATCACGAGATTGCAGACAAGGCGCTTCATTGGCAGGATTTTTACCTGCTTTGCGGCGCATTCCATCGTGCCGAACAACATCCGCTCATAGTATCACTACGGGCGGGTGCTTTGTTGTTTTAGTTAAGAGGTTACTTCTGGTTTACCTGTGCCACAGAGAACCTGGAAGTGACGTCCGAAGCTCCGTGGAAAGCACGGCCCGAGCGGAGCTGGTAAGTTAGGCTCTAAGGCTGCAAAATAGGTGAACTTAGCGCTTGCAGTCCACTCAGCTGTGTTAGAAAAGCGAATGACTATTCGCTTTCCTAACACTGAACTGCGTCTCCGCCAAATCAGGTGCTTGGGTCTGTTACCTGTCACCTGATTGGTTGAAACAACAGGCGCCACTATTGAATGCCTATCAGGATGAGAGGACGGGAGATGAGCGTTTGATGGGCACAGTGGCTGCATTTGATGGGCACAGTGGCTGCATTTGATGGGCACAGTGGCTGCATTTGATGGGCACAGTGGCTGCATTTGATGGGCACAGTGGCTGCGTTTGGGCACAGTGGCTGCGTTTGGGCACAGTGGCTGCGTTTGATGGGCACAGTGGCTGCGTTTGATGGGCACAGTGGCTGCGTTTAGCACAGTGGCTGCGTTTGATGGGCACAGTGGCTGCGTTTGATGGGCACAGTGGCTGCGTTTGATGGAACAGTGGCTGCAACTGATGTTTTTTTTTCAAAATGTTTTCAGTTTGTTTGCACCCCCCCAAAAATTTTGAGCACCAGCCGCCACTGGTACCCACTGACACCAATCATTTTTGTAGTTATCTGTAAGAGATGGATTCCCACTGACCACAAATGTAAGGACCATTCCTTCCACTAACCATCTTGCTAATGTACAGTGAAGATATAGTAATTATTAGCAGGGCTTTCTTGTGACTGGAAAGTTATTTCAAGGGTTCTTCAATATAAAAGGCTGAGAAAGGTCAGCTTAAAGTGGAACTTAACTGTATTTGAGCACCACTAACTGAAAATGCTATTTAAATCATTTTTAATATTCAAAGCAAACTTGCACATCAATCCATGTCTTCACGCTTTATTTAGTTGAGAAATCACTTTAAAAGCCGCCCCTTAGTATTTCTAGCCATGACCATCTTGAGTAAGGGCAGATGATTCATGCACTGTTAATTTAGTCGGCTAAAATATTTTCGTCAACTAAATTAACACTATTTTAGTAGACTAAAATACAACTAAACCTAGAATAATTCAGATGACTAAAATACGACTAAAACTAAAATGGCATTTTAGTCAAAACGATGACTAAAACTAAATCAAAATTTGACGGTAAAATTAACACTGGGTTCGTGTAGCATTTACTTCCTGGAATCCATCTGCCTTTAGTTCCGGCATGCAGACAGGAGGATGTGCTTAGCTGAAAAAGCATCTCCTCCCCACCTCCTGATGAATGAAAACAATCTGCACATGAAGACTCCTGGGATGTAGGACATATTTTTGACCTATGCCAGAAACCAGAAAGCAACTAAGGAAAGTAAAACAAAAGTTTATAACAAGAAAATATCATTTTTTATGCATTTACAAATGCTAGCAGCATAAGGATTAATAGGAGTTAATATTGGTTGAGAGAATTTAGTTTGGCTTTAAATTATGCATTTTCACTATTACGAGCATTTTTGGTTGCAGGAAAGAAAATCGCTTGATTCCCCCACCACAGCTGGGGTTGATGGGGAAATCTCTCCCACGGAGCCATTATGTTCTCCCAGTAGGGGGGAAGGGTCGTCCCCGCTGGGAAAACATAGTGATTATTGCTAACGTCTATAATAGCCACTAGCAATTATTGCATGTAAAATCCAACAGGCTGCTTGTACCCAAGTTGATCGATCAAATCTCGGCCAGTCCCTGCTGAACTGAATAGAATCAATTTAAGTGAAAAACCACAAGGTTTTTAATCCCAGAGAAGCTTTGTGACAGATTCTCTGTAAAGTGAACCTGTCATGTCTAAAAGAGTTTCCAAACCATATACTGCTAAACTGCGAGCACTTTTTGGTGCCAAGTATCTACAGTGCATCCAGAAAGTATTCACAGCGCTTCACTTGGGCTAACTTTACTGTTTCTTTCTTTTTTTTTTTTTTTTATTCATTGAAGTGTTTTTTCCCAAAAAATTGCATTTGAAAGACCGCTGCACAAAATAGAGTGTGACATAAAATATTGCAGCAATTGCCATTTTATTCCCTAGGGTCTCTGCTAAAATATATATAATGTTTGGGGGTTCCAAGTAATTTTCTAGCAAAAAATATTGATTTTAACTTAAGAAAGAAGTATCAGAAAAAGATTTAAGTGGTTAAACTTCCCGCATTTACAGTTTGTTCAAAATTGGCAGACTGCCCACAGAAGTTTTATCCCTTTGATCTAAGAAGGAAGCTTAGTTACAATGTTTCAAGTTAAAGACTTGGCAGAATGCCTGGATGCTTTCTTTTGACAGCTGAGTGAGCAGATAGTAGTCTCTCTACTTGTTTATATGAAAGAATCGGCAACCTCTGCAGAAGAGATCGTCAGGGGAGGTGAATCGAGATCACGATTTTTTAACGATTAATTGTGCAGCTCTACTCTGTACATTGCTGCATTCATCTTTCCCTCAATCCTGACTAGTCTCCCAGTTCCTGCCGCTAAAAAACATCCCCACAGCATGATGCTGCCACCACCATGCTTCATTGCAGGAATGGTATTGCCCAGGTGATGAGCAGTGCTTGGTTTCCTCCAGACAAGACGCTTGCCATTCAGGCCAAAGAGTTCAATCTTTGTTTCATCAGACCAGAGAATTTTTTGTTTCTCGTGGTCTGAGAGTCCTTCAGGTGTCTTTTGGCAAACTGCAGGCGGCTGTCATGGGCCTTTTACTGAGGAGTGGCTTCCATCTGGCCACTCTAACATACAGGCCTGATTGGTGGAGTGCTGCAGAGATGATTGTTCTTTTGGAAGGTTCTCCTCTCTCCACAGAGAAATGCTGGAGCTCGGTCAGTGACCATCAAGTTCTTGATCACCTCCCTGACTAAGACCCTCCTCCCCTGATAGCTCAGTTTGGCCGGACGGCCTGCTCTAGGAAGAGGCCTGGTGGTTCCAAACTTCTTCCATTTACGGATGATGGAGGCCACTGTGCTCATTGGGACCTTCAATGCTGCACACATTTTTCTGTACCCTTCCCCAGATGCGTGCCTCAATACAATCCTGTCTCGGAGGTCTACAGACAATTGCTTAGACTTCATGGCTTGGTTTGTGCTCTGACATGCACTGAACTGTGGGACCTTTATAAAGATAGGTGTGTGCCTTTCCTAATCACGTCCAATCAACTGAATTTACCAAAGATGGACTCCAATCAAATTGTAGAAACATCTCAAGGATGATCAGTGGAAACAGGATGAACCTGAGCTCAATTTTGAGTGTCATGGCAAAGGCTGTAAATATTTATGTATGTGGGATTTTTTCCTTTATTTTGAATAAATTTGCAAAGATTTTAAACAAACTTCTTTGTCGTTATGGGGTATTGTTTGTAGAATTTTGAGGGAAAGAATGAATTTAATCCATTTCGGAATAAGGCTGTAACATAACAAAATGTAGAAAAAGTGAAGCGCTGTGAATACTTTCCGGATGTACTGTATGTTGATCCCCAGATCAGTTTCTGGTTCTAAGAAATCCCTCATAACCTTGGAGCGCAATGAACACAGGCCTAGAGCTGTATCTTGACCAGGGACTAAGCCCCTCAATTAAGAATTCCAATTGTAGGCCACAGTGAGGGTTCCTTCTTTGAATGGCTGCAAAGCAGGTTCAGATTTAGATCAAGGTGGGACCGAGCTTAGCACTGATTTGGTGAAAGTCATGGCGTTGTGTACAGAGGGCCCTCAGCATCCCCGGGGATTCCTGGCCATGTAGAAATTATTTATGGGATTAGTACTTGCAAAACCTTTAACCACTTAAGGACCGAGCCTCTTTCTGAGATTTGTTGTTTACAAGTTAAAAACAGTTTTTTTTGCTAGAAAATTACTTAGAACCCCCAAAGATTATACGTTTTTTTTCTCACACCCTAGAGAATAAAATGACGGTCATTGCAATACTTTCTTTCACACCGTATTTGCGCAGCGGTCTTACAAGCGCACTTTTTTTGGGGAAAAAATACACTTTTTTGAATTAAAAAATAAGACCACAGTAAAGTTAGCCCAATTTTTTTTTTATATTGTGAAAGATAATGTTACGCTGAGTAAATTGATACCCAACATGTCACACTTCAAAATTGCGCCCACTCGTGGAATGGTGACAAACTTTTACCCTTAAAAATCTCCATAGGCGACGTTTAAAATATTCTACAGGTTTCATGTTTTGAGTTACAGAGGAGGTCTAGGGCTAGAATTATTGCTCTCGCTCTATTGATCGCGGCGATACCTCACGTGTGGTTTGAACACCGTTTTCATATGCAGGCGCTACTCACGTATGCGTTCACTTCTGCACGCAAGCTCATCGGGACGGGGTGCAATTAAAAACATTTTGTTTTCTTATTTATTTTACCTTTTTTTATTTTTACACTGTTTTTAAAAAAAATTTTAAAAGTGTCACTTTTATTCCTATTACAAGGAATATAATAGAAAAAAAGCATGACAGGACCTCTTAAATATGAGCTCTGGGGTCAAAAAGACCTCAGATCTCATATTTAGACTAAAATGCAATAAAAAAAATAAATAAATAAAAAAATTGTCATTTAAAAAAATCGTTTTAAAAAAATGTCCCTTTTAAGAGCTGTGGGCGGAAGTGACGTTTTGACGTCACTTCCGCCCTGCATTGTTATGGAGACGGGTGGGGGCTATCTTCCCCTCACTTGTCTCAATACCTAACAGGAGACGAGACGCGATCGCCTCCGTTGCTGCCGAGGGCTCCGGTAAGCAGCGGAGGGCACTGGAGCGCGGCGGGAGGGGCCCTCTCCCGCCACCGATAAAAGTGATCTTGCGGCGAATCCGCCACAGAGACCACTTTTATCTTGTAGCGGACCACCCGCTGAAGAAGATGATACCGGGGTTATGGCAGCTAGCTACTGCCATACCAACGATATCCTCCTTCAAACAGCCGACGTAAAACTGCGGCAGGCTGGTTGAATATCAATTTCTTTAGACCTGGCAGATTCCCTGGCCTCATGCACACGGATGGGGATTTTATGAGGAGTTTCCAGCTAATAAACATCTTTGTGCTTAAGACCTAAATGTAATAGTGAACGTTAATAAACCCAAAGCCAAAAATGTAATATATTGCAGCTTACCAATCATTAGATGTGGTTGCTACATAAGAGTTCCTTTTTTTTAGGCTTTTTTTTTCACTTGGTGATCTGACCAGTAACACATCTCCTGTATTAGAGTGCCCCCACTCTGGATGAAGGAGCACAGGGGCACCTTTGGACAGCAGCATTGTCAGTCTGGAGGGGAGTAATAGATGTACTAGCATATTTAAAATTGAAGCCAAACTCCAGCTAATACATTATAAGCAGTCACAGCAACGGTCTTTTTTTCCTTTTGGGATAAACGTTTTATGTAAATAAATAAAAACTGATCATTTTAAGCACCCCTGCTAGTGTCATATGGTTTGTCTTGTCTCTGTAACTGATACATTCTGCTGGAGAGCTTGTTCTTTTGAAAAACAACTTACTGGCTGGATCACCAGATGAAAATAGAAGAAAGAAAGTCAAAATAAGAAAATGAATACAGCCATCACATGTAAGAAATGGTAAGCTGTAATATAATAAATGTTTGCTTTTTGATTTAATATCACTTTAGTTAAGCGATTGTTTCTGGTAAGATTGGTTAAACTGAAACTGTTGCCTTTCTAAAAAGACAAATATGTTCGACTAAACTGTTTTATTTCCTTTAAATACAGGCCAATGATGATTATTACACAGAAAATAACAAGCTTGGCTTTTGAAGTAAGAGATGGTAAGCCTTTTCTGTGTTATGCCAGGGAAAGTAAAGTATACCTGTTTTGAAGTATGTGTGTCCAATGTAGTGAACATGTTTTAATGGCTTCTGCCTGTAACTATCTTCATATTCTTTACCTTCATTCTGTAATGCATTTGGAAATTGAAAAAACAGCAATCTGATTGTTTAATAGGGACAGCAGCTTCATGCTTTATAAATCATACCTGCCGCTTGTCCTAACATATCAGCAGGTTACAGAGACCTCAGAAGACAAAAAGAACACAGACTGCACACTGGTAGAATTCTGTGCGATTCCTCTTCTTTACCAAAGCGCAGGCATTTTTTTCTGTGAAATTCCCTTTTATTTAATTAAAATTTTTTTTGTCCTATTTTCTGCCTGAGAAAATGTTATAAATGCTGCCCTCTGTCCATTCAGAGCACCAGTCCTGGTGACATTTGTCAAAGGTGGGATTTCTTTACCTTTAGATTTCCTCTCGCTTCACTGATAGTGAAAGTAAACTAAAAAGGCTTGTACACACTATAAAAAAACCGGGCAAACCTTTTCGTCCAAAGATTTTTCGTATAGTGTGTCCACAACTTTCGCCAGCCAATTCCGAATTTTCATACGAAAATTCCCAAAGTGACAAACTTCAACATTTTTCTCATACGGGAGCAGAACGAACGATTTTCATTTAATGTGTACCGTTTTCGTACAAGAAAAATCAGAAAAGAAAGACTGCGCATGATCGGAAACAATGAACGACAAAAAAAGCCTTTTTCGTATGAGAATTTGCGTATAAAGTTTTGTTCATCGGTTTTGATTTGCTGTGAAACAACGAGGACAATCAGACAATCGTTCTCCCGATATTCTTATGATGTGTACTGTACTTTAGAGGACCTAACCTTTCCCCAGTGTATCCAGTATCTGTTTGGCAGAAGTTCCACTTAATTTAAGATAACAGTGAAAACTGAGCATTCTCTTTGGGCCTTAATATAAAACTAAAGTTTATGGAATCTGATCTGCAGCTGCCCTGCGTGAAAAATAAGTTTATTTCCTATGCTTTGTCTTAAATAATGAAATCTGTCTACAAATTAAATTTTGCCTGGTTATAGTAAACACAAGATGTATTTATTTAAAAAATGTTTTGATGTACCTTAATCGCTTCAATACTGGGCACTTTTACCCCCTTCCTGCCCAGGCCAATTTTCAGTTTTCAGCGCTGCCACACTTTGAATGACAATTGCGCGGTCATGCAACACTGTACCCAAATGATATTTTTATCATTTTTTTTTCACACAAATAGAGCTTTATTTTGGTTGTATTTAATCACCACCTTGTTTTTTTTTTTTGCTAGATAAAAAAGGAAAAAGATTGAAAAATGTGAAAAAGAAAAATTTTTCCTTCGTTTCTGTCAGAAGATTTTGTAAATAATAATTCTTCTCCTGCACTGATGAGCACTGATAGTCTGCACTGAAAAGGCGGCACTGATGATATGGCACTGATGAGGAGGCAGTAATATGCAGCACTGATGGGCACTGATAGGCGGCACTCATGGGCAATGATAGGCGGTAATGATGAGTGGCAATGATGAGCAGGCACTGATGGGCACTGGAAGGCAGCACTGACTGCCATTTCTGATGGGCAGTGATTGACATCATTGATGGGCACACAGTGGCATCACTGATGGGTACTGACTGGCATCACTGCTGGGCACTGTTGGGGCTGCACAGATAATCAGGGCACTGATGATCAGTGCCCCGATTAGCTGTACAGTCTCCCCTGTGAGGAGATGTCACTAATCAGCTCTCCTCTCCTCTCACTCTGTCAGTGTGAGGCGAGGACAGCCGATAAACGGCACTTCTGTGTTTGGACACAGCCGACCACATATGTAAAGAGCTGCGTCATAGGCTCTTTACCGAGATCAGAGTTGTCGCCGTGTCCCACGGGAGCACAGGAGCGATGAGACTGTGGCGACGTCATGTGACGTTGTCCCAGAATGAGAGAGGATCCCGCCGGCCGCCATTTGTCTATACAGTGGGCGGGAGGAGGTTAAAAAAAATGATGTGCCTTTTGGATGAATTGGCAAAACTGTCAAAGTCAATTTTTTCAGCAAATAAAAAAAATAACAAAATATCAAGTTGTAACAGGGGCTTCATGGTTGGCTAGATTTGGTGCCAAGAGACTACAGCACAAGTCCCTATCCCCGCTCCTATCCTGTTAGGACACTCTCCTCCCCTGCTGAGGCCAAATCCTCCGACATCTTGTGCCCCACTCAATGCCAGAGGCCTCCACACAACATTCCCGGGCATTGACCTTTACATCCCCAAAGGAAGGAATGTTCACCCATAACGTAGTTGCTGTAATTTACTGATGGAATTAAGGAAATGGCATAATAGTCACATCACATCGACTTGCATTCTGGAATAACTTGACATTACACAGTCAATCTCATTTAGTGAACGATCTGCAGTAGTCACATATGAAAGCATATGCAGCACCTTGGCAGCCATCTCCCTCTCTGTCTCCCCTCCCCCCCCCCCCCCGGGGTCATTAGTACTCCTAGGACTGTGCTCTCTCTAGTCACCTCCCCCTTAGGTACACTTCTCCTGGGACCCTCCAGGGAAACAGCCTAACACAGGGAACTCTTGGCCTGGCCTGAGACTGAGAGGCCTTTTGCCATCCGCCCTAGCCCTCACCTCAATAAGGGAAAGAGACTACAGCCGGCTTTTCCTGAGTGCAGGTCTACCCCTCCCGGCCTCTTGCCCTATCCAGGGCCTACGTGTGCTTGTTACATCCACAAGGCCTCAATGCCCCCAGTCCTCCTAGGGCTCCTCCCAACCGGGCTTATAACAGGGAACTGACTCAACCATTAAATCAACGCAGGAGGGCTCTACCTAAAAGGGGCCGAGCGCCTGATGACCCTACTTACTGTAACCAGATATTGTTCTGGTACAAAGCCACCTAGTGGCAAAATAACTAACTTCACCTGCCTGCAAACTTCTTTTTTTAATACAGACCCTGTGGTGGACTTTATTTACACCATATGGTCAGAAGTTTATGAACACCTGACCATCACACCTGAAGTATATGAGCTTGATGGACATCCCATTCCAAAGCCATGGCCATTATTATGGAGATGCCCCCATTCCCCTTTGGAGGACAGCTTCCACTCCTGTGGAAAGGCTTTCCATAAGATTAGGTCACGGTCCTGTGCAGGCCATTAGGTGCCTTCCACACAAATGAATCAAACCATGTCTTTATGGGCATAACTTTGTGTACCTGAATGCAAGAATTTGGAGGAGCGTCCACACACTTTTGGCTATATACTGTACATGAGCCACATTTTTTGTCTTGATCCTTCCTGAAAATGCCATTACTGTTTTATAAAACTCTTTTCGAGCATGAAGAAAACATTTGAGAACTGAAGCTATCATCAGCTGCGTGCACAGTTAAGTCTCCTCTAATGCCTGTGTATGCATTTTCCTAGAAGTAAATGCTTTTTCCCTTACACGACAAAGGCTTTGATGGACAATAAATAATACTGACTGCTTGTCCTTGAATATTTCAAAAACGTGTTTTTCAAAGGTGGTATTTCTAGCAAGACAGATCACAGTCCTCTAGATATGATGTCAGCTCTGCATTTATTTAGCAACCTGGCATAGCAGTGCCCATACTCTGGACCTGCAATTCACAGGAGTATCCAGGGAATCAAATGCAGGTTAAGCATGAATGCTACAACAGCCATGAAATTGAATGTACAATGTACAAGTAATTGCACCTGGCCTCTCTTGTTTGGCTTAATACAAACAATTAAACAGGATTCTCATAGTGTTCTGTATTTTTATATCCATTGTACAAAATTAAAGGCCAACTCCACCATTTGTTTCAAAAAAATTCCTTCTCCTTCTCTGACCCGCTTAGAAAAAAAAAAAAATGTCACTGAGCAGCACCTTCTCTACAGCACTGCCCTCTGCATTGTCCTCTGTTCTTGAATACTACTCCTCATCTATGTTAAATTATGTACCTTTAACCCATTTTCTGTCAGCCAGAGTGCCATCTTCTTCAATTATTAGGGTCCATCCACCATTACTACTACAGGAAGAAGAGAAAAAGGAACCCAGGACATGAGGTTTTGATGAGAGAAACTAAAATAACTTAGAGCCAAAGAAAAAAACAAATATATAACAATAATTGCCAGCAGCCATGTATATGTGAGTTTGACAACGTCACTACAGATCAGAAATGTATAAACAAACACCGAGCTTAGCTAGTGCAAATTCATAAATCATAAGTAAATATCATACATTCAGTAAATATAAAAAGTCCCACAATTGTGATGAAAAGTGTTTTGTGCTCCAATGCAAAATGTAAAATTTGGGGCTCCACTATTCAGTGTGCAGATGGAGTGCCCCACATGGATGTACACTCACCCTGGCTGTTGACCACCTATCGCTAGTTTGCTCACTTGTGCTTTGTGGGGAAAGAGACCCCTAGATGGTATCTTTAATGGTCAGTCACACACAGCTAATCCTCCAAGGATGGGGAGAAAAAATGACAGAAGAAATAGCCCATAGCGTAAAACCATTTTATTTAAAAAGTTGGTAAAACAAACGTGGGTACACTCACGTGTACTGGTGCCTAAACCTGGCACCCAGTGTGTTCAGCATGTGTGCCTCAAGGGCGGCCAGCATCCGATGGATACCGCTGATAACCTCAAGAGGCTTGATTGCGTCATCGCGACACCATATCTGCCCGAGAAATGATTACAGGAAACCGAGCCAAACCACGATTCAGCGGTATACATTGGATGCCGAGCAGACTATCCCCTATGCTGAACACACCGGGTGCCAGGTTTAGGCACCAGTACATTTGAGTACATATTGGTTTTACCAATCTTTTAAATAAAACGGTCTTATGTTATGGGCAGTTCCCTCTGTCATTTTTTCTCAAAATCCATGGAGGATTAGCTACAATATGACTGACCATTAAAGATACCATCTAGGGGTCTCTTTCCCCACAAGGCACAAGTGACCACACTAGAGATAGGTGGTCAACATCCAGGGTGAGTGTACATCCATGTGGGGCACTCCATCTGCACACTGAATAGTGGAACACAGAATTTTATATTTTGCATTGGAGCACGAGTACTTTTCTTCACAATTGTGGAACTTTTTATATTTACTGAATGTATGATATTTACCTTCTGATATGATTTATGAATTTGCACTAGCTAAGCCCTGTGTTTGTTTATACATTTATGATGTTTTAATGGCGCTGGTGCAGATCAGGCACCTGCAGTTTGGGCATCAATAATACGTACATTTAAACTTTGATAATCCACCAAATGACTTAAAAATCTGCACAGTCACGCATGTGATTTAGGCATTCCTGCCAGACAGCATAGGGAGGTTTGGGGTTCAGTTTACGGATTAGACAATTCAGCAGCAGCAGAAGACTGATGCACTCAGTGGCTCAGGCATTATTGCTTTAAGCGTATGTCCAGCTACATTTATTTATAAAGAATTAGAATCCCTATGGTGTTTCTACAGCTAGCTGGGGTACCTTTTGAGAGATTTCCTTTACTTCCATTTCTAATGAAAACAGTTTCACCAGACAGGAAATGAGAAGTACATCTCCAACAAGCCAAGGGAAATAGACTAGCATTTCCTGTGGTCTCCCTCCAGCTGAACTTTTCCCTATTACAACTTATTATGCTTTGTTCCACAATGTGTCTCTGTGTGGAGACAGCCATTTTTGCACAAGTAGGGCTTTGCTTCCTTGTGTCAGGGGCTCCAGCAAGGAGAACAGTGAGCAGCACAGTGGTGACATCACCAAATCTCACTCCAAATCTCCTGAGGCTAGCAGTCCGGGATAGCTGTGCATTAGATCTCACACTGCAGATATACAGATATGAGGCTATATGCACAGGAGTGCCTAGGCACTCTAAAATACCAGGAAACGCATTGCTGATTTTCTGGAGGAATTCTGGACACATTTTTAAAATTATTGCTTAGGCACAATTAAGATTTCTAGATGTTTCCCAAATCTTGGCAAATCTTCACTTTTTGAGTTCAAGTCAACTTTAACAAAGGTGGATCACCTATGCAGGGAGTGTGCTGCTTTCAATGAATTGGTCGAATCATAAATTTGCTTTGTAAGAAGCAGTAAAGAACAACCACTGCAAAGCAGGAAACATACAGTATCTCACAAAGGTGAGTACACCCCTCACATTTTTGTAAATATTTTATTATATCTTTTAATTTGACAAAATTGAAGAAATTACACTTTGCTACAATGTAAAGTAGTGAGTGACCAGTTTGTATAACAGTGTAAATTTGCTGTCCCTTCAAAATAACTCAACACACACAGCCATAAATGTCTAAACCGCTGGCCACAAAAGTGAGTACACCCCTAAGTGAAAATGTCCAAATTGGGCCCCAAGTGTCAACATTTTGTGTGGCCACCATTATTTTCCAGCACTGCCTTAACCCTCTTGGGCATGGAGTTCACCAGAGCTTCACAGGTTGCCACTGAAGTCCTCTTCCATTCCTCCATGACGACATCACGGAGCTGGTGGATGTTAGAGACCTTGCGCTCCTCCACCTACCATTTGAGGATGCCCCACAGGTGCTCAATAGGGTTTAGGTCTGTAGACATGCTTGGCTAGTCCACCACCCTCAGCTTCTTTAGCAAGGCAGTGGTCATCTTGTAGGTGTGTTTGGGTCGTTATCATGTTGGAATACTCCCCTACAGCCCAGTCTCCGAAGGGAGGGGATTATGCTCTGCTTCAGTATGTCACAGTACATGTTGGTATTCATGGTTCCCTCAATGAACTGTAGTTCCCCAGTGCTAGCAGCACTCATGCAGCCCCAGACCATGACACTCCCACCATCATACTTGACTGTAGGCAAGACACACTTGTCTTTGTACTCCTCACCTGATTGCCACCACACATGCTTGACACCATCTGAACCAAATACGTTTATCTTGGTCTCATCAGGTTCCAGTAATCCTTGTCCTTAGTCTGCTTGTCTTCAGCAAACTGTTTGCGAGCTTTCTTGTGCATCATGTTTAGAAGAGGCTTCCTTCTGGGATG
Organism: Aquarana catesbeiana; assembly: GCF_042186555.1. Lineage (NCBI taxonomy): Eukaryota > Metazoa > Chordata > Amphibia > Anura > Ranidae > Aquarana > Aquarana catesbeiana. The sequence continues at coordinate 97,889,889 of NC_133327.1, forward strand.
ACAGCCATGCAGACCAATTTGATGCAGTGTGCGGCGTATGGTCTGATCACAGGCTGATCCCCCACCCCTTCAGCCTCTGCAGCAATGCTGGCAGCACTCATACGTCTAATTCCCAAAGACAACTTCTGGATATGACGCCGAGCGCGTGCACTCAACTTCTTTGGTCGACCATGGTGAGGCCTGTTCTAAGTGGAACCTGTCCTGTTAAACTGCTGTATGGTCTTGGCCACTGTGCTGCAGCTCAATTTCAGGGTCTTGGCAATCTTCTTATAGCCTAGGCCATCTTTATGTAGAGCAACAATTCCTTTTTTCAAATCCTCAGAGTTCTTTGCCATGAGGTGCCATGTTGAACTTCCAGTGACCAGTATGAGAGAGTGCGAGCGATAACACCAAATTGAACACACCTGCTCCCCATTCACACCTGAGACCTTGTAACACTAATGAGTCACATGACACGGGGAAGGGAAAATGGCTAATTTTCCCAATTTGGACATTTTACGGGTGCGCTTACTTTTGTTGCCAGTGGTTTAGACATTAATGGCTGTGTGTTGCGTTATTTTGAGGGGACACCAAATTTACACTGTTATACAAGCTGTACACTCACTACTTTACATTGTAGCAAAGTGTCATTTCTTCAGTGTTGTCACATGAAAAGATATAATAAAATATTTACAAAAATGACACACGTTATAAATAAAAACAAACATTTTTAAATGTACTAAAACATGGTCAGTGAACGGTGTCAGTAGGACAGTGGATGGTGTCAGTCAGTAGAGCAGTGGACGTATCAGTTGGGCAGATGTTGGTGTCAGTAGGACAGTGGGTAGTGTCAGTCAGTAGAGCAGTGGATGTGTCAGTAGTAGTCAGAGGAGAGGAGGGAAGCCAGCAGCGCTGCAGAAGGGGTGATCAGCAGGGAGAATCTGTACCACACGGGGTGATTAGGGTGTGCCCAGGCACAACCAGCACACTCCATGCACACGCCTATGATACAAACTGAATTCTGCCAATAAAACTATACATTTAAAAGAAAGCGACTTTTCACTTATGTAACTTTAGCCTGTGGCTAAGAGACAAGGACTGTGATAGGACCATGCTGGTTCCTAAACAGTGTATTTTCAAATGTTTAATTTTTTCTATTGGGTTGCCAGCTCCTAGAGCTGGATTGTGATGATTCTTCAGTGGGTTTGAAGATTCCATTTTAAAGTGAACCTTTTTCTTGCACTTGAATAGCAAAGCAACAGGTTCACCCTAATGCAGACGTCCACAAACACTCATACTTGCCTTTCTTATACAGGGTTATAGACTACATTGCCAGTAACTACTGTCATATGGAGTGGGCCACATGTTTAATTTTACCCGGACATACTTCATATTTTGTTCAGCTCCCAGTGCTAAACAGAAGGGTGGCATAATAAAGGAAAGATAAGAATATGTGCTTGTGGAGGGGTCGGGGTAAAGCAAACATTTTATTTTGCCCTGTAAAGTCAAATCACAGCATGGCTTTAACCACTTCTTGCCTGCGCTATAGCCGAAAGACGGCTACAGCAGGGGCTTACTTTTCCGGGAGGGCGTTCATGGACGTCCTCCCATGATCGCACTGTGATCACAGCTGATCACAGATTGGGGTAAAGGGCCAATCACAGCGGGCCCTTTACCACGTGATCAGCTGCGTCCAATGATAGCTGATCATGGATTTAAACGCACAAGCCAGTTATTGGCTTTTTTTTCCTCATGCTGACAGCGTGAGGAGACAAGAGAGCCGATAACTGGCTTGTGTTAAAGGGACATTGTCCATTGTTCTGATTATCAGTGCAGTGCTAACAGTGCCCACCAGTGCTGACAATCAGTGCCTATCAGTGCTGCCTATCAGTGCCATCAGTACCGCCTATCAGTGTCCATCAATGCAGCCTCATCAGCGCATATAAGTGAAGGAGAAAAAAATATTTTTTCTAAATTTTCGGTCTTTTTTCATTTGTTTAGTAAAAAATAATCACCCAGTGGTGATTAAATATCACCAAAAGAAAGCTCTATTCGTGTGAAAAAAATTATAAAAATCTCATATGGGCATATATTGAAAATTGGCCTGGGCAGGAATGGGGAAAAGGTACCCAGTGGGCAAGTGGTTAAAGTAAAACCTTTGCCCCGACTACGCACACTAAGGTATTTACATATTCTGAAAAAAGCAGTGAACACACTTGAAAACAAGTCCAACTCGCCTCTGTAGCTATAGGCATTGTTTGGAAAATAATCTTCAAAGTTCACAATAGCACTGAAATTTCAGCTATTATGTATGGACAGCAGAATCTTGGCAGGCTGCTACTCATCTTATGTAAACAAACAGCTGGTGTTCCTAAAGCCTCATTCACATGGGCTCTGAAGCCTGCTCAACATGAATGAAGCATTTTTTTTACACGTCCATAGCCGCCTGGAGCTGCATGCAGACAGCCAATGTTTGAATAGAGATGCAGCAGCTGTACAGACACAACTGCACATCCAAGTTTAACACGCTTCAGGGGTGGGTGCATGACCCCAAATGCACACCTACTATGTCTCTATTCACTAACATAGTCTGCCTGCATGTAGCTTTATTTGTGTTAACAAATGCCCTTTACTGTATGGGCCTCAGAGCCTGTGTGAATGAGGCCTAAGCTGTTAGAAACCAACTTCAGAGTCTTTGTTGTGATTTTTGGGGATATTTGAGAATAAATTACTTCACAGTACAAGTAGCTAGAGAGATAAGTGATGGCTTGTTTTAAAGCTCCTTCTCTTCTTGTTGGCAATATATGCAATTCATATTAGGCACTTTAAATGTAATTGGACCAGCACATACAGTGCCTTGAAAAAGTATTCATACCCCTTGTAATTTTCCACATTTTGTCATGTTACAACCAAAAACGTAAATGTATTTCATTGGGATTTTATGTGATAGACAACAAAAAGTGGCACATAATTGTGAAGTGGAGGGAAAATGATAAATGTTTTTTTTCAAAATGTTTTACAAATAAATATGTGAAAAGTGTGGCGTGCATTTGTATTCAGCCCCCCTGAGTCAATACTTCGTAGTACCACCTTTGGCTGCAATTATAGCTGCAAGTCTTTTTGGGTATATCTCTACCAGCTTTGCACATCTAGAGTGACATTTTTGCCCATTCTTCTTTGCCAAAAGCTCAAGCTCTGTCAGTTTGGATGGAGAGCGTCTGCGAACAGCAGTTTTCAGGTCTTGCCACAGATTCTCAATTGGGTTCAGGTCTGGACTTTGTCTGGGCCATTCTAACACATGAATATGCTTTGATCTAAACCATTCCATTGTAGCTCTGGCTGTATGTTTCCCTGTCCCTGCTGTAGAAAAACATTCCCACAACATGATGCTGCCACCATCATGTTTCACGGTGGAGATGGTGTGTTCAGGGTGCAGTGTTAGTTTTCCGCCACACATAGCGTTTTGCTTTTAGGGCAAAAAGTTCAATTTTGGTCTCATCTGACCAGAGCACCTTCTTCCACATGTTTGCTGTGACCCCCACATGGCTTCTCGCAGACTGCAAATGGGACTTCTTATGGCTTTCTTTCAACAATGGCTTCCTTCTTGCCACTCTTCCATAAAGGCCAGATTGTGGAGTGCACAACTAATAGTTTTCCTGTGGACAGATTCTCCTACCTGAGCTGTGAATCTCTGCAGCTCTTCCAGAGTTACCATGGACCTCTTGGCTGCTACTCTGATTAATGCTCTCCTTGCCCTGCCTGTCAGTTTAGGTGGTTGGCCATGTCTTGGTAAGTTTGCAGTTGTGTCATTCTCTTTCCATTTTCGGATGATGGATTGAACAGTGCTCCATGAGATATTCAAAGCTTGCGATATTTTTTTTATAACCTAACCCTGCTTTAGGCTTGGTTCACACTATTGCGAATTGGATGCAGATTTTCCCCACATCCAATTCGCATGACAGGAGAGTGTGACCGGCTCTCAATAGAGCCAGTTCACACATCTCCGGGGCAGCCATGGAGCACACAGCAGAAGAGTCCTGTTCATCTTTGGCTTTGTTTCAGGTCCGACTTCAGCCAAAAATTCTGTCCTAATTCTGACCTGAAACGGTGAATGGGGATGCACCGGATCCCTGCTGTGCCCCGCAGCTGCACATAGTGTGAACCCAGCCTTCAACTTCTCCACAACTTTATTCCTGACCTGTCTGGTGTGTTCCTTGGCTTTCATGATGCTGTTTGTTCACTAAGTGTCTCACACAGATGGACTCTATTTACTAATTAGGTGGCTTCTGAAGGCAATTGGTTCCACTAGATTTTAGTTAGGGCTATCAGAGTAAAGGGGGCTGAATACAAATGCACACCACACTTTTCAGATCTTTATTTGTAAACATTTTTGAAAACCATTTATCATTTTCCTTCCACTTCACAATTATGTGCCACTTTGTTTTGGTCTATCACATAAAATCCCAATATAATCCATTTACGTTTTTGGTTGTAACATCACAAAATGTGGAAAATTTCAAGGGGTATAAAAACTTTTGAAGGGGAATTTAATTCTGGCAGACAGGTGGTGTGTGAAGCACATAATTCTCTAATACTGTATATATAACATTGAAGAAGGAGCATCAGATCTGCACAGTGGAGCTCCGAAGGTAAATATAATTGATCACTTTTAATTACTCTTCACATGATGTTCTCTTTTGGATAAAGCATGTTGATAAAGGTAATTGTCTCTATGTTGTCAATGTTTTCCTGCAGCTACAGTTTTGTGTCATATTACAGTTTTATATTTGTATTTGTGCTAGTGACAGGTCCTGTTTAAGTCATGATGTCTCATTAATGAATATCTTCCTGCATCATTCATTGAACACACTCAGAATTTCTAACTTCCGTTCTTTATTCATCACCAGCAAATGTAATTAGAGATGTAAATGTGTAGTTATTTTCCTGTCACTTAAAATGCTTCCCAGAGTACACTGCTGATTACATACTGGCATGATTAATGAACAACTGCTGTGTAGACTACTCTATATTCTACATAAGGTTTTCAGATTCCTATGGAGGCACAAAAGATCATTTATGAATACATAAAAAACATAACAAAACTTGGAAATACCCGTTAAGAGTGTGTGTGAATAGTTTGTGCATTTTACATTCTGTATTAATTGAATTGATTTTTGGTAGTGCAAAGCTTGGATGTGATCAGATCAGATTTTTGGTCCTGCCAGAAACAGGATGGGAGTTTTGGTTCTTCCAGGTTGTGAGATTATATTAAGGGTTTTGGTCCTGCCAGGCGTAAATGTGAGAATATATCATGATAAGGTTTATGGTCCTGCTTAGAGATGTTACATTTTCCGTAAATTTTTAAGCCATAGGAAAAAAATTAAAATTATTGGGGAGTAGTTTTACAAATTGGAAGTCATTTTGCTACACTGGGAAGGTGAAATGCAGTGTATATAAACGTACTAAGCAAATTAACCCTGTTATACAAGCTGTACACTCACTACTTTACATTGTAGCAAAGTGTCATTTCTTCATTGTTGTCACATGAAAAGATGTAATAAAATATTTACATTAAAATGTGAGGGGTGTAATCACTTCTGTGAGATACTGTATATACACATGCAAGCATGTGTTTTGTCATCCTTGTAGCATTTGGAAAAGAATATTTCTTCTCACAATATCTGCAAATTGCAGCTTTGCTCTCGGCAGAAATTGCACTATAAAAATGATTCCAAACTCTAGATATTGGTCTCACCATTTTACTGAGACGAGGAGAGGAAAAAACTATTTACTGACCAGACTCTAGGGAAATATTATGCTGTGATGGTGGAGAATATTATAATATGAATCATTTAGCCCAGGTTCACACTGAGCTGCGGGAATTAAGCCGTGCGAGTTCAGCTGAACTTACACGATTTCACTCCCACATGTCAGTCCCAATTTCGGCCGCGATTTCAGAGACATCTGTGCGGGTTTCTGCACAGATGTCAATGTAAATCGCAGCCCGAAGTCGCAAAAAGTAGTACAAAAACTTAGGACGGTGTGATTGCCGGCATTTGCCACTGATTTGACATGTCAAATCACATGTCAAATCATACCAATGTGAACCAGGGCTTAAAGATAATAAATATACATTTCTCAGACAAATGAATTTACCCTCTTAGCTGTCAATAAAGGCCTGAGAGGACAGAAATCATCTACTGTATCCCAACAATCATCCAACTGTAGGAGGTACAAGATGGAGCCCACAAGCAAACTATACTAGAGCCTTTCCCCCTGCAGTGCCCCCTAGTGGCAGCAATGCATATTTCTCTTGTTTGAGAGCTGCATTGAGAACTACAGTGTTACTTGTATTGTATTCCGTTGATTTGCTTGTCTTCAGCTGAGAGAACTTGCAATAATTTAAGACTTTACTTAAAGTATCAGAAATCTTTCATTAAAGTGTTACTTGATTTGATTGTAGCCGTATTAGTGCAATTGTGACAGAGAAAATTGAGTACTGTCCGTGATACTTTTTTTATTTGCACTAACGTACAATTTTTCAGGACAAGCTTTCGGGGTATGTCCCCTTCTTCAAGGTCCAAGCAGTACTGATTCACAAATTTTTTTTTTTTTTTCTTTAACATGCTGCTTAAAAATTTGTGAATCAGTACTGCTTGGACCTTGAAGAAGGGGACATACCCCGAAAGCTTGTCCTGAAAAATTGTATGTTAGTGCAAATAAAAAAAGTATCACGGACAGTACTCAATTTTCTCTATTAAAGTGTTCCTAAACCCAGAACCTGCATTCACTATATCTGGTCTCCCACAGTACACAGAACATGGAAATGCAATTATTTTAGTAAATATAAACTGATAAATACCTTTTCTCATTAGCAGTATATAGCAGCCTTGTGACTTCTATCAGTTCCTTGTAAACCTTGTAGGAGGAGTTTTCATACTGCACTGATCCTGTGTCTGGACAGTGCTGAGTGGCCCTGTGCTGATCACATGCACACTCCCAAGAAAAAAAAACTCTCTAGCAATACACACCAAACTGAGCATGCGTAGCCTGTCCACTGGCTCTGTAAATATCAGGTTATTTTTTTTTGAGACAGTGGAAGAAGAGGAGGATCAAATCGCCTTTTTTACACAATGCAAAAAAGATTAAACCCCTTAGGTTTCATAGTGAGTATAACAAGCATGCCAGGCATAAATGTGAGATTATATCGTGATAGTGTTGTTGTTCCTACCAGACATGGACGTTAGATTATATTATTCTGGAAATATATCATAGTGTGCCTGACAGTACTTCAAACTAAACTGCACAGACTTGGGAAAAGCTCCTATATAGGGGTGGGTGCTTGACTATGGTGCCTTATAGATCAAAAAAGAAAAATAAGCCAGCACACAAATCCAGATGGAGAATTAACTGACCTCCCATATCAGCAAAAACACAGATAACTGAAGATTTGAGGGCATGGCAGCTGTCTTTATTAAGGTATCAAGATATGCTTGTCGCCTTGATAAAGAGAGCCCCCATGCCCTCAAAACATTAGTGTTATCTTTTTAGCTGATATAGGATGTCAGTAAACTCGCCATCCGGATTTACAAACGTGTGCTGGCTTTTCATCATAGTGTTCCTGTGACATTATTTTCTCATATGTGAATCAGAAGTCTGAAGAACTGTTTTCTGGGAGAGGGAGGCTCCATTCACATGCCAGAATAGTTGGGCCTTATAAAAAAAAAATACTGAAGAAGCAACACTTTGCTGCAAGAAACTAGCCACATTCTCTGTTTTTCCAAGGCTGCATGGGATAGGAGTTTCCAAATGACCCCCTTTCTGTAAAGAACATCAACTATACTTACCTTTTTGGTGACCCATGTCTGGAAACGTTGCTGCTTCACTAATGCAGGCATTCCATACTTTTGGTATTCTATTCTACCTACTTCCCTATTTGCACTCTGTATTTCCCCTTGCTAACTCATACATCACTACTGGGCCTACCAGCCTGCAAGAGGAATCACTGTGTGTGGCAAGGAGGCAGGTATTTGACCAATGCAGAAGAGTTGAATACTTGCAGTGGCCAGGGCGCAGAGAAGTGGAGGTGTTACAACACACGTGCCTCTGGAATAGAAAGTTTTCATGATCTCCTTTACAGAACTGTAAGCAATATACAGTGTGCAAAATGATATACTGTATATATTATATCATATATATATATATATATATATATATATATATATATATATATATATATGTGTATGTACAGTATATATATTTATATTGTACAGGGTATCAGGGGTGGGTCCTGGACAGGGGGTACATGTCCCCACTATTTATGTTGCAGCCCCTGTTTTGAGTACTCAGGCAGGATGAGGGTTTCCAGTTTAGATTGGTCAGAGAGGAAAGATTTATAGTGCTCTCTGTATTGGTAAGGCCTCATTTAGGACACGGAATCTGGAGGCTCGTAGAGACTTTGGATGGGAAAGAGCCTCCAATCTTCAGTAGAGGAACTTTGGTCCTGAAAGGGTTATCCCACCTGTAGGGAAAGCCTGAAAAAGAGCAGGATGGAGTCATGGCATGTTGATGGGGTGGAGTAGGAGTACTTCACAGCTGTAAGCAAGTGTGGACTGACATGCAACTGAGACATTTGTTTTCTGAACTTCTGCGGCCCAGACGGGAACCCTAAACCCAAGTGTGGGAATAGTATACCAGCAGTGAGCCATTATGTTGTCTTAACTATACCAGGATTATGGACTGTTTGCCTTTGCTTTTGCTGAAAGTAGCTGTTTTTTTTTTTTTGCTTGTGTAGCACCCCCTAATATAGGTGCTAAGACGTAAATAGTTAGATTAGTGTAATTTTCTCTTCCTCTAGAGGCAAGGCAAATCCTCTAACAGGGAGGCTAAGTGGGGCTAGAAGCAAATCCTCTAACAGAATGCTGCAATTCATTAGTTAGGACTACTCATGGTGTTCTGGTGATGTTAAGTTTGCCTAGGGCCTCCTCCTGCATTCTAGAAACTAGTAGAGCTTTCTGGAACATGGGTGGGAGCTAAGCAAATAGGCAGCATGAGTATGTAGCAGTCTCAACCAATTACAGGGGAGGTGCCCCTGGGCATGCTGGGATTGGCCTATATATTCAGAGAACATGTGAGCTCTGGATCCTTCCCAGAGAGTGGAGTGCACCAGCCAGGGGTGAGGCAGTCTTGCCTTCCCTGGCACCTGCTGCCATGGGGCCTCAGGTGGGCGACCTAAGGGCTTGAAGCGAAAATGGAGGAGTGACCCTGGTGCTTCTAAAGAGCTGACTGAAGGGGAGCTGTGCCTAAGAGGATCTGTTTGCGACTCCTGTGAGTACAGACCAAAGACCTAGAGGCCTATTCTTTTGGCTATGTGCTAGTACAGTCAGTCAAGGTTCCAACTAAAGAGATCACTGGCTAGTGATCTGAAGAGCTTTATCTACCTGTCCTTCACTACCAGAGACTTTGCTCATACTCTAAATTTCTACACTGCTACACAGCAGAGGTCTGCCATCTGCTCCCAGAAAGGGAGTTTGCCTACTGTTCATTTCTAGATCAGCTAGAGTCCTCAAATTGTGAATAATTTTGTTCTGGAGTAACCTATTACGAATCCCCTATCCAATTCCTCAAAAATAAAAATACAAAACAATACTCCTAGACTCATCTTTGACTACATCAAGCCTAAGTGTGTGTACCTGGCTGCAGGAAATACCTTTGTACCTGGCTGCCAGTGAAGATGTAAAGGCTATCTGGGTAATACTCAAGCTGCACCTACTGGGTTAGCGCTACACATGAAACCAGTAAAAACTGTTCACCTCTGTAAGGTGGTGCTGGCTGGTGACCCAAGTTCCCCATATTACAATATATATATATATATATATATATATATATATATATATATATATATATATATGTGTGTGTGTGTATATGTATATCTTCCAGTGTGGTGGGGAGCATCCAAATCAGTTACCAGGGCTTTGTAGCAGGGGAAGGAAGCCTGTGTGCATTTATGTAAATACTTACCTTTCATCTCATCTATTATAGGAATATTTTGTAAAGAAGAAACGCTGACGCCATCGCAAAGAAGACTGGCTGTTAGGTAAGACTGTTCTGTTTGTTTATCTCTGTACTTTACAGACTATACAGAAATTAAAAAAATCTTTTAATACAATGTGTTCCTAAAATATGTCAGTTAGCTGGTTGTTGTATCATATTACCTATGTCATTTGTGCGAGCATGGGTGGCTATAGCAGCAAAGAGAGGGATTTTTTTTTGCCTATAAATTCTTTATTTAAAGGAATCAACAATGCAACATGACAACGATGGTCACAGAATCATGAGAGGTGTCATATAAAAACAGAACATGGATTAGAAAGACTTTGTAGTGATACATTAATGGCCTCACGTCTTAAAACTTATACATATTGACTAAACTTACAAGAAATGGCAAAACAGTATTTATAATGGGTTGCACTCCCATAGCATTGCTGATCCCAGAGTTTTTCCGATTTTCAAGAAGGAGATTAAGACATAGGCTAAAAAGTACACAAGAAGGACAAAAAATAATGGTGCTGGGGGGGAGGAGAAGTGAGGGAGGGAGATTTAGAGTCTCTCCCCCCTCCCGACTGGCAACCCAACAGGACTCCCTAAAAACGAGGCAATGTTTAGGATTCTGAAAAGTTGGAATTGTGATGCTAGAGGGGACTGATCTTTATAGAAGATGTAAGGGGTCCAGATCTTCCAGTATTTCTTGCCTTGTTCTTTCATTGTCATAGTGAGGTCCTCCATCAGTTGGATATCCTGGATCCTAGCAAGCCACTGAGATTTAGTAGGGGTATCTGCACTTTTCTGTACCTCCGGGATACAGGCCTTGGCAGCTGTGAGTAGATGTGTCAACAAGGAGTTTTTGTACTTTTTGTTAGACTTAGGGGTGTCATGCAACAAGTAAACAAGTAAACCAAGGGATTCTTCTCTAGAGTCACACCTGTAAGAAGATTTATTGTTTGACTTTTTCCAAAAGTCTTGAAGCTTATGGCATTCCCAAAAAATTCCCAAAAAATGTGGAGGAGAGAACCCTCAGACTCCTGACAGCGTCAGCAAGTGCTTGGTACCCGGTGGAAAATTGGGTTTAGTACCACCGGTGTTCTGTACCATCTGATAAAGAGCTTTTAACCCCCCTCTTGATAGCTACTCACTATTGAGGCCATATGAGCAAAGAGTACAATTCTTTCTTTCTGTGCCTGAGAGAAATTTATGTTGAGGTCCCTCTCCCATTGTTGCAAGAAAGGGAGTTCTAAGAGAGGATTTTTAAAGAGATTTGACAAAAAGCAAAGTTCCCACTTATCAATCACCATAAAAATTTAGGGTACCTTTACCAAAGCAGCATACATGAGAATAACTTGAAGAGCATTTTTAACTCATGGACCAGGTAACCATAGCAGTACAGAAAGCGGTTTTGGATATTTTCTTCAGTAGTAGAGGTGTGTATTTTACATGTATGGAGTTGAAGTAATTACCCTTTATTTGGCAACTTAAGTTATGCAAGCTTTTGGATGCCTTGGATCCCTGTTTTAAACTTGAAGAAGGGATCTAAAGCATCTCAAAGCTTGCAACTTTGCTAGCTTAAAGTAGTAGTTCACGTTTGAAATATAAAAGCTACTTTAAATATTAATATGCTATGGGTATCTGTAAGTTTCTATTGTGCAACATTTGGGCTATGGCCGTGATCCTGTTTTTCTGCAATCTGAACGTGAATCTAATTTCAGTGACATCATGCGTTCCATGGTGTCGCTTAACCCCCTCCCTGCATGCATCATCCTTTGACTCCCTGCGCAAGCAAATAGGAAGTGCATTCTCTTCCTTTCCAAGTGCAACTTTGAAAAAGGGGGTGTTCCAATTCCTTTGGAGTTAAAGCTCTCTCTGCTTAGCTCATGCAGGGAACAGATACCGAAAGCAAACTGGCATACACACTCAGGGAATGTGCTGCGCAAATCTTTTTGCAGTGGTGAGCGCTCAATACTTTAAGAGCCTTTGATGTCAGATTCCTGCCTAGTGCATCCTGTCCTTGTCATTCTCTAAATTTATTTCGGAATGGTGAAAAAGCAAGATAAGTAAAGAAAAACGCGGTGAGGGTTCCTTAAAAAAAAAAAAAAAAAATGTCCTACGTATGGCCATTCCTATTAGAGCTGAATTCCAGGAAACACTTGCAGTGTTGAACCATTGTACATACATGTAGCTGGGCACAAAGCATATGTATTGCTGTCTATTCAGCCCCAAGATTTACACCATGAGGAAAAAGGTATTTTATGCCCCTGACGCTCATATCCAATTCAACTCCTAGAATCAAATAATTATTAAAACAGCTTCAAAGGGCTTTACAATCATTTAGCTCATACAAGAAATAAACAGTAGCCACTTAAAAACAATGTATCAGCGTAAAAAGCAACAATAATGATAAATAGACAAGGAACATGTGTAAATATTTATAAACCCGGAGGTATAGCAAGCAGTAGACAAATCATATCTGCATACTGGCTGAGCAAGGCTGCCTTCTCAAATACAGGTTTGGGGAACCGGCTTCTGTAGAGAGAGAAAGAGTAGGTGAAAAGGCTTCAAGCAGCCAAATTTTTACTTGCCATTTATTAAACCAAATTACTACACTATCGGGCTGCTTGGGAACTTTCTCCCCTGCCCCCCCCCCCCCCCCCCAAAAAAAATGTACCCTGTCATATAACAGAGTCAGGTCAGTGACTTGATTTTCTCTACTTTAATTAAGTCTTGCCCATAGACAATGAATGGACACTAAAAGGGCAGCAGCAAGACAAAAAGTGCATCTCTCTGCTCTATGCTTCTGTCAGCACATACTGTATGTACTGCAAGACAGTTAATTGGCTCCTAGTGCATTCCTTATACTAACCACATTGTCTTGAGAGTCGAGATTCTTCAGGTAGCATAGTTCTAGAGCAGAGCAAGGATTCCATATACAGTGTACATATTGTGATATTTCAGTCTATTGGGATTATATTTCCAGTGGCGTCTCCAGCTTTCATATTTAGGGGGGGGGGGGGCACATGGGGGGACAGGGACAAAAGTAGGGCGGCAACTATAAAATGCAAATATATATATATATATATATATATATAAAGTCCTGGGGCCCTTTACTACGATCCCACAATGGCCCTTTCACATGTTCTGCAGTGAGCTCCCTTCCTACTGTATTGCCCCCCCCCCCCCCCCCCAGGGTGGCAGAAAACAAGAGATATATGTCACCAGCATACCAAGAAAATATAAGGGTGCAAAGCAGTGGGAGAACTATCAGGGTTGCAAAGGCTGTCTTGCCACCGGGCCCTGGTGTTCTGCCACTGTGGGGTTCCCCAGCCTCCTCTTGCTGTCCTGCTCCTGCTATTGACAGCACTGGTCTGGCATCTCTTGGAATTTACAGGCTGGTTCTCCTGTCCTAGGGATGGGAGAAATCAGTCTGTTTTTTCAGTAACTGAGAGTCCTGGTGGAGTCCTTCCTGCAACTCGCTCTTCTCCCTGCCAATGAGGATGCAGGGGAAGGAGCAGATTGGGCGGCCGTGGTTGTGTGAGTGCTCGTATTATGCAGTGTCAGCAAGCAGAGGGAGGGGGGGGGGGGGAATCACCCGCAGGAGCTGACTGGGGACACTCTCCCTCTTAGACATTGCCTTTTTGTAAAAAAAAAAAAAAATTTTAATGGGGGGGGAGGGGTGGGCACATGGTGGGGCACAGCATAATGTTGGGAGGGGGGGGAACGCCATTGCATATTTCCTTGGGTAAAGGTACACTCACTTCAGAAGGGTGCATAAGCAGACTTCAAACAGCAGGTATTCTTCAAACTGACAAGCAGCCAGCTTTATTATATATTTTTTTACAGTTAATAAAAGAAGGTAACATACCACAAAGTAAAAACAAAAACCCAGCCTCTGTCTCCCAAATATGTACCCTCCCTTTTAGATTGTAAGCTCTAATCTGATTCCTAATGTATTGAATTGTATTGTAACCGTATTTTCTGCCCTCACGCTGTAAGGCGCTGCGCAAACTGTTGGCGCTATAGACCCTGTATTATAATATGACAAGATTTGTGGATAAATAACTCGCCCCCCTCCCCAATGTTCTCTCCCTTCACAATGTCACAATATCTAGTTTACAACTGATAATGAAGATCTGCCAGAACAATGCAGACAGGGTTAATTGTGGTAAACATAACTATGACAAGCATGTAAAAAATATTGGCACTCCAGATCTACGTCCTTTTTCCATGTCAATGACTTCTAACAAATTGAAGTCACTATAATGAATTGAGGTCACTAGCAGTAGCATGACAGTCAGGCAACTAGCATTTTCAGAAAGGGAGGTTACCATGGATAGCCTACATACATATTTCACTTTCTGGTAACTTTGCTCAGTTCCTGGTGCCAATGTTTGAACTGCCTTATGCTACCGATCTGTACTGAGCAGTAACCAAGAAGCAGCTGAGCCTATTGAATGGAAGTCAAAGAGCAAAGTGTGTGCTTTGGTAACAGTGTTTGTTTGGCTCTGGCTGATTGTGCATTCTGAACGGTGGCTGCTAAAAGCTGCTGGGCGAATTCTTAACGGGTGCCACAAGTTCAATCACTAAAAATGCAATCCTGAAACAACTCCATCCAGGCGCCGCAGGTTGCTTGTAAACCGACTACCTGCAATATGTTTCTCGGCATGACAAAGTGAAATCTGGACATGGTGACTGCTTTACTAGGTTGGACTGATATTTACTGTAAATGTGTTCTTTGGAGAATAACCCTAACATGAACCCTTATGCCCCGTACACACGGTTTGATTTTCCGATGGAAAATGTCCGATCGGAGCGTGTTGTCGGACATTCCGACCGTGTGTGGGCTCCATCAGACATTTTCCATCGGATTTTCGGACACACAAAGTTTGAGAGCAGGCTATAAAATTTTCCGACACTAAAATCCGATCGCGTCAATTCCGACCGTGTGTGGCCAGTTCCGACGCACAAAGTGCCACGCATGCTCAGAAGAAATTCCGAGACGGAACAGCTCGGTCTGGTAAACTTAGCATTCGCAATGGATACAACACTTTCGTCACGGTGCAATGTTAAAAATGGTTTAATACAGCGCACTCTCTTCTTATTTATAATGTGAGAAGAATGAAGTAGTTTTGCTGCTCATATTCACAAAGACTTCTCACAAACTTCGTTCTTTATTATTTATCGGGATTCCCTCAATATATCTTGATTTGTCCCATCTGACAAAAATTTTTTTGGGTTGTGTTAATTTTTTTTTTAAAGGCAGATTTTTTTTTTTTTTTTTTTTTTTTTTTTAGGTTTGTATTTTTTTCAAGGCTGATCTTTGTTTTATTTTATTTTTAGTTTTACTCCAGAATATTTTTGTGTGTGTTTTGTGTGTCAAGTTACCACAACACCATTGATATCTTGTATTATTTAATCTAAAGGAGATTGTTTGGTGTTGGTGTCCCTTGTTAATATCACATTGTACTTTAAAATGTACCTGAATCCTCACCAACAAACTGTCCTTTTTGAAGGAAAAAACACATAGGCAAGTATAATTGAAACAAAAAATCCTTTATTAAGGGCTCAGAACCAAAAAAAAAAAAGAGGGAGGCAACGCTGGAGAAGCAACAGAAATTGGCGAAGCCTTGGACCCCCAGGGCAGACATCAATTCTTGAACATCAAAATTGGTGGCCTGAGGAGTCCATATGTAAGGGAGTGCAGTCTGGTACAGAAGTCCCCGAGATCCGGAAAGCAGCAGATGACATCTGTGTCCCCAGGCTGTGGTACCACAAGAGGCTGCATCTTTTGCCAGACCAGACTGGATCCAGGGTCATCACTTTCTGGTCTTCCTTCCAAGCTTCCTTCCTGGCTGTGGCTCAGTTGTTGGAGATGTGGCAGGAGGAGGAGTAGGACCTGGAGGAGGAGGACAACTAGTAGGACCTGGAGGAGGAGGAGTAGTAGGACCTGGAGGAGGAGGAGGACCATGTGTGAGGTCACAAATGTGGGTAGCAGATGTTATTTGGCCCCTCAACCCCTTATTAAGAGCTTCCAAAATGAATGACTCACACATGAGTCGTTGGCCCTCCTCCATCCACTGCATTTTACAGGCAATTATGCCAGCAAAGTCCTCCTCCCCAGTGTGGGGGGCTCTCAGGGCCTCTGTAGCCTTCCAAATGAGGCCTATGGCAGCCTCCTCCAGGGTACTCCTCTTCCTGCCACTTTCTCTTTGCGGGTGTAGGGGAGGGACCTGCATATCAGGCAGCCTGCTCGGCCTGGCCACCTCCTGGCTGAGACTTCCCTGTGTATGAAAAAGGGACATGGTTTTATTTTTTGCATCATCAATCACAATCATAAATTAGTACTCCAAACTAACATCTAGTTAGCATCATTGATTGGACAACCTGAAATATTTAGAAGAATGCTATACCTGGCTCAATCTGGGCTCCTCCACATGTTGCTGCCTGGAAGGCCCAGGTTGGGCGTCAGAAGCCTCAGCTGGGGGGGAAGGAAGCGTGGAAGGAAGACTGGAGAGTGATGACCTGGGTTCAGTCTGACCTGCCAGAAAATGCAGCCTGTCATAGTACCACATCCTGGGGACATAGATGTCATCTGCTGCTCCGGATCTCTGCGAATCCTGGACTTTCTTGTGCTCCCTTAGATATGTGCTCCTCAGGCCACCAATTAGGATCTTCAAATAGGTGATGTCTGCCGTGGGGATCACCTGCTTCACAATTTCCAGCAATTGATCCAGCGCTGCCTTCCTCTTTGTTTGGTTCTTATAATGTGGGTGGTTTATCTCCCACAGACAAGGCAGCTCCCTGAACATGTCAATGAAGATTGCCATAAAGTCGGTATCTTTAAAGATATCCATTTGCACTGCAAGACACAACACAAGACAAACCCTAATGTCAGGCAAAACTCTCCTAATCTTGTTACAATATAGGCCTCAATCTAGAAGCAGTATAGGCCCAAGTTTGGCTCTTACCTCATTATCACCATCGGCGCCTCCGATACTCCTTCCTCCTCTCACAGATCGTACGTACTACGCACGCGTGTTACGCTTTACACACACTGCGCATGCGTGTAACTCCTCCCGCCCCTGACGCTCTTTCTAGTCCCCGCCCCTTTTCGTTCGGCGCAGTGGGGGAAGAGCACATGGTGGAGACACAGCAGGTGCGTGCTAATTATAGCAATGAGGAGGAGGAGGAGGAAAGCCCGGAGCCGGAAACATCTGGATCCAGAAGGAGGCGATTTAAGGCCTCACATATGTCCTTTGGGGAGATGTTGGAGATGGTGGACATCCTGAAGAAGGCCAACTATGATGGGAAGTATGGACCTTACCCCAACCCCAATGTCAGAAAGACCAAGATAATGGCGAAAGTGGTCAAAAGTCTGTACCGGAATTTCAGGGTATGTCGATCGAAAGATCAGCTCAGGAAGCGGTGGTCGGACCTGAAATTACGAGAACATGAGCAGTACAGAAAGATCCGGAGAGTGCTGCAAAAAAGTAAGTAGTTGTGCTGTGTTCCTATTCTTTTTGTCTTTATTACGTTCCTGATGCTCCCTGTGCTTTTCTTAAAAGTGTTGTACAGTTTAAAATGTCAACTTTCATGTTCATGGGACATTATTAGTTCGTATCAAACATTTTTCTTTCGGCCTATAAAACCCCATTGTTTTGGCCATATGCATTTGCCCACATTTTTTAGGGACAACTTGTATGAAACTAATTTGGTTGTGTAGATGGGTTTGTTACTAGAATGAAATGCACACTAGATTCTGTGTAAGGAGAGGACACTCAGCAGCTGTTTTCACATCTGGACACTGGAGCTCCAGTGTATACTATAGGGGTGTCTCCATCTGTGAAGCTTCTACAAAACAGGTAAAGTATTGAAGCTTGACAAAGGACACTCAAAATTCTACATCTTGGAACTCTGCCAAAATAGACATTTGTACCCCACTTCCAAGCAATGTTTCATCTTTAAAGTTCTGCCATCAAGTATCTGTGTGCTAAGTATACCATTTTTGTTTTACATAGGGGAGAAAAGACTCGGAGGACACCCCTCATCCGAGGAGACCAGAGCCCCCCCCCCCCCCCGGAAGAAGGCGAAATACCCCCAACACAAGAAGAGCAGGAGGAAGAAGACGTGGTGGAACTAGTCACCACAACAGGTGAGTGTCTGCCACAGGCTCAGGTAAGAGATGGATGCCGGCATATTTATAATACCTGCTTTTTTTTGGTTTCTCTCTTTTTAGGTGATCGCGATGTTGTAGATCCAGATTCTTTCACCTTTGAAAGTGCCCAGATCCTGATCGGGGAGATCATGGGGTGTAATTTAGCATTGGAAAACCTCAAGAAAAACATCAATGATGTTATCCAAAAAAATAAGAACATCATTGATGTTTTGGGGAGAGTTTAAAACCCCTCCAAATCCCTTTGTTTTTTTGTGTGCTACAATGTTCAAAATGTTTTAGCGATTTTTAGAAAAGCCAAATTTGGAGGATGCACACAGTGTGTCAACATGTGCTATCTGCCATCACGGGAGATCAATGGACGCGTTTTGGGGGTGCAACCCCTTCAATAATAAAGTAGCTGTGAGGAAGGGGTTGCTCCCCCAAAACACGTCCCTTGATCCCCTGTGATGGCAGCTAGCACATGTTGACATTCGTAAATTGGTGTGCATCCTCCAAATTTGGCTTTTCCTGGGGTGACTTCACCCCATCTGAACGCAATATCAAACACAGTTCCTAAATACTCATGTCTGATATTGCCTTCAAGTTGTACCAAATGTGAACTTTGTAAGTTCAAAATTTGTGTCTTTCTTGTTGTTTTGAAACATGCCTGTTTTATCTTAAATGGACATTTCTATTTCTGATAATGCCACCCCAAAAATTGTTATACAACAAACATGTTTGTTTTAAAAAACCTTTTCTAAATGCACATGTGATTGTGCAGGTATTAAAAAGATTGTTAATTAAGAATGTGTGGATTATTGTCTCAACGCTACACCACTTTTGTGGTGATGTAATTGCTGCTTTCTGTGACAATGGGGGTTATTTCCTAAGGGTAAATCCACTTTGCACTACAAGTGCAGTTTCAGTGCATTTTCAAGTGCACTTGTAGTGCAAAGTGTCTTTGCCTTTAGTAAATAACACCCAACAGTGCTTTGTATAAGGTTACACAATCACGCCATTTTCAGGACTCACCACATTTCGGTCAGGGTCAGCTAAAACAAACACAAGCAGTAAATGTCACCAACGATTTGCTTAATTTTTTTTTATTTGATCAAGGTTTCACAAATTGTCTGGCATATTGATGGCCCCCCTACCCGCAAAGAACTCAAGGTATCTTAGCCGGACATCACGGGCACTCAGGGAGGGCAAGCCAGGACGGCCACTTTCAAGCGCCGTCAGGGTTGTTTCATTTATAATTCCGGCCTTAGGCCCAACTGAGCCAGCATAGTTGGCAGAATGTTGCCGTAAAAAGTTATGTAGAACACAGCACGCCAGGATTATATGATTCAGTTTATACTCTGCCATATGGATGGGTGTAAGAAATAGATGGAACCGGCTGACCATGATTCCAAATGTGTTCTCCACCACTCTTCTGGCTCTGGCCAGCCGGTAATTAAAAACCCTCTGGTCCGGGGTGAGGGTCCTCATCTGGAATGGCCGCATAAGGTGGTCCCCCAGCGCAAAGGCTTCATCCGCAACGAAGACGAATGGGAGTCCTTCCACATTCTCTTCTGGAGGTGGCAAGTCCAAGCTGCCATTCTGGAGACGCCTGTAAAACTCCGTCTGGGCGATGACTCCACCATCGGACATCCGGCCATTCTTCCCCACCTCCACATACAGGAACTCATAATTAGCCCACACCACCGCCAACATCACAATACTATTGAACCCCTTGTAATTATAATAGTATGACCCCGAGTTGGGTTGTGGGACGATGTGGACGTGTTTCCCATCAATTGCCCCTCCGCAGTTAGGAAAGTCCCACCGCTGGGCAAAGTGGGAGGCCACAGTCTGCCATTCCTGTGGCGTGGAAGGAAACTGTTGAGGAAAAAAAATAAAAATTAGTCTTTTTGCACATTAAAACATGGAAAGCAGATTAGACACAAACATTCTTGGCCAACATCCAGATAACATTTATTAAGGGGAATTTTACAACACCAAAGTATAAGGTACACCTATCATATTCCCCCCCCCCCCCCCCTCATGGGCCATTTCTAACATTATAGGGGGGGGGCTCTTGGACTATTGGCAGCCCACTGGACAGGTAAGAAGTGTCATAATACAAAGATATAAATACACACTGTACACATTTGAGCACATTTGGACATTCTGCTATTACCTATCAAGATAATAACAGGATACAAAAACTTTAAACCATTTGAAAGTATACAGGCAGGCCCTTGCACTACATGCTTTGGGGAATTCATCCATACATCTGACCACAAAAGAGGTGGGTATAGTGTGTATGGGTTTGGCAAAGTCACCAGATAGATGATTGAGGATAGATAGAGAATTGGGATCAGCTGACTTAGCAGTTGGGGGGAGGGAGGGTTAAAAATTATTTGGGGACACCACAAAAAAAGCCTCTGGCACTCTGCCTGAATTTAAAACACAAATCAGATTTCAAAACATTTTAGGGGGTGTTTAGGGTAAAGCACTACTATGGAGCTGATAAAATACATTGTTAAGTGACTACATGAGGTGAATATAGGGCCAGGAGAGCATGCTGGGGAGGTAAGTGAAGGCAAATATGTATGAAGGACAAAAAAATAATTACATAAAAATCCAGCATGCATGAGGACAAAGGGGACATTTACAGCATATTACAATCATGGTAATTAGGGAATGAGGAAAGAAATACAATATATTATCAAACATTAAATACAATAAAATGTGAGCAAAGGCATATGACAGAACTGGTCACACTGGAGCAACCAATTCTTGGTCCATGAACTACTCCCCACCCTGTTCATGGACTGGACTTGTGTCACGGTCAGGACCCCAACACCAAGCCCCCGCGCAGCACGAACTCTACGAGGAGTACGTATACGCAACATGGCTAGAAAACGGTTGGCTACTCAGAACAAAGTAACAGAACTCACTGAAGAACAGCAAGGCCTGTGAAGAGGGACCTGAAAAACAGCAACGAACGAACAAGAACACAATGACTAATTAAAGTCACACGGAGCTTGCTTGCACGCACTGAAGAGCAGATACAAACCCACAAGCACAAACTGAACCGCAGAGAACGATCTGAAAGCCATGAGTCTGAAAAAGCGCGAATCGTCTCTCACCAAACTTTTACTAACACGAGATTAGCAAAAGGAGCCCAAAGGGTGCTGCGCTTGGTTCTGAAATGGCCTTTTCTAGTCTCGTCGTACGTGGTTGACGTCACCGCGTTCTTGGCGATCGGAAATTCCGACAACTTTGTGCGACCGTGTGTACGCAAAACAAGTTTGAGCCAACGTCCGTTGGAAAAAATCCTAGGATTTTGTTGTTGGAATGTCCGATCAATGTCCGACTGTGTGTACGGAGCATTAAAAAGGAATCAGATGCTTTATTGTAGTAAGGTTCTGAGGAAATATGCCTAAATTGGAGCTCCCGACAGATACAAAGATGACATTTTATGCATTTACGTACTCCTTAAAAAAATACTGTTTTCCTAATTGTTCAGTATTTGACACAGAATCTTAGTCTTAATCATGGGTGATAGGACTAAAAAACAGGCATATACCCTATATAAGGTGGTAGGCTCGTGCCTATAATATGTCTGCTCACCCTAAGGTCCCCAGCATGTGTGTTCCTTAAAAAGTCCTAACCAGATTCCTATATTTCTTGCTTTGAGAGCCCATCCTGTATCCTTCAGAAGTAGACAGTTCCTGTGCTTGACCCAGCCATTTCTTACTTTAACAAGACCTCGATGATTCCTGTGATAAATAATCAAATTTTTAAGGACCCAGTGCACATGAGGCTAGAAGCCCTCTTAAAGGCCTTGATTAATCTGGCAGTTGTAACTTGCAATTGCATCCTTGGCTCTCTACTGTTTGAACTAAATACATGGCTTGAAGCCCTGGCTCCATTTAAACTGATCCCTCCATTCACCACCATTTGTGACCTTACCCATGGACAGCTTGGTGCATACTCCTAGCCAGATATGCAGGATGAGCCTCCTTTATGTGAAGAAAAACAACTGTGATTTCACAGTAAATTTCACCACACTAAAACTCTAAAAAGAAAATATATATTATCATATATTTATAATGACTATCAAGTGAATATAATATAAACAGAAAAGTCCAATGATCCACCACCAATTAGTTAGACCCACATAAAGTGCTGGTAATTCTTCTATACATCAAACGTGACGGTGTAGAAAACACTTATGGCTAATGTTCCCAGTTCATCTCCTTCCACCAAACTTCTAGGCAGATGTCCTACTCATCAGACGAAATTGACACCCATGACAGGTAGTCAAAAACAGCAAGACAAACAGATGTCCAAAGAAATGGCAGCTCAGAGTTAGGCACAATCAACGAATGGAAATGCCATCAAATATCTATGTATACAAGAACAGAAGCTCCTCATAGTGCAGTGCCATTTAGAAAATGTATTAAGAATATACAGGTTGCTCTTACATATGCAGAAGATAAAATTGCGTTCTGTAAAATGGCAGGGACACCAACAGCATTCCACCTGCATTCCAACAAGTGGCAGAAGTGACGTGGCACGTATCACGGGACCCACTTTATGTTCACATACGAAGGATCCTTTTACTCAAATGCTGGTTGGCAGAACTCCTATGCAAGAACAATCCCTTTCAAGGCTAAGAGATAGGTATGGATGGATCGCCAATCACTTAATGCACCACATCCTATATGTTGTAATTCTACTGTTACAAGGCTGGTGCACCCATCTGTCAGAAGATGTGGACCTCCAAGCCAGCCAAGTCTGGGTGCAAGCTACCAACTAGACAGTCCTTATCTCAGTTTTAAATGATTTCTCGATGTTATCACCCCTGCATGGTGGGTCTCTAAGTTAGAAGCCTTAACCTATAAAGAACCTTTCCTAGTTAAACAAGTGTTTTGAGGCCTAAAGCCTCTTTACCTTCTCAAAGATTCCTGCTTCTTGCTCTGAAAATGATCTAATCGGCAAAAAATCGATTAGCCATAACTTCCCTTTCAATCAATTTAAACTTGTTTAGATCAGGTTCGAGTTGATCGCCCAGGGTGAAAAAATTATCGATCAATGGGCAGCACTGAGAAATGTGATTATTAATTTGATCGTATTTCGATCAATTATATTATGAGTTTACATTGTGGAAACAGAGAAGCGGTTGATAATTTATTAACGCAAGTAACAAAAGTATGTTAACTATCGATCAAAATAAATTTCCCTGTGTGTGGCATATCAATGAAATGGGTCAACTAAAGATTAATTATTCCTATTGGAAAAGGTCAATCGAAGAAAAAATAATCAATCATTTTTGAAAGTGGGTTTGGCCACCATTAGATGATGACTAATGAAGGTTCACACCGCAAGGTTTATAAATGTTTCATTTCATCTACAAGAACAATCATATATACGAATAAACATCTAAGGAACTGATTTGCCAGCATGCTGGATTATCATTCTCAGAAGGAAAAACTACAATTGCCTACAGTGAGGTTCAAAGAATATTGATAAGTGGACAGTGGAATTGCACTGACACTATGTAAGTCTCCTACATATGACCAGAAAGACCAGAAGTCTTCAAAAATCATTGCATTTCTGAGCATCATTGTCTACCACTTGCTTGTTTATTTGTATGTTTGTCAATAGTGGACAAAGACTTGTTTTTGAATATAAATATAACTCAAAATTGGGACTTTAAATATGCCTTTGGGAGTCATACCAACAAAAAACGTTTTTTCCATTAGAAAAAAGAGTCTTTGTTAACATTAAAAAGTCAAATATAAGACTAACATAGAGATAAAAGTAAAAGAAACTATGTGAATTAAAATCAAATGGGCCAATCTCATTGCTGTTGCACGCCCTTATGTAGGTGTAAATGTTTCACAGGATCCCATGCTTTATCAGGACCATTTTTTTAGAACATAAGATTGCAAATACATAATGAAGTAAACTATGAAGAGAACAAAATAGAGCATACAGTGAGGGAAAAAAGTATTTGACCCCCTGCTGATTTTGTATGTTTGCCCACCGACAAAGAAATGTTCAGTCTATAATTTTAATGGTAGGTTTATTTTAACAGTGAGAGACAGAATAACAAAAAAAATATCCAGAAAAATGCATTTCAAAAAAGTTATAAATTGATTTGCATTTTAATGAGTGAAATAAGTATTTGATCCCCTATCAATCAACAAGATTTCTGGCTCATAAGGGTCTTCTATACAGGTAACAAGCTGAGATTAGGAGCACTCTCTTAGACCCCTTTCACACCGACAGCACCAGCCGTTCTCATTAAAGCGCCGCTGGTTTAAGCGGTGCTTTTTGATCGCTAGCGGGGCGCTTTTAACCCAAAAGGGTTAAAAACTCCCATTTTGCGGCGCTTTCAAATAGCTTTTAAGGCGCTTAGAAAACGCTGCCTACTCACTCCAATGGGCAAGGCGTTTTGGTAGCGCTAAATACAGCGGTCCCAACCCGCCCCAAAGATGCTGCTTGCAGGACTTTTCAGGAGGTCGCGCAAGCGCACCGCCCCAGTGTGAAAAGTCACACTTGAATGAATGGGAGGCGGTTTTCAGGTGCTTAGATATTCTAGGCAATATTTATTGCCGTCACATCCCTTTTGAGCGCAGGGGATTTTGTTTGGAGGCACTATATAGTTGTAGAATGTGGGAAGATAATTTTAGGATGATGGTAATGATGGTATCCTTAACCACTTGCTGACCAGCCGCCGCAGTTATACTGCGGCAGGGCGGCTCTATTGTGCAAATCGCCGTACAGGTACGGGGCTTTGTGTAATAGATAAAGTGGGCGCTCGCGCCCCGTGTCGCGATTGCTCCAGAGAGAGGCAGGACAGGGATCTGCCAATTTAAACAAAGTAGATCCCCATTCTGTCAGGGGAGTACACTGTGATTGTCTGTTCCTAGTGATTAGGAACAGCGATCTCTCTGTACTCCCACTTAGTCCACTTCCCCCACAGTTAGAAAGCACCTCCCTAGGATACACTTAACCTCTTGAGCGCTCCCTAGTGTTAACCCCTTCCCTGCCAGTGTCATTTTTACAGTCACTGGTCCCAAAAAAGTGTCTAAAGTGTCCGATCTGTCCGCCGCAATCCCACTAAAAATTGCTAATCACCGCCATTACTAGTAAAAGAATAATAATAAAAATTCCATATATCTATCCCCTATTTTGTAGACGCTATAACTTTTGCGCAAACCTATCAATATACGCTTATTGCCTGTATTTTTTGTACCAAAAAGAATATGTAGCAGAATACATCTATATCGTATACATACATATCGGCCTAAACTGATGAAAAAATTTGTTTTTTTACATTTTTTTTTGGAGGGGGGGGGATATTTATTATAGCAAAAAGTAAAAAAATACTGTGGGTTTTTTTTTTCAAAATGTACGTTTTTTTGTTTATAGCGCAAAAAAAATAAACACTGCAGAGGTGATCAAATACCACCAAAAGAAAGCTCTATTTGTGGGAAAAAAAGGACATCAATTTTGTTTTAGGTACAACGTCGCACGACCGCGCAATTGTCAGTTAAAGTGACACGGTGCTGTATCGTATAAAATGGCCTGGTCATTAAAGGGGTAAATTCTTCAGGTGCTAAAGTGGTTAAAGTACTATATAAGGAGGGAAAGCCAAATAGTAATATATACAAAATATATTTGGCTCTTTAACATTGTAATAAAGATTCTTTTTGAATGAAAAAAACATTTTTTGTTGATATGACTCCTATATTTATTCATATTTATAGTCCCAAATATGAGTTACATTTATATGCTATTATTACATGGAATCCTCAATTGAGTCTCATCAATTGAGACTGATTCAGGCACCCCACCATCTCATATTGTTTGTTTAGATTCAGGTTTTGTTTTTGGCCAATCTTAGGGCTTCTGTCAGTGGAATTTGGGCTTGTGTTGATGGCGTTTAAGACCTTTTTGAGATAATTCAAATTTCATTGACAGATGCAAATTTCTGACCTGCATTTGATGTGT
Organism: Aquarana catesbeiana; assembly: GCF_042186555.1. Lineage (NCBI taxonomy): Eukaryota > Metazoa > Chordata > Amphibia > Anura > Ranidae > Aquarana > Aquarana catesbeiana. Next base: position 97,916,083 of record NC_133327.1, read on the forward strand.
TTCAAAAGGATTTTGCATTCTCAAAGACTTGTATTGGAATGTGAAACCCACTTGAAGAGAACAAAAGCCTATTGACGCAGTCCCTTACTTTCCTTTTCTTCAGTGTCAGGGCCTGGCTGTCTCTAGAAAGGAGGTCTGGATGTTTTATTAATGCTCTCAAAGACCAGTTAAACTTTTTTTGCTTGTGACAGTCATTGAGATGCCAGTCTAATCATCAAGCAAGGAAGTCCGTCACCATGATAGCGCAAGACATGTCCCCTGTAGACCTTCATGCTCTCTTGTGGGGCTATGGTACATCTTGCTGTCCTCTGTCATCTCTGCCCCCCCCCCCCTGACATTAGCCACGCTATCTATTTGGTACTGTCAGAGAGAGTCCTTCTCCCTCTCTACAAACCCATTTATTCAACAATCCGGCTATACCAGATGGCATGGGAACATCACTTTACAGCACCTATGATAGACCATCCTGGCCCTAATATGTGATTGTTCGTGCACCCTACAATTGGTTCCCTTAAACTAAACGCAGACGGACCTTCTTCCTCTTTAAACTGGCTGACCCAAATGTGCTTGAGAAGATACTGTAACTCTCTACACCTTTACAGACAGGTGCACAGGCCCCTAACTGAATTTAAGCTGCTGTTACTTCTTTCAGAGACACCCTGCCATATGTTATCTCAAATATATATAAGCCCATTTTATCTCATACCAATAACACACACTCTACCTACATAACACTTTGGTAACGTGACTTGGAGTCCAAGGCTTCCCCTGAAGACTGGACCACAGCCTTTTTGTTCACACAAAAATCAATCTCTTGTTACGCTCAAGAGGAAAATTTCAAACTGCTATCCAGGTGGTATTCAGATCCAAGATCCGTCAGGTGGATGTATCCCGAATCCTCAGATGTGTGCTGGTGCTGCCATGGCATGAGAGGAACTTATCTACATAAGATAAATAAGTGTGGCGCTAAATAGTTATGTGCGTTATTGGGCAAAGCCTGACAGAATGGAAATCCGTGAGGACAACAGCTCAATAAAGTGTATTTAATGAAACACCAAATAGCTTGTGTAATATACTAGTGAAAGTAATATATAAATGAATTGAAAAATGTGTGAATAAATTGATCAGAAAAGAATCTAGTTTGCATTAGAGGTCAACAATGATGGGATCAACTCGCTATAAATAATGTGAAGAAGTGAGTGGAGAAATTCTTCCCCATAAATCTCAAATCAAAAAGTGATAAATTAAACAAAACTTGTGAGTAGTGTAGTGACACACATGAGAAGTATAGAAACATGAAGCACCATAGCAACATATATTGCTGTCACGACCAAAAGTCCAGCAGAAAATTATAGATAACTAGTATAACTGCAGTCCAATGACAAATAAAAAGTCTGTGGCTGTCAGGAGGAATGGTAAAAGGCCTTAAATCCGGGGATGGCGTCCACAGGATAAGGAGCTCTGCATGTATAGGGACGGGATAGGCAAAAATACTCTTACCAGAAATGGTGGACCCCTCGGCCAGCGGCCTGGGGGTCAAACAGGCTTAGGATAAGGAAGAGGGTTCCACAGCAGTTGGAGATGTTGGGAGGAATCCGCGACACTCACCCACCGACCTCTCTGGTTGTAACGACTCCCGGTCTCCGAGGGGTCAATCAAGAACTGCTCACAGGAAAGCCGCTTCCAAAAACCAGACATAGATCCTCAAAAAATGGGGTTCAAAAAGAAGACCTCCCCATAGTGTAAATCCGCTTATTGAGAAGCATTTATTTGAAGATCAAGAGCTATACAACACACCATGACCTAAACATCACAGTCAGGTATAAAACAATAAAAAGCGCTATAAAATAAAAGTGGCAAGACAGGCATAACCACCCGACGCGTTTCGTCCTACGGGACTTCAACTGGGGTACATGACTGTCTGCCACAAATGCCTGTATATATATAAAACATATAATTACCCAGTATTAGCAGCTGTTCGCGCCATGTATGCCGTTACTTCCGGGTTATCCGGAAGGGGGCGTCAGAATAGAAGATATACCAATCACAAGGACTCGGGAGCTGGCTCTCAACCAAGCCTCGATGTGAGAGATCCTATGCGGATATGTCGTGGGCGGCGTCCACCTCCTTTGTGAGAAGGTGACGTCTGCCCGCCAATTAGAACTTATCTACATGTTTGGTGGGAATGTGACCCGATCCACTTGTTTGGACCCGCATCTTCCAAGTATACAATGAGGTCTATGGTGAGTCTCTTACCCTATCCCCTAAAATGGCGATTTTTTGTCTGTCTTACTAGGCTCCATCAAATCACAGAAACTAAGCATATTACGAGTTTTCCTGTCAGCTGCTTGACTGCTTATTTCCAAGTTCTGGAAAACCCCTACTACACCCTCTCTAAACGTATGGGTAGATATCATGAATGATACAATGCTTATGGAGGAGATACAGGCCAAAGAAATGGACGCTTGCAAAAAACATACTACGCTGTGGTACATGTGGGTAAACTACTCTAACTGATAAGTTTTGCAGCAGTATCTCAACTTTTGTCTCCCTCGCTTGCAAACAAATCAGGAGGGTTTTTCTGGCTCTAAGGCTGGGTTCACACCACCGACGGATGCGGCTCGCAGCAGGGGTCAGGTGCATCGCTGTTCTCCATTTCAGGGCCAAATGTTTGCCTGAATTCGGCCCTGAAGCAGAGCCAAAGATGCACAGCATTCCTGTGCAAGCCGCTCCGCAGCCGCAATGGTGATATGTTAACCGGCTCCATAGAGAGCCGTTCACAATCTCCTGTCATGCGAATTGGATACTGGAAAACCCGCATCCATTTTCGCATAGGTGTGAACCCAGCCTTAGAATTACTTAGTGCTCACCACCTTCTTTGCTTCTCTACTTTCTTTGCTTAGCTTATTCTCCTTTCTTATTTCCCCTCTTACCATTACTCATTCTTTTTTGGGCCCTTCGTCCCTGTCATTGGACCCAAAGATAATCTTATTTGTTTTACCCTAATTATATGGTATATTATTCATAAAAAGTGTAGACAATGTGGACAACACTTGCCTACGATGTTCATGGTAGTACAATTGTACTGTTTTTGATTGTTAGCCCTTTCCCCCCCCCCCCTTATCCTCTGTTATTTTGTATCCCTTTGAAACATTGTAATATAAATATATTCAACCATAATCCTCAAGCAAGGCACAATGCAGGTTGTTTACTCAGATGTAATTGTCTATAGAACATTGTTGGTAAATTTAGTGCTTTGGAATATACAAGAGCATTTACTGGTATACTTCAGTACAGAAAAGCTTCTTGAAATCACCAAAAAAATCTTCAGGTGCAGAGGCAAACAGATTCTCATGGCTTGTAGTTTCTGCGTTTGTTCTCTGATAAATCTTAAGAATGTTTTGGTGGTTTTCAACTAAACCCTGGGCTCTGCAGACACTGTTAGCTGTAAATCCTTGCGGCTGTCCTGAATAATGCAGATTCTAGATGCAGACATCACGCTGTCAGATCAGCTAAGGTTTCCATTCAATTGGATTGTTTGAAAATTCCAAATGACTTCTCCTACACGGGCAAATACAGATCAAGGTGTGAAAAATAAAGGCCAAAACAATCCAAAAGATCAGGTATGAGACCAGCATTGGAAGGGGATAAATGAATTTGTGGCTGTTGTATCGCTCGGATTCTTCCTTCAAGAACATGGCAGTTGTGTCATTTTGTTTCCACTGGATCCCTCAGTTGTTTATTTATTTTACATTACGGAGAGTCCATTAATAGAGCACATTGTCATTTATATGGTTTTGTAATGCAGTTAGGCAATTTAGTGTGCTGGGACTATGTAAAGCTGAAATTGTAATTTATTGACAATATCATGGCAATTTAAGCTGAATAATTATTGTAATATGCATAGACAGAGATCGCCCTCAATTAAACCCTATGCCATAACATTTAGAGGATCTACAGATGTAGACAGTTGATATGCAAATCTCACAACTCCTTACAATGTTTGTAGGCAGGTGCAGTCTGATGTCTCCACTGCAGGTGATGCTCAACCACAGCAGCAATACAGGGGTAAAAGTCATGAGTAACAGGATTCCTTTATGGTTTCTAAAATCACTGGGGCAGCATCTTAGGTGTCTCGGAGTCTATTTAGGACCCTGGCTCCAGTGTTTGGGACACACTATGCGAGTGGGTAGAGTGGGGAACGGTACCCCATCTGTTAGGAACAGTACTAGCAGTAGGAAAAGGTTCCTGGCTAGAAGGGAATGCGTAGGGTCACATCTCTTTGGATACCTTCATGTTTGGGCACAAGACTGCCAGACCTCATTACGTCCCCTCTAAACAGACACTGTCAGTTCGGCTATAACCTACTAATTCCTGTTATTGGGAACTGTGAGTGTGCCTGGCTGGGTAGCTGTCCCACCAGGTTATTGTGAACTGTTGCTGTCTTACTTCAATATAAGTTTTCTTATTGGCGCCACACCATGCTACACCATACCTACAAGTTTATATGGTCATCACCTTCGATTAATCCTAATTAGCCCTTTAATGTGAAGGGCAAGGAGGCTCAGTAGACAAGAGTGCTATACTACACACAAAATATCTAGCTGAAAAACTCTAGAGGTTTCAGAAATGGTTACACAAAGCCTACAGGCAGAGTCACAAAAAAGTCTACCAGACTTATGTAAACATTTTCGTTCCACGCAAACCTTCATCCCATACTGAGAGCACACGGGTTAGTACTCTGTAGACATGTCTTTTCAGACATAGCAGGCACTGTAGATAATGGTTTCAGCTTTAGGTAATGACACGGTGTATGATTACCAGCCGGGCGACTTCCCAAGTCACAGCGCATTCGCACACAGTGATAATTGAATCACTAATTTCTCAACCATATCCACTGATGTGATAACATGTCTGCCTGCTGAATGAGCTTTTTCTGTAGCTCAATTCCATATTGTATTACATCTTCTGCATCTAGATGAGTCTTATTTAAACATGCAATTACATTTTTGTTTTTTTATGTGATTACAGGGATAGAATTCGTTTTGCGTTTAAAAGTTTTCCTTAGAGTGTACCCATAGCCAAAACCATTTTTGTTATGGATAGAGTAGGAAATGGGGCAACCATTGTTTTCTATCTTCCATTGGGAAGATTTCTCTTCACTTTCTGTATCGGATACACAACAGGAAGTGAGGGGCAAACTTTACAAAGTAAGGGTAGTTCCCTCCTAGACAATTGTCTTCACAACAGGTGTCTCCAATAGAAGATTTACCCTCACCTTATGCACTTGGGGGTTAAGAATATGCATGCATCATACATACTAGGGGGAGTACAACTGGGGGGATCCATAGTGGAGGAGGATCTGGGGGTTTTGGTAGATCATAGGCTCAATAATACCATGCAATGCCAAGCTGCGGTTTCCAAAGCAAGCAAAGTTCTTTCTTGTATTAAGAGAGGTATGGACTCCAGAGAGAGATCATTTTGCCCCTGTACAAATCATTAGTAAGACCTCAGCTGGAATATGCAGTTCAGTTTGTGGCACTGGTTCTCAAAAAGGATATCGGGGAACTGGAGAAAGTGCAGAAAAGGGCAACCAAACTGATAAGAGGCATGGAGGAACTTGGCTATGAGGAAAGATTAGAGGAACTGAATTTATTCTCTCTTGAGAAGAGAAGGTTTAAGGGGGGATATGGTCAACATGTGCAAATATATAGGGGGTCCATAAAGTGAACTCGGTGTTGAGTTTTTCACTTCACGGTCAACACAGACGACAGGGAGGAACTCCTTACGCCTAGAGGAAAAGAGATTTTGGGTCCAAATATAGAGAGGTTTCTTCACAGTAAGAGCTGTGAAAATGTGGAATAGACTCCCTCCAGATGTGGTTCTGGCCAGCTCAGTAGATTGCTTTAAGAAAGGCCTGGATACTTTCCTAAATGTACAAAATATAACCGGGTACTAACATTTATAGGTAAAGTTGATCCAGGGAAAATCTGATTGCCTCTCGGGGGGTCAGGAAGGATCTTTTTCCCCTGCTGTAGCAAATTGGATCATGCTTTGCTGGGGTTTTTTGCCTTCCTCTGGATCAACTGTGGGTATAGGATTGGGTATATGGGATTGTAGGATATTATTTATTTTATTTATTTTTATGGTTGAATTAGATGGACTTGTGTCTTTTTTCAACCTCACTAACTATGTAACCTTATATTTCTGGTGACAGCTCTAAGGTTTCACATTTTCCATCCCTTTTTGCCTTTCTGACAATGGTTACAATGACAAATAGAAAGGGTGAATCTTCCAAGAGTGGCCACAAACAGTAATAAAAGCATGCCATCGGTTGCAAATATTCCCTATTCTATCCAGAGCAAAAAAATGTTTGGCTCTACATACATTGTAAATAATATCTAAACCAGAAATCAAAACTGTAATATATTGCAGCTTACCAGTCCTAGATGTTTTGGTTGCATTCGTTTTCTTTTTTTTCCAGGCTTTTTTTTTATATCTCCACTTTGTGATGCTTCAAATGGAGAATCAGCATTGTCATCCTAGGAAAAAAGTGCCTTAAAAGAGCAGTTTGTGATTTTTTTTTTTTTTAACTTTCAGTCACCGGCTATCTGCTCTGCCCCCCCCTCCCCCATACTCATTGGAGTGCTGGGCTGTGGAGGGTGGGGGAATGGCTGGCTCAGGCACTCAACGGCTCACTGAGAGGCTGAGCTAGCTGTCGGTCCAGGCTCCTGGGTGGATCCCGATCATATGGTCGTGATCTTTCCCCAGCCTGGACCGGCTCTGTGTCATCGACACCAAGCTTCAGCCCACTGTTTTCTGAAAATGGGTCATGGGAGTGCAGAACACACTTCACTCCGGTGATCCACAGGAGAAATAAAGCCAAACGAGCTTTGACTTTACTTCTCCTCTAAGACTACAGATCACCTCACCCTTTTCTTAGCTCCATAAAATGAAAGGGGTGTTCAGTAGTACCTGCTAAGGTAGTACCTCCTTATTTCTTCTCACAACAGTTGTCACAGAAACAAAAAGCTTAGGGAAATCTAAAATATACAAAAGAAGTCTTTTAGTGGTGATACTAGCACTGGTGAAAACAGTATAAAATAGAAATTCTCATTTTGGGGAGATTTCCTGTCACTTTCTGCTGTGTCTTTGCAACACGGAGTGAAGGAAAATCTCCCCAACCAGGACACAGATGTTTTGGCTGTCCATACACGTTAAGTGTAACTTCACTTTTACAGGACAAAGAAAAAAAAGAAATCATTGATGCACACGGAATACATTATAACAAACAATATATGCTTAATTTTCAACATCTTGGGACCTTTTCTCAATCAGCGGTACAATTTGGTTCACCTGTACGTTTTTAGGCTGACCTGATCGGAAGCTCCATTTGGATCTGCGTATCCTCAGGAATAGCTTTGGAGGCTGTGCCCAGAGCCTGCTGGACTGAAGATTGTGGGCCTGTCCTTGAACATAACCTTCGAGCACTGGGCTTTGCATTGCGTGTTTGAGTTCTGTATTGTGGCGCTTTTCAGGCCCGTGTGAAAAGTATCAGTTAGCTGCAGCACGCTCTCCTGTTTCAGAATCATGGCACATCCTCTGGTGTAACCGAGTCTCTTATGACTCCGTGTGTTTTGTAAATAAGCCTGTAGAATTGGCAAAGATAATCTGGTATGTCATCTTTGCACACCGTGTTCTGCATTCTGGAGCTTTCAAGACTCATGTGCACTATGTCAGTTAGCCCCAGAGCGATGTGCAGACCCCACAGTTTTGGCACAGCTTCTATTGTGATGCAGTCTCTGCAATCTCACTCACAGTGGGTCTCTGATTGTGGTTAAAGTGGTGTTCCAGCCAAAATTATACTTTTTAAATAAAAATATCCCTATAATACACAAGAAAGGAGGATTGATTAATGCGCTACCCTAAAAAACATATATAAAGCTGCTACAAACCATGTGACAAAAATGTATAGAAGAAATCGAAATCAATAGTAGCGCTAAAAAACACATGTGCAAATAAATACTGTGCACATGAAAAAATGTCCCAATGATGACGTGTTATAGTGAAAAAAGGAAACAGTCCATAGTGGATATAAATGATCCGTATGGTGGTTGGTTCAACTTTTCAACGGTCAGTACAGATGTCATCAAGATAAACGGAAAGATGGAATAGGCTTACCGGACAAGTTGGATTCTACTGCCAGGAGCATAGAATCAGTAGGGCTTTATGCCGCCAAGGGCAGAGGTGTGGAACGGTGGAGGCAAGGGTAGAGCCTCTGCTGGGCCTGGGTATCCCTCTGGCTGGGCCTGGATGTCCCTCTTGGTCTACTGGAACAGGCTCCGGATGGATCCCAAACAAACGAGTGTTATCTCAATTCCTGGTGTTGCTCATATAGGCGTAAGGACCAGCGATGTCTGGTGCAGACTGCACAAGATGTGCATCAGTCAGAGAACATATAATATAATATATTATATATATATATATATAATACACAAGCTTAATGTATTCTAGTAAAGTTAGTCTGTAAACTAAGGTCTGTTTTCTTAGTTTATAGCAGTAGTTTGTTATTTTATAAACTTACAGCAGGCTGTGGCCATCTTAATTGTGGGCATCTGAAGCCAGACTGTATTTCTTCCTGGATCTCATCCTTGCAGATCTCGCACATGTTCAGTGCAGCACAAGCAGTGTAATAGGTTTCAGGTCAGGTTTCCATAGCAATGGCAGTGTCAGAGGAAGTTGCCACCCCTTCCCAGAAGGCATTGCAAACAGGAAATGATGCGATGGGCCACGGCCAGGGAGGAGGAAGTGAAAAATGAATACAGCAGATATACAGTAGGTTCTGAAAAAAAAAATTAAAAAAATATCCAATTTGTTTACAGTGCACAGTTTAGTGAGGGATGCTGAAGAGTTGTAAAAACGGGTGGAACTCCACTTTAAGATATCCTAAAATGTGTTATTCATCTAATGTATTAGTAATTCGTAGAGTGCTTTCAAGTTCTAGAGCCATGGCACAGCCTTTTAGCATGACCCATTCACAATGTACGTGACTGTCTCTCACAACACATTCAAAGAATACGGCCGAAGGAGCTAAGGGAGGAGAAACCACAGTAACTGGTCTTCCCAGTGAATGGCTGTAAGGAAGGGGGGAAGGTGTGTCAGGAAAAGTCTAATAGCTGGAAGAGAGCAGGCTGAGTTCTCAGCACAGATAGAGGAGTGATCATGCTGTGCTCTCATGCCTAGTTTGGTCAGTTTCTGATAGGAAATCAGAGGGACTGGCAGTATAAAAGGAACACCAGGTATTTCACCCAAAGGAAGCAATACAAAGAGAACAGGATACTTTTTCATACAAATACATGGTATAGCAGGCACATATGAGGAATATGAAATGTTGTGTTTAATGTTGTTGATATTCTTTAAGCAAATCATGATTCATGTTAATTGCTTCTCAATAAGCAGCACAAGTCTTTTAAAAGAAGCTCAGAAGATGGTCCCAGTACAACGGGTAGCCTTATCAATTACTCTCCTACTGTTTCTAACAATTAGAAATAATTTTCTGGTATCCAGAGAAAAAAAACAATGTTCATAACCTGGATCCAGGAAATTCTAATTCTGTAATGTTGTCCTTATTAGCAGCTTCTGTTTCTCTGCTGCCTGAGCCTAAAGTCTGTGTATCAGTGAAGTATTCAGCTTGTAGAAGTTCTAATCATGCTCCAGGGCCTTCTGTATAAAAGTCTGCTACTGACCTTAATGGGCCTTTACCTTTCAGCATGCCTGAAGCCCCATCACCATCTCTAAAAAGTCCAAAATACAGCGCTTCAAATTGTCATTAATCATATGACAGTTCTGTCATTGAAGAGATAGGGAATATGAAGGACCCTTCCCCAGGTTCAGTGTGTATGAAACAGCACACCACACCCAAGTGAATCCAATCTGCTTACCAGAGAGTAATGGTAAAAAGGCATGTATTCATAAATCACAAAGGATCAAGGTGTCACACTTCAAATACTGCAAATCAATCACAGGGAATCCATAATCCAGACCACATATAGCCACCAGCTCATCAAACTCCAAAACAAGGATAGATATGATATACGCTCATCAATGAGAAGTTACCCAAATGGAAAGAAAATAAGGCAGCAATAGTGAAGCCCATAAGGTATAAAAGCAATAATTTATTGTAGTCCACTTACAGGTAGTAGAAAAATACAGGCATCCTGATGTATAGTAGAAAATCCGCGGCTCACAGAGTGCTTACATCTACCAGCCTGGCATGTTTCATCCCATAGGATATCATCAGAGGCGTGCAAAACCTGTAAGTGCACTACAATAAATTATTGTTTTTATACCTTACGGGCTTCACTATTGCTGCCTTATTTTCTTTCCATTTGGGTAACTTCTCATTGATGAGCGTATATCATATGCATCCTTGTTTTGCAGTTTGATGAGCTGGTGACTACATGTGGTCTGGATTATGGATTCCCTGTGATTGATTTGCAATATTTGGAGTTTGACACCTTGATCCTTTGTGATTTATGATTACATGCCTTTTTACCATTACTCTCTGGTAAGCAGATTGGATTCACTTGGGTGTGGTGAGCTGTTTTCATACACACTGAAGCTGGTGAAGGGTCCTTCATATTCCCTATCTCTTCAATGACAGAACTGTCATATGATTAATGACATTTTGAAGCGCTGCATTTTGGACTTTTTATATTTTTGTTTGATGATCTACAAACTGTGCTGGCTGCTTTTCAAATATGTTAGATAGTGCAGATACACAGCCACCTTTTTTACTATCATCACCATCTCTGTTTCAGATTCAGAGCTTTCACAATCTGCCTTTAATGAGACTTTATTTGAACAGGTTCCATAAACTTCATGCAATCTGTTTCCAATCTGATTGAAGCAATACGCTCTGCTATGTACTCCTCTAGGGATCAACCTGTTGTACCAGGTATACAGTCTTTTAGAGCTCATGCTGCTCTAAAGACCTTCCATATACTGTATACTCAATAATTAAAATGTTCCTCAGTGAGGATTGGGAACATCCAATTAAATTATAGCTTCCTCTTGACAATGTGATAAAGCTTTTTCCCTTTGATAGGGAATTTATTGATAAATGGTCCCTTCCTTTAGTGCGCCCTCCAGTTCTTCACCATAACAGATGTATCACAACACTGCTTGATGGTGTATCTACTGTTACGGTTTTTGCTGATAGATAATTGGTCTCCCTATGTAGGTATCAGTTTTATTTAATTGGAACAACCCTTTGTCCTCTGTTGGCTTTGATTTTGCGTTATTAAATCTCTCAGGCAAATGTCTCAGGCAACCCACTTTAGTTGTGATGACCTCTTACAGTAGAAGCATGTAAATTTGTCTCTCACATGGCAGTGATGTCTATCCATATGTGTAGAGCACTTTGGCTTTGTGCCTGGAATGTAGAGTATATGTTTAAAGATTACCTTATTCACTTAACCTTGAGGGAAGGCATCTCTTCACTATGCGCTGGATAGTGGAGATTCTATTCCTGCTGGTCCCTCGACCTGGAGTTCTCAAAGCCATACATTTCTGTTTGCAGGTACACCCCACTTTTACCAGTGGGGTATTGTTTGCTCATCCTTTTGGGTCTCTTGGGCATTTCTGTTTCTCAGTATGGTTGCTCAAGCTTCAACCTGTAACTTCTACTCTAGATCCTACAGGCAGGTATCTGCTTCAGTTGATTTTCCTTACTCTTCTGTGTTTTCTGTACCCCAGTGTACATAATCCTGGATTATTTAGGCTTCCCACACCCTAAGTCTTTGGTCTTCCTGTATTGACTGGAGCCTATTTTGAGGTATATTACCCCTTTCCTCCCCCTCCCCTTTTTCTTAATGAGGTGTACTAACATTTACTAACATATAGGATAATTGCTTTTCTCAGACCTGTCTCTCTCATGGAGGACTTTTTGACCTGCAAGGTCTACGGACATTGGTTCCTGCTGTTTTCCCTTTATATGGAACTGATTATCTTTCCTGATATTTAGGAACTCTGCTTACTGCACTGACTATTAGTTCCACCCAAGTGCTCCTTTTCTTCCTAGCTTTCCCATTGTGGAATGTCTAATAGATCCTCATTGAGAGAATTTGGCGTCCTAGATTCTGGCAGTTTCCGTTATCTCCTCTCTATTCTTTGAGTATAGTAGATACTATCCCATTTACCCTTTTTAGGATTTGTGGGATTGATTGGGAACTCCATTTACATATTTTCTTTTCATACTGTCTCTCTGTATTTTCTGATTCATCTCTTGAGTTACAGATTCTAAAAATTGGGCACTGCACGCAAATACTCCTTACTGTTACAATCTCATTTATTATTTGCTGGTTTCTGAATAGGGTGGGAATGATTCCTATTCCCTTTCCTTCATCCTAGAAATATTCTTCCAACTGAATGTATCCATTTTAGTTCTTCTGCTCCTAATTATTTTGTTTAGATTCCTGATTATTTCCCAGGAAGGGAATATCCTCTGTGTTGGGTGGAGGCACTGCCAACTTTAGTATCAAACCCACTCTTCCACTTAGCAAATGTTCTGGTTCTCTTATTTATCTACCATATCCTGTTTGGGGAGGGCCATTTCTCATAAGGCTACACATGTCTGGACAGGGAGTGGTTCCACTAAGCTCACTGAGTATCTCTGCATCATCCTGCACTGGCCAATCAAGCTGGCCGAACAACAGCACCCAGAAGAAGCCAAGTAGAAGAAGCTGGCAATGGCGAGGAACATTTCCCTTTAATTCCATGCTTCTCCCCTAAGAGGAAGCTCTGAAAAAAGTCTTTACAGCCTCTATTTATGCTGTAGCTTGCTCTTTAGCCACTTTTTATGGCAAACTCTGGAAGCTCCTTCCCAAAACTATTTACATGCTAGCCCTCTACCCAGGGTGGACCACTGTTGGCAGGGGGACACCCTAGGTAGAATTTTTCTTAGTTCAACATTTCAAAGGCATGCAGAATTTGAAAGCTTGACACGTTTGGTTTCTTTTTACTCAACACAATACCATCTTGTATATTTTACCAAAACATTGGGTGTTATATTATGTTTTTGTGCACTAAAATTAATTTTTTGCTGAAAATATGCATTTGATAAACAACTGCGCAAATGTCGTACAAGATAAAAAATTGCCACCACCTAGCAACATTACTTACAAATGACTGTTGGCTTTGTACACTGTGGGTGTAAATGGGGCTTCAAGCTCACTTTGACACCTGCTAATAATTTGTACTGTATAAACTGCTGCTGGTAATTATATGTATCTATGCTGTAACAGACAGGTGGGCTTATTGTAGTAAGAAGTAATTGTAATGGTCACTGAGTTATGGATCTTTAGTTTTTGGTTACTGGTTATCTTGACTTTTGTGCTAATCATAGGTGGTTGCTACGTGGAACAGGATAAGAGTGATTCCAAGTTAATTCTTAAATTAGATATGATTTAAGTGTAAGTTAAATAGTTACATAGTTAGTCAGGTTGAAAAAAGACACAAGTCCATCTATTTCAACCAAAAAGTGTAGACAGACATGTAATTCACGGATAAAAAACATCGTCACAAACTGTCTTACCCATCCGAACATTTGTAAATCTGTTCAGCCAATTTTCCAGTCAAACACCCAGAGACCATGGCTAGGTACTGATCATTTACTTTTCTCCTTTACAGTTATTGCAATATAGCTTATCCAAGAGTATGACTGGTTACAAATGTCAGCTTACTGATAAGAACATTTCTGCTCTCTTTTCTCAAAGCATGAAGCTCCATTTGTTCAATTTACAGCACTGTACAATGCAAGAAAACCTTATTATCCCACAGCACTATCCCATATTTATCCCTGACAAAATGATGATACACAGGGGGTTTAAAAATATTTCAGGAAGCTAACACAAAGATTTGGCTAATTTTAAAGCCCAACTACCTGCATTTTTTAAAATTCTGATGTCTTCTGACAAGTCATTTGAGGTTCCCGAGTCCTTGTCTTAGTCTCCCGACCATAGTCATTTCCTCTCATGGTTATAATTTCTGCACTGGGGATGCATACTTTGGTAAAAACTTAAGGACCTATGTCATTGGGCTTCTGTTCATTTCAAGCAGGTTATGCATCCCCATATAAGTGTGTTAAATTGCAAAATCCACTTGAAGCAGGTCAGGTAGGAGGTAGGTCAAATGCACCTGTCAGTGAATTCTAAATGATCTCAGAAGCTTCCCAAACTGACACCAACACAAGCTCAAAGTCGGTCAGCACAGGCCCTTATTGAGATTATACAAACAAATGGCAACAAACCCAACCTATAACTAGCCTTTGCAGCAAGGTGCACATGGAAGGACAATACACATCAAAAACAAACAAAAAATACCAGCTCACTTACCTGCCAGCCTGCAACAAAACCGAATTGATCCTGTCTAACAGTTCACATTAAAGACAAGGGGTTTAGTCGCACACATTTGCAAATACATGTGTAAGCTGCAGTGGCCACATCAAGACACCCTAGTGTACTGCAGTCCTAACGCTATAATTTTGAGAATCTCCCAAATTGGAGCACATATAGCAGTCAATAGTTTAAGGGCAGATATGCCTGGAGGGAGCCCACCCCTTCTTAAAGGTACAGGAATGCACAGGACACCCAGCAATAGCACAATGGCAGCTGAAGGTATCCAGCGCATCCCCTCACCAATTCACTAACTGTATAAACAAATGGCAACCATCCCATCCTATGACTAGCCTTTGCAGGGAGGAACACATAGAAGGGCAACACACATAAAAAACAAACAAAAATTCCCAGCTCATTTACCAGCCAGCCTGCAACAAAACCAAACTGACCCTGTCTAACAGTTGACGTTAAAAACAAGGGGTTTAGTTGCACACATTTGCAAATATATGTGTGAGCTGCAGTGGTTACGTCAAGGCATCCCAGTGTACTGCTGTCCTAACTCTAATTTTGAGAGTCTCCCAAATTGGCCCACATCTATCCACACGTTGGGAGACTCATAATTATATTTAGGACCGCAGTACACTGGGGTGCCTGGACGTGACCACTGTAGCTTTAGTCTCCATTCAGCAGCTCCCATGTATATGGTGGATACATTGTCCGTAGGGCTCAGAGGGCTTTCCTTCATTTTCTGCACAGCAAGGTAGTAACAAGCAATGTTGTTTATTAGGACAAGTTCATTACATTACCATAGAAAAGCAATAGGAGAAATGCTAAGGTGAGCAGTACAGATAGTGGGGTCAGAGCGCAATGTGCTGTAAGTGTCAGGCTCTTAACTGAAAAAAAGAAATGTATTGTCACCTTTTCTGTCCTCAGAAAGGTCAGATGCCTCTACATATCATAAACATCTTTGTGCCCTGCCCTATCTACTGTACATGCCCGCATTTTTGGAGCTGCTATCAGAAGATTACATTTCTACTCCCATAATTGGAAACAATGTCATATTTGTTGTGTTTTCAGCCTCAGATTACTTTTGGTGAAACTGTGTCGAAAGACAGACAAAATGCTAATTCAGCATTACGCATTCCCAGGAACATGCTCTACTCAATTATCTGAAAGCAGCAACTTGTGAGCTAATCAAAACAAACACTTGTCATTCCGGTTTTGTCAGCCATCCCTTTTACTTCTAAGGCCAACAATTTACAGAATAGGTTATTATGGCTGACTTAAAGCAGGCAGGCATAAAAGACACAAATTATTGCAGGTCTGTATTCAATGATATATCATTAAATGTACTTTCCTTAAAGGAGAAGTACAGCCAAAGCTTGTTTGGCTGTACTTCTGTGGATCACAGGAGTGCAGTTCGTTCTGCACCCCTGTGATCTGTTTGCAGCAGACAGCGGGCTGAAGCCCGCTGTCAGCTGACGTCACAGAGCCTGTCCAGGCTTGGGCAAGATCATGAAAATTAAGTTGGGATCCGCCCACATGCCTGGACAGGCACCTGGCTCAGCCTCTCAGCGATCTGCTGAGAGCCTGAGTCGGCTGTTTCCACCCCCTCCACAGCCCAGCGCTCTAGTTAGTGCGGAGGGGGGAAGGCAGAGCAGAGAGCTGCTGACAGTCAGCAGCTATCGGCTCAAAAAGCTGCAAGAACCAAGCGATCAGCTGTGTTCCATCACTCAGTTCTCAGTGTTAGAGGCGCCAGGGAAAAGATGCATTGGATGCAAAGATGCTGCATCCACCTAGGTAAGTATGATTCTTAAAAAAATACAAAAACCCATACATCTCTTTTAAAGCAGTGTAAATGCATGGATTTCACTTGGTGCGAGTCTCTTGTAGTCTAATATATATTTGCTTTTAGAAAATATATAATATTTTGGGGTTTAGATCATTTTCTAGCAAAAAAAAGATTCTTAACATGTGGATTTAAAAATTGCCCCAGCCAGCAAGTGGTCAAAGAAGAATACCAGCCAATGTTTCCTTCAACATGAGGGGAAGTACTAAGACCTCTGCCATGTTGTTATTGCAATCTTTGTCCAAGTTTGGGTGATTTAGTACCAGTTCCTGTCCCAATAACACAGAAAAAATAACGGCACTCTCCTCAGTAGTGACCCAGATGGTTAAAAAACTTGACCGAGTTTCAAACCCTTTCCCATTTAACTAATAGCATGTTTTTTTTCGCTGTCTGGGTTTCTGTTAAAGCATTCTCCTTACTTCCCGTACTGTGGACACAACAGGAAGTAAAGGGTAAAGAGAAATTACTTCAACATGGTGTGATGTGAGAGCTCAGGATCACCGCCTGCCGCATGTAAAATCACATTTTTTATTGAACTTTCAAACAGCCCAGAAAACAAAACCGCTTTCTTCTGCAAATGAACACAAAATAGTCTATAACTCTAATACAAATGGAAAACAAGAATGGCTCACCGCCTGTACAATAGTCCTACACCTGGGGTTTGGGGTTTCCCGTCTGCTTCAGGAGTTCCACAGAGGAGGCTCTCACAGTTCAGCAGCCTTGGCTCAGTCCCAAGCTAGTCCACCCTGCTCACTCAGCTATGTCCAGCTCCCTCACAGATAGGTGCTGACTGTCTCCTTCTCTTTTTCTGGACCCTGATGCACCCCAGTTAACTCCTTCAGAACCAAAATCACTAAAAAAAAAAAACTATCCAGGACCATCCCTGGCATCCTGTACAATGGATAAAGACTGCATTTTAAATCTGACAGAGATTTCAACCCACCTCATTCTTTTCAAAATGAAAAAGCTTTAGCTTTCAGAGGTAGACAGGAGCATTTGGTATTTTCACTGAGAGCTGAGTTAAGAAAGGACCTGTCAGGCAGTTGGCATATATTTTATACTGTATGAGTGCAAAGTAAACTACTTAGGGGAGCCTAGGGGAACAGATGTGACAGATGTCTCCTTACATTGCTACCATGCCAGATTTCAATTATGTGTGTCCTCCAGGCCATTTTGATTGTGCTGCCCCGCTACGACTGCAGATCTTTGTAGTGGTTCAGTTCCTACAGCTAAAGTTATAAAATAATATATTTTATATGTGATAAAATCTTGGTTTCCCAGTAAATTTACCTTAAAGGTAATTATTTTGGTTGGCTTTACTTCGATATTTATTTAGTAACTTTTTCAAGTTCATATTTGTGTAAAGGTTTATTTTTCGAAATAAATGTGTACATCTAACAAAACTTGCTTTATGAAACCATTGATTATTTGTATAAGATGTTATTATTTTACAACTAAACATTTTATACAAGGTTCTTCTACAGTATTTTGTGACCCCCCCCCCCCCCCCCCCAAACACTTACCTGTCTCTTTTCACGCTCCAGTGCTGCTTTTGGCTGCGGCCCCACTCTCCTCTTTTCCTGGTTTTGCAGGATACATCGAGATCAGCGGGAGCCATCGGCTCCTGCTGCTGTCAGTCATATCCTATAATGAGAGCAGAGGGGCGTGGCCAAGCTGCACTGTGTGAGTCTATGGACACACACAGCCTGGCTTAGGAGCGCTCCTGCACAAGTACCCTCTTAGCACATGACTTGCTAAGGGGTCAACAACAGGAAAGGAGGAGCGGACAGCGTTGGCGGGGGCACTCCAGAAGAGGAGGTAAGGGACTGCTCTGTGCAATACCATCACATTTCGTATTTACCTGGCTGCAAAGATATAAAATGGTAATACTACTACATATTCTCTTTAAAGAGATACTTTAATGTTTTATGGTCAATTATATATTACATGATTTTTACATGGTTATGATGTTTTAGATATGCTGTTTATATATATTTTTTTTCAAAGCACTGTGGGAAAAAGACAGCACAGTAGCTGAGTTCAGGCTGGCTCTAACATGGAACATGCGTATTGTTTTTCCCCGTTTTGGCACAGCCTATTAGTTTCAATGGGCTGTCCTGTGAGAAACACACAAAAGACGTAGTGGGCCCTTTTTAAAAAATCACACAGCATCAAAATGCACGGTACTTTAGCTTTTTTTGTGGTGTGTGCACAGTAACATGTTGCCGGGGGGGGGGGGGGATGAAGAATTAACAGTGCCTCAATGCATCTGCTAAAGGGCTCTAGAAGGGCATGCAAAAGCGTTTAAACATAGTCTTACACTTTACCTGCTTCTGCATATAGGAGTACATATTATTAATGTACAATTTTTCAGAATTATCTAAGAAAAAAATCAAATATTAAAGGAAACTTGAAAAAAAAAATTACATTACCTAAAAATTGTATTACAACAACACTTGAAATTTTGATGAAACAATGGATTTTCTCCATATCTTGGTACTCAGGGTCAGTTGATAACCTGTTTTTTTTTTGTTTTTTTTGTTTTTGTTTTTTCTTTGTGTAATGGTGGTAGTTACATTTCAAGAGACTTTTACTATTTAATTTTCTAAATGTGAATTGATTTCTGTTACTAATATCAAAGCTATTTCAAGGGCACTGTACACTGGAAGATATAAAGTCTCTGCATATCCTTCAGCAAGCAATCAAAATCCACTTTTCATTGCTCTAAAATAAGTTGGCATATGGAAGCTTACATCTGGTCACTACAAGCAATATCTCCACCTTTGTTTCCTTTATGTTCCACAGTTAAACCTCACATTTGAAAGTTAAAGGATGACAGGTATTACCAGCAGCCCGTGGTATACCTAGAAAATTTGACAGCTGTAGCAAATTAACTTTCAACACCTCCCTGCTATTCAACAGAATTATTTTCAATAATAATGATGAAATGCCAACATGCCCTGATTGGTTGCTATGGGTATCGGAGATACTTTACATTCCAGTTGATATAATTCAGACCTTTCGGATGTCACTGCCTGCAACTGGAAGCTTTAAAACTACAGTAATGCTTTTAATGCCTATTATGCTTTTTTCTTTGTTTTGATTTTTGTCCAAAGAAGTGACATCTCACCAGCTGCGTATGTTTGAATTACAGACACATGCCAAGTCTCCTGGAGTATTTAAGTTACTGCTGCAATTTCCTGGGCATCCTGGCAGGCCCATTATGCTCTTATAAAGACTATATTAATTTTATCGAAGGCACATCATATCATGTGAAAGAGGCAGAGGTCAATGGGAAAGAAGACATAAAATATGAACAGAAAGAACCATCTCCTAATGTAAGTGCCAGACTGCTTTTCTGCTTACTGTGCTCTTGCTGGAACTATGTGGATTGCTCTTATAGTTATGAGACATACAGTAAAAGAAACCTGTATAAGTATAACCTTCTCTGGTTTAAAGGCTAACCATGCAAAACTGAATGCAGTATCTCACAGTATCTCACAAAAGTGAGTACACCCCCCACATTTTTGTAAATATTTTATTATATCTTTTCATGGTGACAACACTGAAGAACTGACACTTTGCTACAATGTAAAGTAGTGAGTGTACACCTTGTATAACAGTGTAAATTTACTGTCCCCTCAAAATAACTCAACACACAGCCATTAAAGAGGAACTGCAATCTGCTTTCATCATTTGTAATAAAAATATCTTTGCCATTCTAAAGCTTCCCGCCAACCACTTTGCATATTATTTTATATATACTGTGATTTTTTTTAATTCTGTATTCTTGCCAAATATGCTGCTGAAATCCCCCTCCACTAAGTGTGGCTGCAACCATTTTAACTGGGCAGCGGAAGCTGCTGCCTGTTCACTTCCTGGATTTACACAGACACACAAAGGCACACCTCAAGCTCTGCAGCTCTCATTGGCCCTCTTATGACTCACCCCCCTTCTTTTCCTGGCAAACTCTCACAACAGCGAGAGAGAGATCTTTGCATGATGTCATAAGCTTAGGCTTTTTACCAGACAGGAAACAGGAAGTGGACTGTATAATGTATTTACTGGCAGAAAAAAAAAGTTTTACTATCCAAAGTTAAAACAACAGGGGCAGAGGATTTATTAGATGGAAAGATGAAAAAATGACTGAAGTTCCACTTTAATGTCTAAACCGCTGGCAACAAAAGTGAGTACACCCCTGTAAATGTCCAAATTGGGCCCAAAGTGTCAATAATTTGTGTGGCCACCATTATTTTCCAGCACTGCCTTAACCCTCTTGGGCATGGAGTTCACCAGAGCTTCATAGGTTACCACTGGAGTCCTCTTCCACTCCTCCATGATGACATCACTGCGCTGGTGGATGTTAGAGACCTTGCGCTCCTCCACCTTCCATTTGAGGATGCCCCACAGATGCTCAATAGGGTTTAGGTCTGGAGACATGCTTGGCCAGTCCATCACCTTTACCTTCAGCTTCTGAAGTGAGGAGATCATGCTCTGTTTCAGTATGTCACAGTACCTGTTTACATTCATGGTTCCCTCAATGAACTGTAGCTCCCCAGTGCCGACACAGGCCCGGACCATGACACCACCATGCTTAACTGTAGGCAAGACACACTTGTCTTTGTACTCCTGATCTGGTTGCCGCCACACACGCTTGACACCATCTGAACCAAATAGGTTTATCCTGATCTCATCAGACCACAGGACATGGTTCCAGTAATCCATGTCCTTAGTCTGCTTGTCTTCAGCAAACTGTTTGCAGGCTTTCTTGTGCATCATCTTTAGAAGATTCTTCTGTACTCTTTAGGAGATATTCACTTTGCATGCAGCCACTGACGTCAGCAGCCCATGCACTGTGAAGGTCCGGCAGACGCTGCGGGACTTAGCCGGAAAGAAGTCTCTCGTGCGCATGCACGGGAGTGACGACATCGGGGCTCTGGCCACTCACAGCGCCAGAGCCGCGAACCCAGAAGACACGCAGAGGGGAAATGTCAGCTCCCTCGGCGTGGACCGGGATCAGCTGCCGACGCCTCGTTCTAAGGTAAGTATTTCATAATGAGCTAGTATGCGGTGCATACTAGCTCATTATACCTTTTTGCCTTACAGGTTTAAAAAAAAAAAAAAAAAATTTCTGCGGGTATACAACTGCATTAAGTACAGGGCAACACAGGCCATGCTTATGGGGAAGTGAAATTAACCATATTGTTCTCATCCTCCAATGTTTTACTAGCAAAACCAGCATTTTCTAAAGATATGAATATAATAGCGTTTAGCATACATTTATTTGAAATTAATGAATGGCCATACTTTTGCTACTCTGATGTAAAACAGCACAAATTATATTCTAAGGCTTGTCTTTTTTATTGCAACACTAAAATGGCATCCCTGGTTAAACATGTGTGTGTGTGTATATATATAGTATATATTCACTTTATTACCAAAAGTATTGGAACGCCTGCCTTTACACGCAACTGTACTTTAATGGCATCCCAGTCTTAGTTCGTAGAGTTAAATATTGAGTTGGCCCACCCTTTGCAGTTATAACAGCTTTAACTCTTCTGGGAAGGCTGTGCACAAGGTTTAGGAGTGTGTCTATGGGAATGTTTGACCATTCTTCCAGAAGTGCATTTGTGAGGTCAGGCACCGATGTTGGACGAGAAGGCCTGGCTCACAGTCTCTGCTCTAATTCATCCCAAAGGTGTTCTATCAGGTTGAGGTCAGGGCTCTGTGCAGGCCAGTCAAGTTCCTCGACCCCAAACTTGCTTATCCATGTCTTTATGGACCTTGCTTTGTGCACTGGTGCACAGTCATGTTGGAACAGGAAGGGGCCATCCCCAAACTGTTCCCACAAAGTTTAGAGCATGAACTTGTCCAAAATGTCTTGGTATTCTGACACCTTAAGTGTTCCCTTCACTGGTACTAAGGGGCCAAGCACAACCCCTGAAAAACAACCCCACACCATAATCCTCCCTCCATCAAATGATTTGGACCATAAAGTCCATAAAGACATGGATGAGCGAGTTTGGGGTGGAGGAACTTGACTGGCCTGCACAGAGCCCTGATCTCCACCCAAAAGAACACCTTTGGGATGACTTAGAGCTAGGACTGCGAGCCTGGCCTGCTCATCCAACATCAGTACCTGACCTCACAAATGCACTTCTGGAAGAATGGTCAAACATTCCCATAGACACATCCTTGTGGATAGCCTTCCCAGAAGAGTTGAAGCTGTTATAGCTACAAAGGGTGGGCCAGCTCAATATTAAACCCTACAGACTAAGACTGGGATACTATTAAAGTTCATGTGCGGGTATATATATATATATATATATATATATATATATATATATATATATATATATATATATATATATATATATATATTGTACAGTGGGGCAAACAAGTATTTAGTCAGCCACCAATTGTGCAAGTTCTCCCACTTAAAAAGATGAGAGAGGCCTGTAATTGTCATCATAGGTATACCTCAACTATGAGAGACAAAATGTGGAAACAAATGTGGGAAAACTTGCAGAATTGGTGGCTGACTAAATACTTTTTTTTTTGCCCCACTGTATGTATAACTAAATAGAAGTCGCTCTGGTTCATGTAATCCAACCAACCACTAGCCCTGAAACAGTTAAACATTTAGACTGAATATAGAGACTTTATTATAAAACTTCAACATTGTATGAGTCACAGAGATGAGAAGATTGCCCATACTGTAAGTCAGCGGTATTGTATTGTAGTGCTTGTAGACATTTTAGAGATCCTGCTGTATAGAGATTTGGAGGCTGTACATTAGAGCCATTACTGCTGGTTTTGTACCAAATTCTTCCTGAAGACACAACATGTAAAATGCTACATGCAGTCTCACTTTCAAGTTCATTTCTCTGTTTAGTGGAAACTATCTACAAAACTCTCCTGTGCAATGAAATATGAATGATAGACTATGTTTTTCATGATTATGTGTTTTTAAAACTAGAGCACTTTATATATTATTGCCGTTATATGCATACAGTACATTTTCTCTATTTAATGAAACATTGAATATTTAAAGTTCTTCTTGGCAGAGATGTACAGCACTTGGTGCAGAGTATATTAAATCTAGATTTTTTTCTTATTCTTTATTTACCAAAAGATCATAATACAGAGAACACATCACACATTAACAACCCCATGTATCACAAGGGGTACAACGAGAAAAGCTTACAATACATTTTTTAACCATGGCAGCGTCGCGTAGGACGCACATAGGGTCAACCACGTAGCAAAAAGATCAAGGTAAATTCAACCAGTAAAAAATAAAATGTAGGTACCCCATGAAACAAATTATCTTTAAATGGCTACATGTTTCTGTTTGTGACCAGTGAACCCATTTTTCTGGAAGCCCACTTGGAACCTTTGTGTACCTACGTTCTGATCACTGCTCATGCTTATTGTCCTTCAAACACACACACTTATAGGCCTGATGAGGGGCACCTGAACTTTACCCATACATGTTCACTAAACAGGTAGCACTCTCCAGTGCTTACATGCACCTTTCAGGGACTTCCTCGCTGTTCCATTTGCCCTCTGGAATCACCAAAAATATCTGCATATTTTCTGGGTTACGCAGTATTAAGGACTTCCTTCTCCATGAACACTCTCAGACATGATGATTGCCCACTAAGGCCCTTAGCCAGCAAGAAACAGGGTGGTGGGAGAGCTAGTGGAAGGTAAATAACAAACACAGAGAGTGTGTGCCACCCGGTGATACTTTGCTTTAAAATGACAACATACAGGTTCTTTGTCCCAACATGCTTGGGACAAAGCACCCAAAAAACAAAACAAAAAAACAAAACAAAATAAAACCCAAAAAACGAAGAAAAAAATGGGCAGACTCGATGGACTACTGTTTTTTTCTGCCATCACTTTTCCATGTTTCTATCTTTCTGTAAGTGAACGTCTTACAAGTACATTTAAATCTTAGCATAATCATTTTTATAAACCGAATTGCATTTCTTCATACAAAATGACTGAGAGCTAACATTTTGTCTGACTCTGCTGGAAGAAGAGCTTCATTAAAATTGTCAGGGACTACTTAGGAACCACCATCCCTCATACTACTCATCTCTGCAACCCTTGTTTATGGCTCACCTCTGCACCCCTCATCCATGGCTCACTGCTGCACCCCTCATCAGGGGCGGACTGACCATTCGGGCACTCGGGCACTGCCCGAGGGCCCCATGCTACTAAGGGGCCCCATCAGGGTTGCCAGCCTCAATAAAACCAGAGACAGTATGTAAAAATCTGTGTTTTTTTTTTTTAAATCCCAAGATTATAGCTGCCCCGCCTCTCTAGTACCTTTTCAGTGTGTGTATGTGTATTCTGTGTGTGTATACTGTGTGTGTATATTGTGTATCTGTGTGTGTATACTATATGTGTGTGTGTATACTGTGTGGCCCCATAATCTATTGCCTGGGGACCCCATAATCTCCTATTGCTTGGGGGCCCTATAATCTCCTATTGCCTGGGGGCCCCATAATCTCCTATTGCCTGGGGGCCCCATAATCTCCTATTGCCTGGGGGCCCCATAATCTCTTATTGCCCGGGGGGCCCCATAATCTCCTATTGCCCGAGGGCCCCATGAGTTGTCAGTCCACCCCTGCCCCTCATTTAATGCTCAGCTCTGCACTCCTCACACACACCTCTTCTGCACTCCTTATCTATTGCTCACCTCTGCACCCCATGTCCACCCCTCCCCTTTTATTCCCTATGTCCATCACTCACTTCTGCATCCTATGTCCATTGTTTGCTTTTGCACCCCATGCCTACTGCTCACCTCTGTACTCCATTTCCACTGCTTAATCTCTGAATCGCCCATCCACAGAAAACCTCTACACCCCATCTCCACTGCTCACCTCTGCACACCATACCCACCATATCTGCTTACCTTGGAACCCTCTACACCTCTTTTCTTCCCTGCAATCACCTGCACCCCTCACAACAGAGCTTGCCTCTGCTGGCACATTCTTCTCATCAGCATGCTCATTTCAGCAGGAGGCTCTATGCCAGACACTGCCCGTACTCTCAATCTCTGGCACAGCATATTAGACCAATTATGGAGGGCATACTCAGGCAAGAGATGGATGATGTGCCCAGCTTGGCAATTTATCCAAAACGAGTCTGTGACCAAAGTTTGGTCATCACCCATATATCCACCTCTGCATCTACTGCTTATAGATTGAGATCCACTGTGCCTAGATTGACTCTGATAAGTGAGACATAACTCTCCCTTAAACCCAGCAAGGAACAGGGTTAATTAGTGTAGGAAGTGAGAATTAATTTAAACAGAATGAAATAGTTGATATACTGTGTGTGTGTGTGTGTGTGTATATACAGTGGCACCCCATATTGAGAGAAAAACACAGAATTGTTGACCTTTTTGCAGATTTATTAAAAAATAAAAACTGAAATATCACATGGTCTTAAGTATTCAGACCCTTTGCTGTGACACTCATATATTAAACTCAGGTGCTGTCCATTTCTTCTGATCAACCTTGAGATGGTTCTACACCTTCATTTGAGTCCAACTGTGTTTGATTATACTGATTGTACTTGATTAGGAAAGCTACACACCTGTCTATATAAGACCTTGCAGCTCTCAGTGCATGTCAGAGCAAATTAGAATCATGAGGTCAAAGGAACTGCCTGAAGAGCTCAGAGACAGAATTGTGGCAAGGCACAGATCTGGCCAAGGTTACAAAAAAATTTCTGCTGCACTTAAGGTTCCTAAGAGCACAGTGGCCTCCATAATCCTTAAATGGAAGACGTTTGGGACGACCAGAACCCTTCCTAGAGCTGACCGTCTGGCCAAACTGAAGGGGAGAAGAGCCTTGGTGAGAGAGGGAACGAAGAACCCAAAGATCACTGTAGCTGAGCTCCAGAGATGCAGTCGGGAGATGGGAGAAAGTTGTAGAAAGTCAACCATCACTGCAGCCCTCCACCAGTCGGGCTTTATGGCAGAGTGGCCAGATGGAAGCCTCTCCTCAGTGCAAGACACATGAAAGCCCGTATGGAGCTTGCTAAAAAAAACACCTGAAGGACTCCAAGATGGTGAGAAATAAGATTCTCTGGTCTGATGAGACCAAGATAGAACTTTTTGGCCTTAATTCTAAGCGGTATGTGTGGAGAAAACCAGGCACTGCTCATCACCTGTCCAATACAGTCCCAACAGTGAAGCATGTTGGTGGCAGCATCATGCTGTCGGGGTGTTTTTCAGCTGCAGGGACAGGAGGACTGGTTGCAATCGAGGGAAAGATGAATGCGGCCAAGTACAGGGATATCCTGGACGAAAACCTTCTCCAGAGTGCTCAGGATCTCAGACTGGGCCAAAAGTTTACCTTCAAAACAAGACAATGACCCTAAGCACACAGCTAAAATAACGAAGGAGTGGCTTCACAACAACTCCGTGACTGTTCTTGAATGGCCCAGCCAGAGCCCTGACTTAAAACCAATTGAGCATCTCTGGAGAGACCTAAAAATGGCTGTCCACCAACGTTTACCATCCAACCTGACAGAACTGGAGAGGATCTGCAAAGAGGAATGGCAGAGGATCCCCAAATCCAGGTGTGAAAAACTTGTTGCATCTTTCCCAAAAAGACTCATGGCTGTATTAGATCAAAAGGGTGCTTCTAAATACTGAGCAAAGGGTCTGAATACTTAGGACCATGTGATATTTCGGTTTTTCTTTTTTAATAAATCAGCAAAAATCTCAACAATTCTGTGTTTTTCTGTCAATATGGGGTGCTGTGTGTACAATAATGAGGAAAAAAAATGAACTTAAATGATTTTAGCAAATTGCTGCAATATAATAAAGAGTGAAAAATTTAAGGGGCTCTGGATACTTTCTGTCCCAACTGTGTGTGTGTGTGTGTGTGTGTGTGTGTGTGTGTGTATATATATATATATATATATATATATATATTATATTACCAAAAGTATTAGGACGCCTGCCTTTGCACACACATGAACTTTAATGGCGTCTTAGTCTGAAGGGTACAATATTGAGTTGGCCCACCCTTTGCAGCTATAACAGCTTTAACTCTTCTGGGAAGGCTGTCCACAAGGTTTAGGAGTGTCTATGGGAATGTTTGACCATTCATCCAGAAGCGCATTTGTGAGGTCAGGCACTGATGTTGGACGAGAGGGCCTGGCTCACAGTCTCTGCTCTAATTCATCACAAAGGTGTTGTATCTGGTTGAGGTCAGGACTCTGTGCAGGCCAGTCAAGTTCCTCGACCCCAAACTTGCTTATCCATGTTTTTTTTAACCTTGTTTTGTGCACTGGTGCACAGTCATGTTGGAACAGGAAGGATATCCCCAAACTGTTCCCACAAAGTTGAAAGCATGAAATTGTCCAAAATGTCTTGGCATTCTAACGCCTTAAGAGTTCCCTTCACTGGAACTAAGGGGCCAAGCCCAACCCCTGAAAAACAACCCCACACCATAATCCTCCCTCCATCAAATGATTGCTTTGTGCACTGGTCCAAATCATATGGTGGAGGAGGGATTATGGTGTGGGATTGTTTTTAAAGCGTTGGGCTTAGTCCCTTAGTTCCAGTGAAGAGAACTCCTAAGGCGTCAGCATACCAAGACATTTTGGACAACGTCATGCTGCCAACTTTGTTGGAACAGTTTGGGGATGGGCCCTTCCTGTTCCAACATGACTGCACACCAGTGCACAAAGCAAGGTTCAAAAAAACATGGATGAGTGAGTTTGGGGTGGAGGAACTTGACTGGTCTGCACAGAGCCCTGACCTAAACCCAATAGAACACCTTTGGGATGAATTAGAGCAGAGACTGCAAGCCAGGCCTCCACATCAGTGCCTGACCTCACAAATACGCTTCTGGAAGAATGGTCAAACATTTCCATAGACACACCCCTAGACCTTGTGGACAGCCTTCCCAGAAGAATTGAAGCTGTTATAGCTACAAAGGGTTGGCCAACTCAATATTGAACCCTACGGACTAAGACTGGGATGCAATTAAAGTTCATAAAGTTCCTGTGCGTGTAAAGACAAGCGTACCAATACTCTTGGTAGTATAGTGTGTGTGTGTGTGTGTGTGTGTATATGTATATATAAAAGCCTGTACAATGGAGCAGCGCTGAATTAGAATACACCAATAAAACATTAAAAACCATAGAAATAAAAATATTGTTTAGATAAATAACTCAAGGTGAAAATCAAGTGCACAATTAATAACAATAATAAAGTGCATTGTTCAGATATGGAATAATAAAACAAAATGAAAGTCCAGTGCAAGAGTAATCTATATCAAATGACATAAATTGCAGTCCTCCTTCCAAGATGAATGGTGAGTAATTAACAAACAAATCCCAGTGTCAGCAATCATATATCAGTGAGAATCCCAAAGAGGGCGCAAATCCGCCACCGTGTGCAATGGCCGCTCACCTCAGATCCAAGAATAATGAGCATCAGACTGCCAAAGCAATCTGCATACATTGTCATCCATCAATGGTTATCGCACATGTACTATATTCACTACTAATGAAGAATCAGAAAAATACCAAAACAGTTTCTATGTTCCATACAGGAAGCCCTCTATTATTTCTTCAGAGCTTTAGATCGAGGTGTGACAGACATTCATACTCTTGGCTCTGGAAATATACATCTTTTCTAGTTCTAATAGACATTGCTTAGATTTGCTGTCCTCACTTGCTTGTGTATTTTGCTGAGAATCACGTACTCTTAACTACTCAGCTTGGAAACATGTCTGTACATGCATGTGTGCTTAAAAAAAGCATATTCTCACTTGTCCTCCCAGCACACCCAGGGAAAAAATGGCAATAGATCATTATCTGTTTAGAGGTTGTTCATTCTCCTGCTGCTACAGAGGAAAGTACACTCTAAATGTGATCTGTCTTCAGGCTGGCTTGAAAGGGAAACAAAATGGGCTGATAAAATCTGTCTACAGGTTACGTTTGTCATAGACATGAAATGAGAGTTGACCCGGATGCTGCATGATTGTTCTGTGAACTGTATAACGCAAATCCCAATTAAAGTAACCTCCCAGGACCTCTCCATAGACACAGCAAAAATCCCCACAAAAAGTAAAGTAGGACTTTAAAGTAACACTTGCCTGGATATTCAAAATGGATAAAATTGCATGCTTTATTGTGCAGTGAAGTAAACAAATCAAGAGCATAATGTTATGTTCTGTATACTTCACTGTACAATACAAATGGCATTTCATGTTTTTTAAACATGCACGTGTGATTATTTTTTAGAAAGATCATGACATAAACATTCATGATCATTTTAGCCAAGTGTTCTTGTTTATGTTCTGAGCTGAGATTCCTGGTGCTTACCTTATCTTGGGAACACACAGGCCCGTCGCGTCAGGACAGGCAAAACAAGCAATTGCTTGGGGCCCCAGCCGCGCCGCCGGCCGCCACTTCCTATAAGCTGTAGCCTGTAGCGTGGCCGAGCTCCTCCTCCTTCCTCCTGCAGTCTGCGCGGTACAGGAGATTCAGTTTCCTGTTCCCGGCCGGACTGACAGGAAGTGCACACACTGAGTGCTCACTTCCTTTTAGTCCGGCTGGCCGGGAACAGAAAACTGATTCTCCTTCCGCGGGATACGCGGTAGGGAGGGGGGTTAAAAAGAACACGGGGGGGGTTGGGGGGCCTCCATGTCCATTTTGCTTGGGGCCCCCAAATTCCTTCAAACGGCCCTGGAAACACAATAGTGATTGCATGAGAATCTATTTTGGACAACCAGTTGTCATCTGTGTTCTCAATGTGTAGAAAGACAGTGTACCATAATAAAGGGCGAAAAGGAATGTGCAGGAAGAGCAGGACACCTCCTAACACTATTGTTTTAAAGTTTGCATGTTACGAAAGTTGTATTTCTATAGCACCTTCTTATTCAGGGCACCCAAAACAATGGAGTACACCAGATGCCAGCATTGTAGTGCTGCAGCCTGTCCACTAGTGACAGATTTACCTAAAATGATACTGATGCCTATTGTCAGGTCACCTGAGTCCAGGTGACAGATGCATCCCGTTGGGGTCAGGAGTGCACTACTAGGTAGTGGACCATATGGCTGACTACTGCGGATGGAGCTTTAGATAATTCAGGAGAGCAGGTATTCTGGAGCACCAACACGGATCACACTGGGAACTAGAGCATGAGATTTCCCAGGGCGTGGAATCTAAGAGCCAGCGTGTGTTCACCAGAGGCCCCTAGTGGTCGGGATGCATTTAGCTGCAGTCTGGCTCCAGGTCGCCGACCCCCAGGGCCTCCCAGCTCACACTCACTGTAGACTACAGGGAGGTAGAGAGGAAGCAGCAGACTGCGACAACAAAGGATAGTCAGGAGACAGCCAAAGGTCGGGACAACAAGCAAGTAAGGATAGTCGAGGAACATGCCAAGGTCGGGATATGAAGCAGACAAGGACAGTCAGGAACAAGCCAAGATCAGTAACTAGAATCAGACGTAGAACACCACAGCAAAGAGCACACGGAAGCCAAACACACAATATTGATCAGCAGGGCTGGTTTGCAGTGCACAGGTTAATATAGAGTTCCCTGATAGGGCCTGGGGTGGGATTGGATGCTGGTGACCCATGTCACTGGCAGCCATCTAGGGTCAGGCAGCATCTATTTAAGACCCTGGCTTCTGGGCTTGGCACACATTGCGTTTGTGGGTAGTGTAGGTACAGGTCCCCCATCTGTCAGGGACAGTAATTAGTGGAAGGTAGAGGATCCAGACGAGTAGGGAAAGTGCAGGGACACGCCATTCTTCCTGGAAGTCTCCCTGCTTGAGTATGGACTGGTCAGGCCGCATCTCACCCTTCGAGACAGATGCTGTTGGCGCACCTGAGACCTACTGCTACACTCAAAACTGTAACATTCTGTGAGTACGCCTGGTCAGGTGATCTCCCCGCTGGTTTAGTTGCTCTTTGCTAAACCTTAACTTCAGTTAAGTTCTGTTTCTGCACCATGCTGCACCTCCCCACACCGCTACCTCTCTTGTACTGAAAAACATCATGCTTGGCACAGGTAATTACTTTGGATGCTGATCCTAAATCAAGAGTGTATGAAAAAAGATACCTTTCTGGCAAATTGGTTATTGCAAGGAAGAGAAATTAGATGATACATTTTGTAACTATGATTTAAAATCTATTATCATTCCTTATGCCTGCGCAGATTGTTGAAACATCCATTCCCTAGTATAAAATTCTAGAATTCTGCTTTTCTTTCATAGGGGAGCTTTAGGCACAGCTACATGTCTGAGATGCAACTGTGTGTATGGAATGGTCTTTGAAAAGCTCTCAGCAGTCATGGGCACAGGTGTGCCCACAGTAATTAGGTACTTCCAACAAACACCTTTTTCATGGGTATTCATGCAAACCGCTATGGTATATTGCAGTTATGTGTAGCTTGTAACTGAAGATCTGAAGCTGTTGACAAGTCCCATCATGGGGAAGGCTAGCCTGTTCCAAACCAAGTTGGCGTCCCCTTTTTCACCTATAACCGCCTCATTCGAGGACCGCTTTCCACAAGATTTTGGAGTGTGTCTGTAGGAATAAGTAACACTAAAAGAGCATTTGTGAGGTAAGGTACTAATGTTGCTCTGTAAGACTTGGCTTGCGTTCAGCATTCCAGTTTATCCCAGAGGTGTTCAGTAATCCTGAGTAAAGATGAGCTCTGGCGTGTTCGCACAGCCCACATGCAGAGCCCGCCAGGAAGTCGGTCTCTGCAGCCGCGTATCGGGATAATGTCTCACTGCCTGTGATTAGAGCAGCGCAGTGCCGACTTCCTGGCGGGCTCTGCACGTGGGCTGTGCGAACACGCCGGAGCTTATCCTTAATCCTGAGGTTGGGGTTCACTAGACCACTAGAGTTGATTCACATCAAACTCATCAAACCATGTCTTTATTGAGCTGGATTTGTGCCCCAGTTGCACAGCCATGCTGAAAAAAGGAATGAGCTTCCCCAAACCATTGCCACATTGTTGGAAGCACACAATTGTCTAAAATTTCTTTGTATGCTTATTTTTGTGAATGAAGATTTCATTGTTATGTCCTTGATTTTATAAACCTGGTTTTGGAAGGGGATATCCAACAAGCTTATATAGGTATGATGATCTGGTGTCTATAAACCTTAGCTCAAATAGTGTTTTTGTTTTAGGCCTCAATGCACGCTGGACATTCAGCCCCTGTACCTCAGATTCCAGGATTTCATGCAGGCAGAAGGCACAGGTTCACCCCCCAGACCAACTGCCAGCAGCTTAAGACTCTACATGAGACTGAAAAATGTGATGGACGCTGTACCAAGTGGTGCTAATGCTTAGATTCTGCATTCTGGGCATTCCTCTCCTCCCTGGAGGCATAGGGCCCTAAACATTAGTACCACTCAGTACAGTGCCGCCCCCTTCAGCTGATGCATTTCAGCCTCTCATAGACTTTTCAGGCTGCTGGCAGTAGGTCCTGGTGGTATACGTGTACTTTGAGTCCATATGAAAAGCCCGGAATCTGATGCACAGGGGCTAAACACCCAGTGTGCATGAGACCCTAGATGTTTTGTATTGTGACACTGTAATCCTTTGTTGAAACAGTTTTTATTATTGTCAGTAGACTTGCACAGATTTCTTTACCTCACCCTGGCTCCTCTATGAGTATTGTATCATTTATGTTTCTATGAGTATTGGTGAGCATAAACTAGACCAGATGTCTGGCGGACTTCCTCAGCAAATACCAACATCTCAGAGGTGAAGGAAAAATCTTCACATCTATTTTGCAACACTTGGCTCTTTTAGTATTTCGATTAAACACTGCAGATCAGAGTACAGTACTCTGCTGCCAGCTAAAGCAGTGCTTATTACATGGCACAATTTGGCCAAAATATAAGAGTTTACAATCGGTAAACGAAAAGAGACATTGCAGACTTAAGAGTTCCTGAGATTTATTGAAGATGTCGTGTCTGGCCAGAGTTGTTGTGCTGCAGGGTCCTGGTCTATCCTGGCACCGATCCCACACACTCCTGCAGGGCCAGGGCGAACTATGAGACCTTATGTAGCTCTGCAGGCAATGTTAAATAAAGATATAAATACAGGAGGACGCTGTCGCTTTAATGGAATACACTGTTTAAATGGAAAAGCAGAATATTGTTTTAAATTAGGAAAACATATACGTTATCACTGACTGAAAACACTGCTTAGGCAAGAGTAGAATAAGGAAAGCGTCAATTGCATTATGAAAACTGGAATTTTTTTTCTGGCTCAGACCTGCCCAGTCATCACAGTCTGATGAGGAAGTGTGGGCATAGGTAAAAAAAAATGTATATTCAAGCCTATGTAATTGGTAGTATTATTTTACAGAAATGGTTGCATTTTTTTCTAAAATTATTATTGTTGTTATAAGGGCTCATGTCAATGGGCGTTCTCTTTAAATCCTGCATTTGCTGTTCGAACACATGCGCTTGACAAGAAAGGGCTGTTCATCCTGCTTTGCCTGTAATTTAGATGCACCTCAATGAGACATGAATCCATAAGGTAGTACAACACGAAGCATGTCAAACACAGCCGCTGAGATCTCATGTGTACTGTTCAAGTAAAGTCAATGGGCTTTTTGCAGGACCTGCCTTCCAAAAGAACATCAAACACAGGAAGGCAATTCCTGTTGGCATGAGCCCTTAAAGTGCTCATTAAAACTCCTAAAATAATTCACAAACCTGGACAATGCAAATTGAGCCCTCTGATTCTTCCTGTATTGAATTGCCCTCAGGGATCCTTAACAGAGAGGGATCCAGTAGCTGACATCGGTGACATCTCTCTAAAAATAGTTTTGGCAAAAAATTTAGCCAGTCAAGTCAAAACTCCTGACCTTCACACCAGTTCTGATTCTTTAACTCTGAAATTATCAATGCAAGAGGATCAGCTTGACAGACAGGAAGCTAGTTTTTTCAGAAGATGAGAGCAGCAATGGCACATATATAGTATGTTTCTTTCAGTGGAGGTTTCTTTAAAAAAAGGAAGACAAGGAGCCAAAATGAAAGGATCACATATATGTTTAAGTTCCTTTAAAACCATTTTGTGAGCTGTAAATCTATTTTTAGAGATGAAGGAACCATAAAGTGATTTGCTGCTCTTTTCATCTTATAAACGGCTTGGTTCGGGAATGTGGATGAGGCATACCCAACTGAGATCGGTCTTAATCCAGATGTTCTACTTTAGTTACAATGTAGACAAATAGACGTAATCAACAAGAAGCAAAATTATGATGGTGCTGTCCATTCCAAAATAGAAGCTAGGGTTTAAAAAGCCTGTGGGGTAGGAAAGTGGAGCCCCTGAAAGAGACACACGAGAGCATTGATAAAGCTGATTTATTTAAGGAGTTTCAATGAGCACTATAAGGGCTCATGCCAATGGGAATTGTCTTCCTGCATTTGATGTGCGTTTGGAAGGCACGTCAAATTCAGGTCTTGAGAGATCTCAGAGGTTGTGTTTGACCTGCTTTGTGTTGCACTACCTCCCTATGGATTCATGTCTCATTAAGGTGCATCCAAACTGCAGGCAAAGCAGGTTCAACGCAGCCCTTTCTTGTCAAGCGCATGTGTTCGAATAGCAAATGCAGGATTTAAAAAGAACGCCCATTGACATGAGCCCTATTATTAACAACAATAATAATTTTAGAAAAAATGCAACCATTTGTGTAAAATAATACTACTAATTACATAGGCTTAAATCTACAATTTTGTACCTATGCCCACACCGCCTCATCCGACTGTGATGGCTGGGTAGGTCTGAGCCAGAAAAATAATTTCAATTTTCATAATGCAATTGACGCTTTCCTTATTCCTTCCATCTAAACTCAAAAGTAGAGCTAGTAGTGGGGAAAAAAGTGCTCCTGGGTTTAACTAATTTTTGGGAAATTAATTGCATGTGGCATCCCTCTTTCTCCGCTCTCGGCAAGTTGAAAAGCATGCATATATTTGGAGAAGTGGTGAACATGGTTTCAGGATTTGGGTCATGTGTTTATTTCTTATCAGGGATTCTAACTCCAAGTAGGTTAGCATTTTTGAGCCCCATATTGACCCAGGCATGTATCTGCCTGTGGATGTCAATAGACACCTGGGTGGGGATTTACTAAAACTAGAGCGTGAAACATATGGTGCAGATGTACATGGTAGCCAGTTTTAACAGAAACATTCATTGTTCACACCATTTACTGTAACAATTCTGACTTTTAAGAAGTGTCTTTTACACGCTGTCACACCAGACAAGATAATGACAGTAAAATATAGTAGCACTGCTGAAAAAAACAGGAATTAATTTAAGTTCTGGTTTGGTGCATTCGAGATAAAGCTTAATGATTGAAATTATGTATAATTATATATTATATTAAAATAAGGAAAAAGTTAATACACAAAATAGACAATAGTAGCAACAGCAAAATAAATAGGAAAAAAAAAAAAGAAAAGTACTTAAGGTGTCGCCTGGTCTGTGGCACCAGAGTCAAATTCATTGTAGCATAAGTGATCAGGTGTATCAGAGTCATTGACCCTAATGCCCTGTACATATGATAGGATTTTCCAACGGAAAATGTGTGATAGGACCTTTTTGTCGGAAATTCCGACCGTGTGTAGGCTCCATCACACATTTTCCATAGGAATTTCCGACGCACAAAGTTTGAGAGCTTGCTATAAAATTTTACGACAACAAAATCTGTTGTCGGAAATTCCGATCGTGTGTACACAAATCCGACGCACAAAGTGCCACGCATGCTCAGAATAAATTAAGAGACGAAAGCTATTGGCTACTGCCCCGTTTATAGTCCTGACGTACGTGTTTTACGTCACTGCGTTCAGAACGATCGGATTTTCCGACAACTTTGTGCGACCGTGTGTATGCAAGACAAGTTTGAAAAAATCCATGGATTTTGTTGTCGGAATGTCCGATCAATGTCCGACCATGTGTACAGGGCATAAGAATGGTTCTCGGGTATAGATGTGTTCTTTTGATGGAAAATTGAGAACTTCAGAGTTGCAGTTGTACCAGCTCTTTGTCAGACTTCTTGAAGGTGTCATTGAGCACATCCATTCAATCAAAAGAGCTATGGAGTAGGAAGTAGGAGTACTGAAATGTTTGACTATACTTTTTATTTTTTATTTTTAATTTTGGATAGAGTAAGGGAGGGTTATAACCCCTGTCCATTTTATTTTTTTGCAATCTTTGTCCCATTGGGGAGATTTCCATAAACTTCCTGTCCCATAGCCAAAACAAGAAGTTAGAGGAAATCCCTCCAAAGTCAGAGAATCCTGGCCCCCAGGTCCCTGAACTAGTGTCCCCATTGGAAGATTTTACTTCCATTCTTGTTCTGTCAACCCAAAATTTGGTATTTTATTTTTCCTTTACTTTCAAAGATAATGGTAAACAGGATAAATAGAGAGGGCGAATCTTTCTTATGGGGAGACAGACAGCAATAAAACCTACCAGGGTGTCTTATCCTTCTCCACTCTATCCAAAACTAAAAAAAAAAGTTTTGCCTTTAGTGACACATTAATTTCACTTTTATAATTATATTGATATTTACAAAAACCACAATTTACAGTTAAGCAACTGACAATCCATCACAAATTCATCCCTGTTCGTTCTCATCTGATTCCAACCGATCTGATCCGCTGGATGGATGGCGAACATATCGCCATCCGTCTGTTTTTAGCAGATCTTGTCGGATCGGATGGCAGGAGAGTGTCAGCGGACACATCTCTGCTGACATCCACCTACCCATGCAAGTCAATGGGTGGCCAAAAATCGGATAGGCGGATTCGAGTGGGCCTATCGTGTGAAAGGGGCCTTAATGTTCATGACGAGAGGAAGAAGAATTGAGTGATGGGACTGGGGAAAGAGGCTAGCCGGATTGTTCTTCCAGAAAGCATACTGTACAGTGATGTGAGGGGCTACCTTTGTTTTAAGAGTGTTTTTAGGTGTGTGTGAATGTTTCCAGTAAAGAAATGTAAAGTCATTATTTTTCTGCTTACACACATTTCTCTGGTGAGGAGTCTTTGAATGTTTAAATTGTGAAAGAAATATGATTGATTCCATTAATGCCCAGAAAGTTTTGGAGCTTTGTTTATGATCAGTGCTTGCAGTAGCATTTAAATATTAATTTGTTCTAAATTTAAAGGACTCGAATTGCTTCCAAGGAAAAGCCAAGTAATTTATAGCAGGGACACAGCATTGGAGACAATTGTAAATTTTAACTGCAGTATAGGAGTGGAGCCAAGAGAGGCAAGTCACACAGTTTATGTATAGTAATAGTAATTGGGGTGTGGAGGGTTAGGAGCAAACCAGGACAGGCAGCCTGGCAACACAGTAGTAACAAGCTAGTAACAATGCATCTTTAGGCTAGGTTCAGATATATGTGGGTGTGTGAGAACTGTAAATTGCACATGTTCCCGCACCAGCATTCAGACGCACAAATAATGCAAATGAGCTTTAATGTTGAAAAATGTAAAATAATGCATTTGGGTCTTAAAAGATGACAGACTCAGCAATGGCATGCAATGCCAAGCTACTGCAAGTAAAGCCAACAGAATATTGGCATGCATTAAAAAGTGGATTCACACCAAAGAACGGATCCAAAACGATAATTCTCCCACTCTACAAGACTCTGGTCCGGCCGCACCTGGAGTATGCTGTCCAGTTCTGGGCACCAGTCCTCAGGAAGGACATGCTGGAACTGGAGAGAGTCCGGGGAAGGGCAACAAAACTAAATAAGGCAATGGAGGACCTCAGCTATGGGGAAAGACTACAAGCATTGAACATATTCTCTCTGGAGAGGAGACGCTTTAGAGGGGATATGATATCAATGTACAAATATCGTACTGGTGACCCTAGCATAGGGAAAAAATGATTCAGTGAAAGGGAATTTAAAAAGACATGTGGCCATTCACTAAAACTGGAAGAGAAGTGGTTTAACCTTAAAGCGGAGTTCCAACAAAAAAAAAAAAAAAAAAAAAGCAAAGTCAGCAGCTACAAATACTGCAGCTGCTGACTTTTAATAATCGGACACTTACCTATTTCAGGGTCCAGCGATGCGGGAGAACGAAGCCCCGCTTGTCTCCCCCTCCTCTCTGCGGCGCCGGCATTGTTACTGTGGGCGCTCGGCTGTGGCTTCACAGGCGGGCACGCACTGCGCATGCGCAAGCCGCGCTGCATGCTGTGACAGGCCGAGCAATCATCTGGGACCTGTGACGTGTCCCAAATGATTGCCGATAGGGAGGGGGGAGAAGGGAATTTACTTCTGGCGCTGCGGTGCACTGGAAGAAAGTGGGAGCTGGAACCCTCTAAAAAGAGGGTTTCTGCCCCCCCCCCCCCCAAAAAATGACATGCCAAATGTGGTATGTCAGGGGGTCACCTTCCCTTAAAGTGGAAGTTACATTTTTGGGTAGAACTCTGCTTTAAACGACGTAGAGGGCTCTTTACTGTCAGAGCGGTAGGATGTGGAATTCATGTCCACAAGCAGTGATATCAGCAGGGAGTGTCGATAGTTTGAAAAAACTATTAGATGGGCGCCTTAATGACCACATATACGATGTACTATTGACATAAACATATACACAAACACACATATAGGTTGAACTGGATGGACTGGTGTCTTTTTTCAACCTCACCAACTATGTAACTAGGTGGGAGTGCTGGCATACTGAAAAACTCTGTGCATTTCCCTTATGTGGAAACCCGTACACACTTTGGCACCATGCGGTTTCTGTGTGGCTGGGTTTTAAAAATAGTGCAGGAAGCTTTTTCTCGTAAGACACGCAGGTACAGCAGCCCATTCAAATGAATAAGCAGTTGTGCCTGCGCAAACGTGGCATGCAGAATCGTTTAGATGTGAACTTAGCCTTAGAGAATAGTCCAGCTCTGGCAATGTGACTTTAGCTGAAATATCCCTGTGGTAATAGGGAAACCATATGGCAGCATGTGAAAAAAATACAAATCAGCGCGAAGTGGTAAATGAGCATTAAAAGCTGCTGAACACTAGGGTCAAAAAACAAATCCCTTAATACAAATATAACAACAGATAGTGCAGCGCTAAAGAAGTAAAACACTGAAGTCCACCATGATATCAATGTCCATAAGGGTAATCAATAAATCATCCTCAGGTGCGAGCGAACACCAATTTGTAGAGAAGTGATTTCAGGTAGCCCACCACCAAGAAATAGGTTGGCCTCTCACCTGAAGAAATGGACCCTTTGATTATAGAGGGTCATAAATCGCCTTAATCAAGCAAGGAACAGCATGTGTAGGCGTCCGTCAGGGCTCAGGTGTCAAACACTCCTCAGGGACCAAGGGGCTCGGGTGACAGACTCTCCAATATAACCTCCTTGATTGGGGCCAAAGTGGTGCAGGCATCCTAGATGAGCAACCACTGGTGGAGTGAAAATAGACCCAGTTCTTCAGAGCCTCTCCTCACACACTGTCTTAAAGACGGCCCTGTGTCCCAAAACATTGATCTTCTGTTGCTTACAAAGCATCACAGGGATCTCATTGCTGGAAGGTATCAGTCAGGACAGTAATTGACTTCTGTGTACACCTGACACCAATCAAATTGGTGTTCGCTCGCACCTGAGGATGATTTACTGATTACCCTTATGGACATTGATATCATGGTGGACTTCAGTGTTTTACTTCTTTAGTGCTGCACTATCTGTTGTTATATGGCAGCATGTATTAGATATAATAACAAGCAATCTGATACCCCTTTGACAACATTTCAGCGTTTTATAGCTCTGGCATCACTATTGTAACGCAGCAAACTTCCAGCCTTTGGTTTTGTTAGCACAGCTCTGGTAAGGTGTGGTAAGAGAAGGGTTTCCAGGGTGCAACATGGCTTTTTTTTGGCCTGGGAAAGTAAATTCTTTTTAGTGTCCCTATAGCAAAGTGAACCTACTACTTTTGATTTTGACATGTCATTTTCACTGAAGGTAGGATAAAATGACTTCTTTATTAAACGACAGGAAGGCTTTCTTCAGGAAAGTATGGTCTCATTCCATCCAGCACTGTGTACATTCAGACTTTAACCTCCACCTCCTATACCTCTAAACTTATTGGTTTTGCCTTTTAATCAAACCTACCTCCTTGAGATAGCCCCCCAACATCAGATTTCCTTTACCTCCCATCACCTTCCTACTCTTTCCATTTTCGTTCTGTATCTTGCTCATGTTTCTGTTGATAAGCCATACTTCTTGAATTATTACCTGGCTTCCTAGAATCATCACTCAGCGACCCATTGTAGAAGTATGTTAATCTTATACAGTACATTGTATCCAGGCAATGCTACCTCATTAATGATGGTCTGCCTTTGCACTATTCGTATGTAAACCCGTTGAACTGTTGAATGAAAAATAGGGAACATAATGATATAATCAGTCCTAATGACAGGCTTAATTTAATGATGATATTATGGAAATAGCATGCTGAGTGGAGACTGGCTACTTTAAAATAATACTTTAATTGCCGCAGTCATTAAAGTCATACCTCCCAACTATCTGAAATGGGAATGAGGGACACCTATTAGCAAATGTGTGTAGGCATAGGACACACCCCTTGACCCCCCCCCCCCCCTAAAGGATAATTGTACAAAAAAAATGGTTAAACCCTCATTGCTTTTACTACTACCTTTCCTTTATTTTGGCTTTTGGAATTTACAAATTCAGCCAATCACAACATCTGGGTAGGAGATTAATATGGCCAGAGCTGACTGGTATTGAGAAGATGCATTGAAGAGGAAGGTATTCACCAGTGACAACTCTAATGCCGCGTACACAGGATCGGATTTTCCAACAACAAATGTTGGATGTGAGCTTGTTGGTGAAAAGTCCGACCGTGTGTATGCTCCATCGGACATTTGTTGTCGGACTTTCCTCCAACAAATGTTGGCTAGCAGGTTCTCAAATTTTCCGACAACAAATTTTTGTTGATAAAAAGTGTCCTTTGCGCTCGTCGGATTGTAGAAATGAAAAATGGGTGAAAAATCTCAAAAGTAGTATATGGTGAAAGTGTAAAAATCACATATAAAGATATTTATATTGCAGTGAAATGAGGGTGTTCACACCAACACTTAGTAAAGTAAATAATGTATTAGAATTTCGCGCAATATTCTAGTGGGTGGAAGAAATGAAGAATAAGTATAATAAAGTGCAGCAAAGTGAACACAATATGTATCTGAAATGATGAAAAGTGTATTGAAATAAATTAATAATAAATAATAATGGTAGTGCCATATACAGCCTTCACTGCAAGGACCAATTGTCTCTGCACTACAGTTTGTTGCT
Source organism: Aquarana catesbeiana (assembly GCF_042186555.1). Classification (NCBI taxonomy): domain Eukaryota; kingdom Metazoa; phylum Chordata; class Amphibia; order Anura; family Ranidae; genus Aquarana; species Aquarana catesbeiana. The sequence goes on from NC_133327.1 coordinate 97,957,669, forward strand.
GCAGCCATTAGCACCTGATTGGTGATAATATAGATAAAATAAAGTGCATCAAAGTGAACCCAATATGTATCTAAAATTGTTGAAAAATGTATTGAATAAATTTACAATTGATATTGGTGGTAGTGGCATATACAGCTTTCACTGCAAGGACCAATTGTCTCTGCACTACAGTTTATTGCTGCAGCCACTTGCACCTGATTGGTGATAATATGTGCAAATCGTGCAGTATAAGAATAGTGTCACAAAACCACAATAAAAATTAACTAAATAAATAATGCACACTAATGCTAAAACGCAGTGAAAAATTTATTTATTTATTTTTTGCAATGTGATAAAGTTCACTGGAGAAATAAATGCAAATAAAAATAAAGATACAGCAAGAACGTCTTTTAAATAAAGGATAGGGTTGATCCTTTATTTAAAATACTTTCTTGCTGTATCTTTATTTTTACTTTACTTTTTTGCACTTTATTATACTTATTCTTTATTTCTTCCACCCACTAGAATATTGCGCGAAATTCTAATACATTATTTACTTAACAAATTTTTGTTGTTGGACTTTCCGATTGTGTGTACACAAGTCTGCCGCACAAAAGTTCACACATGCTCGGAATCAAGAATGAGTCGGAAGTGCTCGGTCTTGTAAAACTAGCGTTCGTAATGGAGATATCACATACGTCTTGTACGTCACTACGTTCGTAATTGTTCCACGGTTTTGTTGTCGGAAAGTCCGATCGTGTGTACGGGGCATTAGACACCTTCTCCTCTACCTGTGGGAGAGGGTCAACATGATGAAAATGCTTGCAGGTAAATCAGCATTGTCACCCTGTTTTAAAAAGCACCAGGCACAGGCAGGATTAGCAGTTTAAAAAAAAAAGTATTTCAAATTACACTAAAATGTTGCCGTTTGTGTAATGGTTTTACGTTTTTACATTTTTCTAAGAAGGCTGGACGTGAGCTATTACAGATATAATCTATTACACTCCATTGTTCCTGAGTCTATCTGTGGGTACCCTTTGTAAGATGATGCAGGTTATTTTCCTTTATTAAACAGCCTGGGAGAACTTGCGAATTGCATGCATCCATCCATTGCCTTGGTGGGAACTGAACCTAGGGCTAGAAACAAAGTACCAGAGTGACATTGTTTAATTGTAAACCTTTTGATGTAATTGTTGTGTTCAGCTTGAATCCATATTTAACCACTTCTTTTTTTTTTTTATCTTGATTTCTCTTCTTTATTGTGATTTTTTTTTATATTAAAGCAGTCTTGCAGTATAAGCTCACAGGATGAGATGTGTTTTTTCTCTTTGCAGACTGTTGTTGTGCACAAGCTTGTGGTCTGTGCAGTCTCATTAGCGTTTTACATGACTGCCACGCGGATATTACCAGTAGAGTACAATATTGATGAACGCTTTCTAGAGACCTCATCAGTGCCCACAAAAGTAATATATCTCTACCTGTCCCTAATGGCTGCAAGACCAAAGTATTACTTTGCCTGGACCCTTGGTGAGTTGCAGGGAAAATTAGTGAACACTGACATCTTGTGGTCAAATTAAAAATTGCAATACTATCTTCATTGAAATGCTCTGGAAGTCCACTGTTTTGATATTGCTTTTGCTTATAAATAAATCTAAAATTGTATTTACTTTCCATCATGTGTTTTTCTAATTCGCCTGGAAAAAACTGATTCATTTTCTTTTTAGATCCATATTGTAATAAATAATTTTATGTTTTTTTGTTAAAGTCTAAGTTTACCAATATTTACCAATGTACACATCTCTGCACCACAACACAAACCAGCCTAAAAGGTCAGGAGACCTTCAAAATCCTTTGTAATAATTGCAATGATGGTTTCAAAGTGTGTTGGGGCACCTATGAGTAAGTAAAGTCAGGTTTACACCTGTACAAGGAGCAATGAATACTTACATTGTTACATAGTTACATAGTAGTTGAGGTTGAAAAAAGACACAAGTCCATCAATTCCAACCTATGTGTATGATTATGTCAGTATTACATTATATATCCCTGTATGTTGTGGTCTTTCAGGTGCTTATCTAATAGTTTTTTGAAATTATCAATGCTCCCCCCTGAAACCACCGCCTGTGGAATAGAATTCCACATCCTTGCTGCTCTTACAGTAAAGAAACCTCTACGCAGTTTAAGGTTAAACCTCTTTCCTTCTAATTTTAATGAGTGGCCACGTGTCTTATTAAACTTCCATGGAAAAGTGTTATCCCTATTGTGGGGTCACCAATATGGTATCTGTAAATTGAAATCATATCTCCTCTCAAGTGTCTCTTCTCCAGAGAGAATAAGTTCAGTGCTCGCAATCTTTCTTCATAACTAATATCCTCCAGACCCTTTATTAGCTTTGTTGCCCTTCTCTGTACTCGCTCCATTTCCAGTACATTCTTCCTGAGGAACTGGTGCCCAGAACAGGACAGCATACTCCAGGTGACGCCGGACCAGAATCTTGTAGAGTGGGAGAATTATTGTTTTATCTCTGGAATTAATCCCCTTTTAATGCATGCCAATATTCTGTTTGCTTTGTTAGCAGCAGCTTAGCATTGCATGCAATTGCTGAGCCTATTATCTACTAGGAACCCCAGATCCTTTTCCATCCTTGATTTCCCCAGAGGTTCTCCCCCCAGTGTATAGATTGCATTCATATTTTTGCCCCCCAAATACATTATTTTACATTTTTCCACATTAAACCTCATTTGCCATGTAGTTGCCCACACCATTAATTTATTCAGATATTCTTGCACGGTTTCCATATCCTGCAGAGAAGTTATTGCCCTGCTTAGCTTAGTATCGTCCCCAAATACAGAGATTGAACTGTTTACCCCATCCTCCAGGTTGTTTATGAAAAAAATTAAATAGGATTGGTCCCAGCACAGAACCCTGGGGGACCCCACTTTTCATCCCTGACCATTCTGAATACTGCAGTGCCAAAAGCAACTCTGAAATTTCTTTTTAAAAATGGTCAAAATGTGGTGTGTTATGCTTTGATGTTAACTTACGTAAAGCTGCTTGAGGTAGTATCTGGTTGGGTAATAGGTAGGTTTGCACTGATTAGTATGTTTGAGAAAGTGGATGAAATGTTCTTGTACAAAGCTTTGTTTTTCTATTTTCATACAAAGAATCAACAACAAATTGTACATTTTTATTCTCTTTTAGCCGATGCTATCAATAATGCTGCAGGATTTGGATTCCAGGGCTATGATAAAAATGGAAAAGAAAACTGGGATCTGGTTTCAAATCTGAACATTAAACAAATAGAGGTAATTGGCTGTTGTCTGGTAAAATTATAAACTAATAATAATAAATGTTAAAATGGAATATTAAAATGTAATTAAATTCAACTATAATTTTTTTCATAAAAAAATATTCATGATCTATCTATCTATCTATCTATCTATCTATCTATCTATCTATCTATCTATCTATCTATCTATCTATCTATCTATCTATCTTGGATAGGGTTCACTCACCTTTGTCAGGACTTGATGTACAAGGAACCTTGTTTCCTTTGTTTTATCCTTTTGTGTACTTTTTTGAACCCAACTTTGTCTAGTTAGTTTTCATTGCTGGGTCCATGAGTTGCAGGTGAGAGATCCTTCACTCTGCAGCTAATAGCCATATTAGGTCAATGTTGGCTCATTGTTCCAGCAATGACAACTAAATGACAGCTAAGTTCAGACTAAACCCAAGCTCTTTATTAATCTGAACCTTCTATAGGTTCTATTAGTCTTATGAAATAAAGAATAGGTCCTATTAGTCTTATGAAATAAAGATATACCTTTCAAAATAAAATATTTTCAAATGCAAATATACAAAAAGTAGAAAGTGTCCTTTAGAAGCAAACTTAATCTATTTGTGGCCAGGTGTTATTCGAAATGTTAAGATTTAAAAAATTCTAAAAAAACAAAAACATTAAAAAAAATATTTACCAATCCATTAATTAAAGGCAAACAATTCAACCTCAGCATTTAGACCCCACAGTCTGAATGAATGAATTAAAATCCACCTTGTTTTTGCTCTGGGTATCCATTTCACAAAGTCTTCTCCTCATGTGTCCTTATGGACTTTTTAAATGGCCCAGAATTCTGTGCTTTGTATTGATTATAATGGTCATACTATGAGTTCTTGTTCTTTCACTGCGCATTTTCTCTCATGCATATCATGAGTTCCCATTTACTGAGTGCTATATACTGTTTGTTACAAGGGCACTGTATACAATCAATGGCCCATTTTGTATTGCAGGTTAATAGATCTTTAAAGTCAATTTTTTTTGCCCTGGTAGAAATGCTTTTGTTTTGTTTTACTGCATTTGCAAGCCATACATTTCAAATACTTAATGTATAGTTATAGGCAAAACCTTTTTTTTCATTTTGGATACAGCAAAGAAGAGTTCTAACACCTGTCAGATTTTTTTTTTTTTTTTGCCATCTTTGTCCCATTGTGGAGATTTCCCTTCACTTCCTGTCCCATAGCCAAACAAGTCCCCGGAATTAGTGTGCTAAAGCTAGTGTAGTGCTCTGAAGTGCAAATGCCAAAGTGCAATAATGTGTGATTACACAACATAAAGTGACATGAGTGAAAAAGTGCTATAGCCAGTACACTGTCAGAACAGTTCAGAGAGAAAGAGGATACCGTGAAAAACTCCTGATACTGGAGGCAAAAGAAATAACGAGCCTAGATAGGACAAACGATAGGACAAAGCTGCTTACAAGCAAAGATAAAGATAGAAGGGATTGTGCTGAGAAACTTATATACAGTATATAAGAGAATTATAGAGTAATAAATATAAGTAAGATATAAGTATAGGTAGGAGTTTAATTCACAGGCTTAAACAGTACAAGACATCATCAGATGATATTAGACTATCCTGAGGAAGATAAAATATTTGGACCTGTCCTTCCAGAAAGACCTAATTTTATTTTTGAGAGGGAGTCCGATTTAGTCCTACAATTTGCCCCAACTGTTTAAAACAAGAGCAATAAGCAGAGAAGACCAAAAAATATGAAAAAATGGGAATCCCGTCAGGATAGAAATTTAATAGTACTCACCACATATATTAAAGGGGGTGTGATCAAAAAAACTATATATGAAGAAAAAATAAAAAATAAAAAACTAAATGACCAAGGCACATCAAACAGAGTAAACTACAAAAAGGTTTTATTAGCTATACAAAGCTGAACACAGAAAAAATGTGTACACGACCACCCCTAAAAGACAGATATGGTGGGAATACCGGTAAAGGGAATTCCACCAATCTGTCTAAACCCTCCCTGTAAACAGTATATGATCCCTCATAGAAAAGCGAGGAAGCCTGCAGGCGGGGGAGGTTCCTCCCTACCCCAATAAGTAGCACACCCCTATAGCACCTATGAGACCCCCTACTACCTGAGATTACGAAGCTCTGAAGAAGTTCACCATTACCCCCCCCGCCACAGCCTACGCTGATATATGGAATCGGGGTACTAAACCCCTACCTGACTTATCTATTTGGACACGAATCTATCTTTTTCTCAAACTAATTTCCATGGATCAGACCAGCAGCAGGTGTCACGGAATGGAACATAGCCCTGTTGTGTACACATTTTTCTGTGTTCAGCTTTGTATAGCTAATAAAACCTTTTTGTAGTTTACTCTGTTTAGTGTGCCTTGGTCATTTAGTTTTTTAGTTTTTAGTTTTTCTTCATAAGCAATGGTTGTGTACACATTTTTCTGTGTTCAGCTTTGTATAGCTAATAAAACCTTTTTGTAGTTTACCTGTGCCTTGGTCATTTCATTTTTTATTTTGTCTTCATAAGCAGAGAGGAGCCATAATTAATTTAAAAGGTGTGGTTTCAATAGGTGTTTGATATGAACGACTTGAAAAACAAAACAAACAGCTGAAAGTAAGAAAAAAACAAGACTTTGTTTATACCGGCACAAAAATAAATTTGATATAAAAGATCAGTAAACCCATGATACAAAAGAGGTCATTTGTTGTTTACACTGCCCTTGTAACAAACAGTTTATAGGACAATCTAAACATGAATTGAAGATACACATAAGCGAACAGGTGTATGGTATTTTATATGGAAAGAACAAAGCACCAGTTGTATTATTACACAGTTACAGTATATAACCATTATAAGCAACTGCATATTAGCAGTATACAAGGTACAGAATTCTGGGCCAGTGAAGAAATCCATAAAGTCACAGGAAAAGGTTTTTTTGAAATTGATGTCAGATGTGGTAAGTTGATGGATTTTTGTATGATTTCACTTTGAAGTTGCTTTTAATTATTAATAGATTGTTTTGTACTTTTTTCTGATGTTTAGTTTTTTGAAAATTTGAAAAAAAAATAAATTTGAAAATCTTATATTTGGAATAAAACCTGGCTGTTTTTAAGATGATGATGATTTAAAGGTCTGTTTTTAAGGACACTTTGCATGATAAAGTATATTTTGCTTTTCAGGCCACTTAATTTATAAGGTATTCTTTTATTCCATTAAGTAACATCTATAGAATGTTCAGGAGCAATGGGGTTATCTTTTGAGTACACAAAGGTTTAAAACTAAGATACTAAAAGAGATGAGTGAGATCCTTGTACGCCCAGTCCTAATGTAAGCAGGCAGTATTTCTCAGGAAAACGCGTTTACCAACATTTACGAAGCAGAGATTTTCACTTAGATCTTCATGCGCAGATTTTCTCACTGATCTGCAAACTCGCTGGCCACGAGTAGGTGGCAGCTGACTAGCTGCGAGGCTTAGTGTGAACTTGTCTCGGCAGCAGAGTTTTAACTGGATTACTAAACAGTGGATTTTCTTCAAGGAAGCTTCACAATACTGCTTGTGTTATGTCGTACTGATGAAGCAAATGCCTCTGCTTTGACAGGTAATATTATCCAAGTATTTGCTAATCATTGGGGATACATTATTTTATTATTTGAGCACAGGAGTCTCATATTTGCTTTGTTTTTTTGGCTACTTTGAGATACATAATTACATAGTCAATCTGCTTGAAAAAAGACAGTCCATCTAGGGTTTAGGAATATCTGTATTTGAGACTGTAGCAGCTGCCATTTTTTGACAAAGTAAGGGCTTGTTTACTCTTGTTTTCAGGGGCAGTAAAAACAGGTGATTGAGCCGCATCTTTACTGCACCCCCCCCACACACACACACACACACACACACACACACACACCCCCTTAAGCTGCAAAGGCAGCTAAATGGGGTTGTACACATGTAGTGTAAAAAAAAAATCATCCCCCATGTCATGTTCAGCAGACAGTACAGCCACCATGCGCGACCCTTCAAGTGCATGGGGACGGTTGTGTGGCTTTTACAGGGTGAAAAAACAGGCAGCGATGAGACATTTTGCCTCCTCACCTCCTGTCAAACACCTCTGAAAAGCAATTCACTGTGGATACCTTTTCATAGCGGTGGCCAGGGCTGTAAACGTAGCCTCACGTTCCTACTCTAAGATTGGCATTTTTCTTTATATTTTTAAGTCGTCTCATTCACACATGTAGTCCCCTTAACTTAGTTATTACAGTGACTTGGAAAAGTATTTATACCCCTTGAAATTTTCCACATTTTATCATGTTACAACCAAAAACGTAAATGTATTTTATTGGGATTTTATGTGATAGACCAACACAAAGTGGCACATAATTGTGAAGTGGAAATAAAATGATAAATGGTTTTCAAATTTTTTTACAAATAAATATGTGAAAAGTGTGTCTTGCATTTGTATTCAGCCCCCTTTACTCTGATACCTCTAACTAAAATTTAGTGGAACCGGTTGCCTTCAGAAGTCACCTAATTAGTAAATAGAGTTCACCTGTGTGTAATTTAATCTCAGTATAAATTCAGCTGTTCTGTGAAGCCCTCAAGCGAATCTTAGAGAACAAACAGCATCATGAAGGCCAAGGAACACACTAGACAGGTCAGGGATAAAGTTGTGGAGAAGTTTAAAGCAGGGTTAGGTTATAAAAAAAAAATCCCAAGCTTTGAACATCTCACAGAGTACTGTTCAATCCATCATCCGAAAATTGAAAGAGTATGGCATAACTGCAAACCTACCAAGACATGACCGTCCACCTAAACTGACAGGCCGGGCAAGGAGAACATTAATCAGGGAAGCAGCCAAGAGGCCCATGGTAACTCTGGAGGAGCTGTAGGGATCCACAGCTCAGGTTGGAGAATCTGTCCACCGTACAACTATTATGCCCTGTACACACGGTCGGATTTTCCGACGGAAAATGTGTGATAGGACCTTGTTGTCGGAAATTCCGACCGAGTGTGGGCTCCATCACGCATTTTCCATCGGAATTTCCGACACACAAAGTTTGAGAGCAGGCTATAAAATTTTCCGACAACAAAATCCGTTGTCGGAAAATCCGATCGTGTGTACACAAATCCGACGCACAAAGTGCCACGCATGCTCAGAATAAATTTAGAGATGAAAGCTATTGGCTACTGCCCTGTTTATAGTCCCGACGTACGTGTTTTACGCCACCGCGTTCAGAGCGATCAGATTTTCCGACAACTTTGTGTGACTGTGTGTATGCAAGACAAGTTTGAGCCAACATCCGTCGGAAAAAATCCATGGATTTTGTTGTTGGAATGTCCGATCAATGTCCGACCGTGTGTACGGGGCATTAGTCATGCACTCCGCAAATCTGGCCTTTATGGAAGAGTGGCAAGAAGAAACCCATACAATAGTCCCATTTGCAGTTTGCTAGAAGTTATGTGGGGGACACAGCAAACATGTGGAAGAAGGTGCTCTGGTCAGATGAGACCAGAATTGAACTTTTTGGCCTAAAAGCAAAACGCTCTGTGTGACGGAAAACTAACACTGCACATCACCCTGAACACACCATCCCTGAAGTGAAACATGGTGGTGGCAGCAGCATGTTGTGGGGATGCTTTTCTTCAGTAGGTACAGGGAAGCTGGTCAGAGTTGATGGGAAGATGGATGGGGCCAAATACTGGGCAATCTTAGAAGAAAACCTGTTAGAGTCTGCAAAAGACTTGAGACTGGGGTGGAGGTTCACTTTCCGGCAGGACGACCCTAAACATACAGCCAGAGCTACAATATAATGGTTTAGATCAAAGCATATTCATGTGTTAGAATGGCCCAGTCAAAGTCCAGACCTAAATTCATTTGAGAATCTGTGGCAAGACTTGAAAATTGCTGTTCACAGAAGCTCTCCATTCAATCTGACAGAGCTTAAGCTATGTTGCAAAGAAGAATGGGCAAAAATGTCACTCTCTAGATGTGCAAAGCTGGAAGAGACATCCCCAAAAAGACTTGCAGCTGTAATTGCAGTGAAACTTGGTTCTACAAAGTATTGACTCAGGGGGGCTGAATACAAATGCATGCCACACTTTTCACAAATTTATTTTAAAAAAATGTTGAAAACCATTTGTCATTTTCCTTTCACTTCACAATTATGTGCCACTTTGTGTTGGTCTATCCCATAAAATAAAATACATTTATGTTTTCGGTTGTAACATAATGTTAAAAATGTTAAGGGGTATGAATACTTTTTCAAGGCACTGTAGGTACTTCATTCATTTGGAATTACTTAGAAAAAATTATTCAATAAAGAAAGCAAAGGAACGTATTTAATGATCTCTAATGTTATTTTTTATTTCAGTTTTCAACAAGCTTTAAGATGTTTATTGATAACTGGAACATACAGACTGCACTGTGGCTTAAGAGGTATGCTTCTTTTTGCTCCATATTGCATTTTTAAAGACATTCTTTTTTCTATTGTATACATGGGGGGAAGTGCAGTTCAGCAGTAAACACTGCAGTCCAGATGCAGTAACAAAAAAAATAAATAAATGCACATCTATTTAAATGGACATTTTCTTTTATTAGGAGCCTGTAAAGCATTGCACCCACGATTAGCAGATCACCGGTGCAATCTCAGGCTCCTGCAGACTGTCTGTGTAGCTGTCTGCCTGTACCTCATGTGGCAGGCAGTTACTAAATGACAAGAAAACGTAGGAAACCACGCTATTGATATAAATTGTGACCCAGCAGCAACTTTTCTGTGTGATACTAACACAGTCCCGCTAAAATAAACTCTATCAAGTTGCGCTAATGAAAGGCACATAACATAGATCAATATATAAATTGATGGAAAATCCAGTAGGAAATAATCCAGTGATGGAAATCCATTGATTCCAATAAGTATTCACCACCATCCAACACCTTGAAGGGTGATCTTGTGAGTTAACACCACCACCAAATGCTGAAAAAGGGCTTGCTTATCTGATCATATAGACCTCTCATTACAAAAGGTCAGAAAAAACGTGTGGCTTCATACCCAGCCAAGGCCTTTAATCCAGTCAATCTTCTAAATTGGGACATCAATCTTCCTCGTGGGCAGGCCTGTGCTGGACATCGGGACTACCGGGAGTTTCCCGGTGGGCCGATTGGCAGCGGGCCACTACACCAATGACTCTGACTGTCAGTGTCACTGTCTCTCTCCGTCCGAGCGTCGCCGGGCGGCTCCGCTCCTGCACTCGGCGGGCGGCGCCGGCCACGTCACACAAACACAGTGACAGGCATTATCACTCCCCCAGGCACTCCCCCTAACAATATAGCCATTTGGGCGGCCTCTTTGTCCCGGCGCCGTGACGTCACTCACGTACGGAGGGCGGAGGGGGCCCGGAGACATAGGAGGAGGCGGAGCCAGGGCGTAGCAAAGCAAGCCTGCTGCCTGCAAGACTGCAACCTAGAGGAGCCGAGGCCGAGGAGGAGGATTCGGAATTTCGGGATCGGAACCATAATACCAGACCAAGTTGCAGGCAGCCACCAGCAAGTACAGTGACAGAGACCAAGTCTATAGTGTCATCATTCAAGTAAGCAGCACTAAAGTAATAACTTTACTGCTAATAATAGTAAATAGTAATAGTAAGTAACTGAATATGCAGCATGGAGGGGGGGAGGGGTAAATCTGTACTGTATAAATGTACTGCCACTGGTCATGGTTAAATTATTCATCAGTTACCATGGCCAGTGGCATTAAATTAATAATTGACCAGTGGCATTAAATTAATATTAATGCCACTGTAGCATTAATATTAATTTAATGCCACTGGTCAATTATTAATTTAATGCCACTGGCCATGGTAACTGATGAATAATTTAACCATGACCAGTGGCAGTACATTTACAGTACAGATTTACCCCTACCCCCCTCCCCCCGCCATGCTGCATGGGGGTAGGGGTAAATCTGTACTGTAAATGTACTGCCACTGGTCATGGTTAAATTATTCATCCATCAGTTACCATGGCCAGTGGCATTAAATTAATAATTGACCTGTGGCATTAAATTAATAATTGACCAGTGGCATTAAATTAATATTAATGCTACAGTGGCATTAATATTAATTTAATGCCACTGGCCAATTATTAATTTAATGCCGCTGACCACGGTAACTGATGAATAATTTATTGCCACTGGTCAATTATTAATTTAATGCCACTGGTCAATTATTAATTTAATGCCACTGGTCAATTATTAATTTAATGTCACTGGTCATGGTAATTGATGAATAATTTAATGTCACTGGTCACGGTAATTGATGAATAATTTAATGTCACTGGTCATGGTAATTGATGAATAATTTAATGTCACTGGTCACGGTAATTGATGAATAATTTAATGCCACTGGTCACGATAACTGATTAGTAATTTAATGTCACTGGTCATGGTAATTGATGAATAATTTAATGTCACTGGTCACGGTAATTGATGAATAATTTAATGCCACTGGTCACGATAACTGATTAGTAATTTAATGCCACTGGTCACGGTAATTGATGAATAATTTAATGCCACTGGTCACGGTAACTGATTAGTAATTTAATGTCACTGGTCATGGTAATTGATGAATAATTTAATGTCACTGGTCACAGTAATTGATGAATAATTTAATGCCACTGGTCACGATAACTGATTAGTAAGTTTTTTGCGCAATTGCATATAGTTTATATACTGTTTTTGTGTGTGTTTGCAAAATTAAAGTGGGCCGGTCTGGATGAAGTCCAGGGCCAAATTTTTGTCCCAGTCCAGCCCTGCTTGTGGGATGATCATAGAAGTACACCAAAATAGAAAAGACAGTAAGTTCTCCACCACTAGTGAAGGCTGGGGTGTAGGCTCCTCATAGCCAGAAGGCTGCCTCTCTTCAGGAGCAAATCATTATATATAAGAAGTTATTATTCTGATAATCATCTTGATCGAGTAGAGTGACAAGTACAAGTGTGTAGAGATCCAAGGGAGAGCACGAGCCGCATACTGTAAAAAATATTGTGCTGGGTCTACTCAAAAAAAATTGAGGCAACTATTTGCATCAGCTTTTTAAGTACTGTCAACTAAACTTATTTTGGCCTGACTCATTAGACTTTTCATGTTTTCAACTTTGTTTTAAGTAAAGCCAACTCAATTTTTCCAGTTTATAGACCATAGGTTTAAGTAAAGCCAACTCAATTTTTCTAGTTTATAGAAAAGTTTAAGTTAGGAACACATACGTGAACTTATTTATTTCAAGTAATTATTTAGCACCGTCAATTTACGCAGCGCTTTACATATACATTGTACATTCACATCAGTCCATGCCCTCAAGGAGCTTTCAATCTAAGATCCCTAACTCACATTCATCCATACACATGTTATGTAACGTCGCTTCGGCCTGTGGCCACTAGGGGCGCGCACGCCCCCTGCTCGCCCATGGAACCGACGCGATCACAGCCGGGCTCCCGCGATCACTCGGGGCACACAGTTTCCGGTTCTCTGAGGGGAGAAGTGACTGATCGTCTGTTCATACAGAGTATGAATAGCGATCTGTCATCACCCCTACACAGTCTCCTCCCCCCCTTCAGTTAGAACACACACTAGGGAACACAATTAATCCCTTGATCGCCCCCCTAGTGTTAACCCCTTCCCTGCCAGTGATATTTTTATAGTAATCAATGCATTTTTATTGCACTGATCGCTGTATAAATGCCAAAGATCCCAAAAATGTTTCAAAATTGTCAGACGTGTCCGCCATAATGTCTGAGTCGCAATAAAAATCGCAGGTCTCCACCATTACTAGTAAAAAAAAAAAAAAAATAATAATAAAAATGCCATAAAACTATCCCCTAGTTTGCAGCCGCGATAACTTGCGTAAACTAATCAATATACGCTTATTGCAAATTTTTTTTTTTACCAAAAATATGTAGAAAAATACATATCGGCCTAAACTGAGGAAAAAAATATTTTTTTTAATATATTTTTGGGGGATATTTATTATAGCAAAGAGTAAAAAAAAATTGTGTTTTTTTTCTTCAAAATTGACGCTCTTTTTTTGTTTATAGTGCAAAAAATAAAAACCGCAGAGGAGATCAGATACCACCAAAAGAAAGCTTTATTTGTGGGGAAAAAAAAGCGTCAATTTTGTTTGGATGCAACGTTGCACGAACGCGCAATTGTCAGTTAAAGCGACGCAGTGCCGAATCGCAAAAAGTGCTCTTGTCAGGAAGGGGGTAAAATCTTCCGGGGCTGAAGCAGTTAAAGTGTGAACTGTTGAAGATAGATTCCCCATGTCTAGCTCTAAAAAGATCTTCTGAAAAACTTCAAAGGTATATTTTAGGTTTTCAGGATAGCCCAGGCTAAAAGCATAAATTAGTCCCATAATTATTCTTTCTGATACAAAATAAGAGTGCTATATGAAAAAATACACTATACCAAAATGCTTGTTTTTCCTGCCAATGCAGCATAAATATGGTATATTTGTTTTTGAAACGTAATAACAAGGTGCAAAGTGGGCGGGCTTTAGGTTACATAATCTAACGTTGAATATCTCAAAAAACAAACAAAGTTTTTTTGTGGTAAATCAGCACAAACAAATTGTATAATTGTTTTTAAAATGCAATAACATGTGGTGCAAAGTGGGAGAGGTTTCATCAACTATAATGGGCAATATCTCTGAAACCAAACCAGCACGTACGTTTGTTTTTGCAGCATAGATCCGCACAGATGCAGTGCAAACAAATGCTATCTTTGTTTTTAAATGTTAACAACATTGGGTGCAAAGTGGGCGGGGCTTGATGTTACCTAATCTGAATTGGAATTCCAATATCTCAAAAACCAAACTGGCTGAAACATTAATTTTTGTGGCAAAAAATAGTTTTTAAGCTTAACAGCTGGCGGTCCCTCACCCCACATCTTGGGTGCGTTCTGCCGCATACAGTAAGCACAAACTTTGCATGCGCACAAGTGTGTTGTCTCAATAAACTTATACAATGGACGTATGTGCATTTATTGTATATGGATTAATCAGAAAATAAAATAAACATTTTGGATGGTGTGTTAAGCAACATTTAAAGCATCTGAACGATAATTTGTTCAATGTTCACACTTGCCTTTCAATGGCATTGCATGGCTTTGTAGAGACTTAGAAAAATTCTTGTTACTGGTGGCGCTCTTTTGTCCTGATGGGCCTCAAACATATGGGAACTGCGTTGTGCAGGCTTTCAAAGTTCCAAAAGACGTCACACTCTTTAAAATATACAGCATCAAAACTTGTGCGGTTGCACGTTTGGCAAACATATACGTCCCGAAATTTCAGTCAAATGAAAAGATAAAGTAAATGTAACTCAATTAGAATATGGAAATGCACATACCTTAAAAGTTTTGTCTAGATTACTCAATATTCTACATTATTTTTGTAAATGTAAAAGGTGTGTTTTAAGAACTAATGAAAATTATGTAAGGTACTTAAAATATCAAAGTAAATGAATTAACATTTATTTATATGTTGAAAATGGTAAAATGTTTATGTTAAAATTACAAGCAAACAGAATCGTTTTTAACAGTGCAGATCTCCCCTACCTTGTAATTCCTATAGCTGGAGTAGGTCCATCCTCCAAGCCCCTGCTCCGGGGGAAGGGAGGGAGGAGTCAGTTTAGGTGGACGTCCATGTCTTGGTAGGTTTGCAGTTGTGCCATACGCTTTCTATTTTCGGATGATAGATTGAACAGTGCTCCATGAGATGTTCAAAGCTTGGGATGTTTTTTTTATAACCTAACCCTGCTTTAAATTTCTCCAGAACTTTATCCCCGACCTGTCTGGCGTGTTTCTTGGCCTTCATGATGCTGTTTGTTCACTAAGGTTCTCTAACAAACCTCTGTGGGCTTCACAGCTGTATTTATTCTGTAAAAAAACGTTGAAAACCATTTATCATTTTCCTTCCACGTCACAATTATGTGCCACTTTGAGTTGGTCTATCACATAAAATCCCAATAAAATACATTTATGTTTTTGGTTGTAACATGACAAAATGTGGAAAATTTCAAGGAGAAAGAATACTTTTTCAAGGCACTGTATAAGGGTGGGTGAACATACCAAAATAATGTATATGCAAGGCAAGATGGAAAAGGATTCACAAAGGACAGTAGGTATAAAGTGACCCCAACCAGCTGCACTCAAACAACCGGTGTAACAGCAGGTCTCTGAGACACTGATAGCGTCTGTCTCGAGGGATGAAATGCAGCCTGGCTGGTCTGTGCCCAAATAGGGAGGTTTCCAGGAAGGATAGCAAGTCCCTGCTTTTTCCCTACTTGTCTGGAACCTCCCCCTACTGCTAATACTGTCCCTGACAGATGGGTGACCTGTCCCCCCAGTACCTATTAGTAAAATGCGCACCAAGCCTGGGAGCCAGGGTCTTAAATAGGCTCTGCCTGACCCAAGATGGCCACCAGAGTCACATAGGGCAGCAGTATCCAATTGTATAGCTTCCCCAGCGACCCAGGAAACTATAGAGGAACCATGTTAGTCTTGACTTCCTCTCCTCTGCAATGCTGATGCGGGTAAGTGCCACCTGCAGTGAAGAAAGTAGACTACATCTGCCTACATACACACCAAACATGTACAAAGAACTCTGATTTATTAAAACACAGATAATATTCAGTTTGTTTCCATTTCCTAGGCTATGCTAGAACAATTTTTTTTTGGCATAGCTTTTGAAAACGAGCCCAAAAGCAATTTCATTTTCATGCTTGTTGGGGTGTGAGGATGTAAAGTTCCTTTTAAAATGTACATAATGCTTGGAGAAGTAAAAAACTTATTCAGCAAGTTGGTGTAAAGTACAATGATGCTGTGCCAAGTGCCATTTGTAGCCGATCAGAAGTCTCTCTGACCTGTATATAGCAAACGAAAATCTGATTGCTTGTTGTAGGCTATTACACTTTAGACTGTCTTATTTACAGTGAACAATGAAAATTGTAAAAAGTATATAAAGTAAATGTACCGAAGAACTGGGTGTTCATCTTTTATATACCCAGGGACCTGGATGTCAGGAGAACACTGTGCACAAGGTTTAAACATCTGCCTTAGGGTCAATTCACACCACGAAATTGCACTCCAGATATGTTCCAGATCAGTTTTTGCTTACAGTTCACACCACACGCAGTTTCAGTGTTTTTGATACAATTTGCTATGTTCCAGTACAGTTCTGTGCAGAAAATATGCAGCACGCTCTTCTTTTTTTCTGCACCAGAAACTGACTGGAACTGACTGCACTGGTGTGAACTAGAGCCATTGGAATACATGGAAAACACTGCATGTATTTTTAGTGCAGAAAAAAAAGTGCACGGAACTGCATCTGGTGTGAACTAGCACTATAAGCCCCCTCACACTTGTCAACTCTGGTGCATTGCTTTAATGCATGCATTTTAATGTACATTGTGTCAAAGCAGTCCTTTAAATGAGTTGTCAGGGCACCAGAACAGACAAAATAATGCACCTGCACCTTTTTTCATGCAGTGCAAGATGCATGATAGTGTGTGAAAGAACTGTCAGATTTTACTCTTATCCAGGCACTGTTAGAGAGATTTGTCTAACTTATTATCTGGTGAAACCATTGTCAGCAGAACAGGAAGTGAGGGGAAATCTCTCAAAGTCCTGAATAGAAGTAAAATCCTGGAGGGGTTCTAATCCCACCCATTCTATCCAAAATATAAAAAAAGGTAATAGAGTTCTTTATGTTTGGAAGAGGTGGCTGATCTCCAGCTGTTACGTTATCTTTGCCATAACCTCTTTTATTTCTGTTTCATGCTAACATGGATGCAGACAGGGCTGCTGATAAGGGAATAACACCTGCCCTTCTGTATGGGGCACAGGCCTCATAAGTTCAACAGGGGGCCCAGAGCAGCAAGAGTGGGTGCAATTACTGGAACCAATCCCCCTGTGGCCCTCCCTGTGTTTACAATGCTTTTGTTTGTAAATGAACAGGGAGCATCTGTATATAGTGCTTCCTGTTCATTCACTCTGCAGCTGAGGCTGCAAAAGAAGAATTTAGGAATCTGTGTCCTCAATCTTTTTCTCTGTCTCAAAAATGAGGAGTTGGGTGTCTGTTTTAGACCCCTAATATTTTACCAACCCCCACAGGGCTGTTTACAAAACGTAAAAAAAAAAACAAATTTAATTGTAAAAAATAAAAATGAAGGGCTCATCCTCACAGGTATTCTGGTTGCATGAATGATTGGTTTGCTCATGTGGCTGGAGCCACCTAGTAGACTTGGTGAAAGTGGCCTAGCTGTTCTCAGGGTTAGTCATTTGTGTGGGTGTATTGGGAATAACTGTATTTCCTTTGCTCCTCAGAGTATGTTATGAAAGAGCCACCTACAGTCCTACAGCTCAAACTTTTCTGCTGTCAGCTATTTGGCACGGCGTATATCCAGGATATTACATGACCTTCTTCACTGGCAGTTTGATGACACTGGCAGCCCGAAATGTAAGTAAAGTCAATCTAGATACATTTTTTTTTTTTGCTTGCAAACCCCGCCTTTTAATAAACCTTATAACCTTTATTTCTCTCAGGTCAAAGCACTTCTCCCTCTAGTTTATCCACCCTTGTTCTTTTTGTCTTTTTGGCAACTATTAGATGCTGAACAATAGATGCCTAGTTTTGAGGTCATGGGGCTCGACGAGTGCAGGCATGGGGTGTGGTGAACTGTCACATCCATAAGCGAGCCTGTAGGTACAAGAAGATGGTGCCATCTGAGGATGACCAGAACATTGTTTTCATGTAATGTTTTTTCAGACTTGATAGTTTACAAATGGAGCATGTTTTATTTAATCTTCCACTTTAAGCAAGTCAGGTATCTGGTCTGTTTTAGGCTGTATCTTATTATAACGTACAACATGTGACAAATTTTGTGTGTAGGAATTTGAGTGGCCCTCAAAGTCCAGACCTAAGCCTTACGGAATGCGGTTACAATTAATTTGATGCCATTGCAAGCCATGTCCTCTTGTGCAACATCCATACCTGACCACACAAAGGTTATTTCAGCTAAGTGAATGGGCACATATTCCCACAGACATACTCACGGAAAAAGCCTTCCTAGAAGATTGGAAGCTGATACAACCACAAAGGGGGCAGCTCCATTTTTTTTTATTCATGGTTTCGGAATGGGATGGCTAACAATCTCATATAGGTATGATGGACAGGTATCCAAAAGATTTTTGGCCATATAGTTTATTTGAAGATTGTACAAGTTCGCTATAATATGTCTGTTTTGTATTTGTTTATGAAATAACATGTCACAGTATTCCATGGTATAAAAATTAGATGTTACATATTTTTTCATCAGATTCAATACAGAACTAACCAGCAAGGTATTGTACAGAAGATAAAATAATAATACAGTATTAGGGTTGACATAAGTAGGACTAGTCTTCTTCAATGTCCCTGTCAGATTTTGTGGCTGAATAAAACAAAGCATATATATTTATTTTGTTTGCATTGGTGTCACAGTGCAAGAGCATATTAAGTATGGTATTGCTTCTAAGGTTCTTATTTTTTCAGGGAAAATATTTGCTTATATCTGCAATTGCTTTATAAAGCAATAATAATTATTATTACAGGTACTTACTGTATATAGCGCTATAAATTTACGCTTTACTTTACATCTATATTGTACTTTCACATCAGTCCTTGCCGTCAAGGAACTTACAATCTAAGGTCCTCAACTCGCATTCATACTTAAATTAGGGCAGTTTAGACAGGAGCCAATTAACCTACCAGAATGTCTTTGGAGTGTGGGAGGAAACCGGAGTACCCTTACACACGATCGGAAATGCCGCCAACAAAACTCCGATGAGAGCTTTTTGTCGGAAAATGTGACCGTGTGTATGCTCCATCAGTCTTTTGCTGGCGGAATTCAAGCCAGCAAAAGATTGAGAGCAGGTTCTCTATTTCTCGGTCGAGAAAAGTTCCTATCCGAAAATGCGTTCCTCTGTATGCAATTCGGATGTGCACATCATGCATGCTCGGAAACAATTTGACGCATGCTCGGAAGCATTGAACTTCATTATCTTGGCTCGTCGTAGTGTTGTACGTCACCGCGTTCTTGACAGTCGAAAGTTCAGAGAACTTTTGTGTGACCGTGTATATACAAGCCAAGCTTGAGCGGAATTCCGTCGGAAAAACCATCCAAGTTTTTTCTGACGGAAATTCTGATCATGTGTATGCGGCGAAAGAGAGCCCACGCAGGTACAGGGAGAACATGCTGTGGTTGGAATTTGAACTAACAACCCTAGTGCTGCTAGGTGGAAGTGCTAACTACTTAGCTACTGTGCAAGAGAAGAAATATATATTTTATTATTCCTGGAATTCAGCTTTTAGCCTTAACAGGATTATAGCCCTTTAACTTTTTCAGATCTGCACTATAGCCGAATGACGGCTACAGCGCAGACCTGCTTTGCCGGGAGTACTTCCATTGACATCCTCCCGTGCCCGAGCGGCCTGTGCACCTCCTGCAGGGCACACGCGGCGCGCTCTGTGTTTAGCAAGTCTGAGACTCGCTAGATCACAGATCGGAGTAAGGGGTCAATCCTGACCCCTTACCACGTGATCAGCTATCAGCTAATGACAGCTGATCATGTGCTGTAAACACAACCGGTAATCGGCTGACAGCGCGAGGAGAAAAAAAAAAAGCCAATCACCGGCGGCCGTGAGAGGGACATCAGTCCCGATCACTGAGAGCTGCCGCCAGCTCCTCAGTGCCCACCTGTGCCACCTGCCAGTGCCACCTAGCAATAGACACTTGTGCCGCCTACCAGTGCCCACCAGCGCCACCCATCAGTGCCCACAGTGCCACCTATCAGTGGCCACAATCAGTGCCTCATCAACAGTACTGCACATCAGTGCCTATCAGTGCCACCTATCAGTGCCACCCATCAGTGCCATCTTATCAGTGGCCATCAGTCCTGCCTTATCTCTGCCCATCAGTACCGCCTTATCTGTCCCCATCAGTGCCACATTATCTGTGCCTATCAGTGCCGCCTTAACTGTGCTTATTAGTGCCCACCAGTGCAACCTATCAGTGCCCACCAGTGCCGCCTCATCAATGCACATCAATGAAGGAGAAAAATTACCTGTTTGCAAAATTTAATAACAAACTATGAAACATGATTTTTTTTTTTCAAAATTTTCCATCTTTTTTTGTTTGTTTAGCAAAAAATCCCACCTGTGATTAAATACCACAAAAAGAAAGCTCTATTTGTGTGAAAAAATGATAACAATTTCATTTGGGTACAGTGTTGTATGACCGCACAATTCAAAGTGCGTCAGACTGCTGAAAATTTGGTCTGGGCAGGAGGGGGGTTTAAGTGCCCAGTAAGCAAGTGGTTAAAAGCTTAACACATTGTTATGTTTTGCTTTTACAGATTAGAAACAATGTTCGACACCATTTTCTACGGTCTCCTGAACTCAAGTTTGTATATGATGTCATGACGTGGATGGCAACACAAGTGGCAATCAGCTATACTGTGGCACCATTTGTGCTCTTATCAGTAAAACCTTCTCTACAGTTTTACAGGTAAGTATGGCAGTGGACTGCCTATAAGTGTGTCATCATGTTAGTTGAGACAACTCTGTGTTTCCCCTACTGTACATATTTCACTGCTGGCATGTTCACGATTTCTCAGTAGCACGTTGACTCGCATGAAGACATTTAGAGCCTTGAGATCTAGAATGGGGCGAATGCCCTCTTTGGACTTGGGAACAGTGAACAGGTTAGAGTAATACCTCTGGAACCATTGTGCCAACCCAGGATAACCCACTCCCACTACCAGCATGTCTAAGTTTTAAGCTTTGTCTCCACTGCAGCTTTCCGTTGCAGTCGTTCTCAGACTGACTTTTGTAGCACTGCATCCAAACCCCACTGGATTGCATGTTGTGGGGATAATATGGAAATAACCTTCGGGCACTGGCATCCATGACGGTTATTTTCCAGACTGAAAGTTAGCTACAGAGTACTTTCCAGGTCAAAAGCCATTGGCATTGCCTCAGCGCTTGCCCTGTTTCTGAAAACTCAGTGAGTAGGCTTGTGGGGTTGAGCACCAGGAGCTACTTCATTTATCTAGTCCACTGGACAAAAAGCCAACATGAACATAACCCAACCACGGTACTTTTTATCATTGGGATAGCTACTCTGTTGCCCTTATCTCCTAATACAAGGGTCTATTTTTTTTTGTGCTTTGGTAGGATGGATACAATGATAACACCCCATTGGTGAGTGGTATATAGGGTTAAATGTAACTAGATAACTGTTATGTCTTTCTTGTATCTAGTCCACTGGGCACTATTAATCCTTGTTCCCGATGGGTTTGTCATGGGAGGAGTTAATGCTGTAGGATTGAGAGCTGACAGCATCCTCTGGCTAGAACGTTGCACGTGCATAAAAATCTATTTCCTGCCACGCTGTGTCAAGAAGACATCTAACCCCTGCCAGGGTTACATGGGTTCCTGAGGCCATCACTCTTACCCCTACTGCCATGTAGTTGCAACATGTTTAAATCTAGACATGGGGGGAGAACCTCCAGCTTAAATTCCACGAATGGCCCTGGAGCTGCTTACTGTGAGCCAACGTCTGCTGCCTGGAATCATATTATCCTCTGCTCCTAGAATATGTTCCATTCTTGGAGTTGTCTTTGGCTCTTAGGCTCTTTGGCTCTATTAGGTGTGGCTAGACCCCCTGTCCTTGAGTCTTTGGAGTGGAGGAGGCAGCCACACCCCCGGCTGCTCCGCCCACCAACTCCAGCTGCCTCAGGAGATATTAAAAATCTCTGAGGGACAGCCTGACCTGATTGGATGACAGGTCCACTGGGCCCCCTGCCGAGTCAATGGACTTCGCAAAGCCACCTATGATGTATACAAAGCTGGGAAAGTGCAGGGGTGCCCGCTCATTAAGACAGCCCTGCTGCAATCTCCTCTCTGGAGATTGCAGCAGGGCTTCTCTCACTGCTTTTATTACTCCCAATTTAAAAAAGACCATTTCAGCCTCTAGTACTAAGTCATTGTTTGAAGAATTTGGGTCTAGTCCTGCACACACCTCAAACCAGAATATTCTTTCCAGAGGCGGGTCTAGGCTTTGTGAGGCCTTAAGCAAAACTTAGACCTGAGACCCACTCAAGCCCATAATGAGAATAATAATTCTGCGAGGCTCGCTTACGTGAGACAGGCTCTTAACGCTGAAAGAGTCTTGCTTCGCCACCACCGTTGTGGAACTTCAGGTGATTAGATTGGATCATATTCTGTCCTAGGCAGAACTTTATGTTCCAGCCCTGTCAGCTGTGTACACTCTAAGCGTAAACAATTCTTCCTCAGCCAACAGCACCTGGACCTGGGGGAAGATGTTCAAGGACTTTTGTCAGAGTTTGGGTACTCTGGATGTGGACCTCCTGGCAGCCAGATTCAACATTAAGCAGGACATGTTTGTCTCCAGGTACAGGGATCATCTAGTGTAAGCAATGGGTGCTCTGGTAGTTCGGTGTGATCAGTATACCTTGATATATGTATGCCTTTCTTCTCCTGAAATGTCTTCTATGTCTGCATTTTGGTGATCCTGATTGGTCCAGAATGACTTAGGTAAATGTGGTACACTGACCTAAAATATGCTCAGTGGGTGCTACTGGATCAGCAGGGTCATCTGTCCCAAGAACGAATTTGCCATCCTGCTTAACTCCTGGCTTTAACAGCATAACTGTTGAGTCCCAGGTTCTGAGGCACAGAGGCATCTCTGAGTCTGTGATTCCTATGCTGCTAAAATCTAGGATGTCTACTTCCCCCAAGGTCTACCATGGAAGGCATACTTTACTCCTCTGGGCTTCCACCCCAAGAGTTACATTGGACGATTCCCCACCTTCCTGCATCTGGGTCTGGACCAGCATTTGGCTCTCAACACTATCAAGGGTCAGGTTTCTAACCTTTCTGTTCCGTTCCAGAAACCGTTGACCTATTGTTCTTTGTAGCTTCCCTGTCTTTTCCTCTTTGACTCTTTGGGACCTAAATCTTGCTTTCTCTGCACATCAGAAACCACCAAAATGAACCTTTGGAGACAAGGTGGTTTTGAGGCCCAGGACTTTCTTCTAGCCAAAGGTAGTTTCTGCCTCACGCTAACTGGGACATTGTTCTTTTGCTACCCTGTCTGGCTCCAGTTAACTAAAATAAATTTCCTTCCATTGTCTGGACGTGGTTGCTGTAAGAATCTCTGAGCCACTGCTTCTTTTTAGGAAGACTGATTCCATTGTTGGATTCCCAGATGGACCCAGTAAGGGTGTACAGGCTTCTCATTCCACATATCGGTGTAGCTGGTAGATGTTTTGGTCTCATCTGATGCTTCCAAGCATAAGGTCCTTAAGGTGGCTCTTTGAGCAGCCAGCGGTCTCTGTGTCCCTCAATGGATGAGAAAGAAAATAGGATTTTTATACTTCATAGAACCCTTTTCTTGAAGTCCATTGAGGGACAGAGGTCCGGCTCCTCTGTGTTTGTGATAATGTTTTCATTGCTACTTTGCTACAAAACTGATGCATGCTGGTAGTGGGTGGGGTTATCTTAGGCTGGCCTACAGTTTTTCTTGGTAGCCAGTGTCCAATGCTCCTGTAGGCGAATGTATAAACTGAAGGTTAAAGACTTTTCTATGTCCCTCATTAGACTCAAGAAAAGGATTTTATGGTGAATACAAAAAAAAAAAACTACTTTATCTTAGCATTACTCTCAACATTCTGAAGTTCCAAACTAACACTGACCACACAGTATGATTGCTGAATATAGCATAATTCCAGACCCTCCAGAACTAAAGGAAATTGTACATTCAGATACTGTATAACTTGAGTGGGCAGGTTAAATCAAAACTTTGTCTTGGGCAAAGTTCTATTATCAGTACCTGGAAGCCGCTCAGCATTTAGAATCCACCCATCTCCGGAGGGAGAAGAGACATTGGACAACACCTGGAGAAAAGGTGTATATATAGGGATTTTTTCTTGCATGGCTGGGTGCCCCAAGAGGAACCTGACCCTGGAGTTGGGCTTTAGAGTCCCAGACCCCACATTGATCCAATTAACCACATCTGTAGGTGTGTAAATCCATGTTTATTGTCTACGAGCTCTCTATTTTTGGGTCTGTTCAAAAGCATACCTAAGTAATGCATTTTATTCCTAATAAATGGGACTTTGCAACTTTTGGGAGAAGATATATTAGATGTACATACAGAAAGAAGTGTTGACTTCTGATTCATTTCAATACATGTAATTTACTACTTTTATTTTTTTTTTAAGCTCCTGGTACTACTGCCTCCATATTGTCTGCATATTGGTGCCGCTGACTATGCCAGCCCGTGCCCGGAAAAAAAGAAGCACTGAAAAGGAGTCTATTGCTCCCCTTCTGGAGAAAACAAACATTGAAGAACCTATTTCTGAACAGAACAGCCATGTCACCACAAACAACAACAGCAGTCAACGAGAAGAGACAGCCTGGAGACGCCCCAGTGCCCACCAATGACTACCACATGACTTTTTGTATGTTTTTAAAATTCAATTTTTAGAACCTCCAACTGGTTTGTGAATTGTGCACAGGAGAAGACGGTATTACGAAACATTCTGTGAGGATAACACTGCAAGGGAATCTCAACAACCCCACGATGCCATGCCATGTGGGCCTAGCCTTACAATATTTCCATTATTTTATAATGGGCACTCAGGACTTGTAACATACGCTCTTAGGACCATGTTATGTGTGTATTCCTTTAACGAACGTATGACGTCTCCAGGCATTGCAGGGGTTATACAATTTGGGCACAAAACATAAAGATCCAGAAAAATCTTTTAGAACCCTTTTGCCTTAATCCCTCTCTCTACTGAATGAAATCACTAACTTGTTGTAAGCATAAGTAATCTTTCTACTAATGGTGCTGCCAAGAAGGGTAGTATATCCAATGAGGAAGCAGTATTTTAATAGTTCTATAGAATCGTAGGTAGAGCTTATTTAAACAAGATGATTAACGAGACTGACCACCCTGTGTTCATTTAACCAGATGACATGAACCTGTATTTATAGCAATCATGTCAAATGACTGTTGTACTTTAAAGGATATACACTTTCTTTGAGGAGCTGGGAGGTGAAGGGGGGAATGAAATGTGTCATGTAGAAGCAGACATTCCAGTTTGGAAATTGTATGTCTAACAGCTAGTTAGATGCGCTCTGTATTAGAGCGTAGTAAAGTTTTTTTTTACAGAATAAGTCTTGGCTTGTGACCAGCTTCTGACCCTCTCAGTCAGACATCACTTTGAACTAAGTACTGCAGGGGTGAACTAGGTACTGCAGGGACCTGTAATCTGGCTGCTTGGCATCAGTGGCAGGTTTTGCGGTATAGGCTGGGAATGGACAGTTGTCATGTCCGTTTCACAGGCATGGGTTACTTAGCAGCAATATGAAGCCAAAGCCAGTACTACACTTCTCATGCACTGGCAGTAGCTGGTAGTAGCTGAGCTCTCTAACCAACTCTGAACACCAGGCAGGGTGCAGGCTTAGGCTTATGGGATATAAAAGTCTCTCAGGCTAGGACTTCGCAAAGGGAAATCACACTATGATCATACACCTCTTACCCACTTTTTAATGATCACAGATTCCAGGAGGTATGTGCAATACCCCCCCCCCCCCCTCTTCCCCATTCATGCCTACTCTTCCCCAATCAAAAAGGCCAAGAAGTGGATTTATTTTCACTATATGCTAAGGCATTTTATTATTCCTCTACTTGATAATGTAGGCAGGCACTATGTGAAAGATCAGAAAGGTTTTATACAGTATATGTTTCCTTTTATCTGGTCACATGGATGTATGAAGATTTATTTTACCACCATTCATGTTTTTTGGAGTATATATTATGTGATTCATGTTTATTAATGCATAGAAGTCCTAGTTTATAGAACTTTGAATCTTCTGTGGCAAATCTGACAACAGACACAACAAATGATTTGATCTAGCTTTAGATAAAACTAGAATTTTACATGTAAGAAGAGTTCTTGGCAGATAAAGAAGGACTCAACTCAAAATACAAATTTGCATTTTCCATGGTGGTCCACTCTATTAGGGCAAAATATACCTTTGTGTCTCCACACCAGCGATTAACCAGTGTAAAGGCTTCATACCTTGCACTTGTGCCTGTATATATCCTGTCATCTGCTCTGGTTTCCAGCATGGAAAAATTTGTTTGGCACTGCTTTTTGGAGGCGGAACTGTACTTCTTGAGGATTTTGCATGGTGTACTCACAGAAAAGGAGCACCTCACCCCATACACCGTCTAACCTCATACACCTCTTCATACTTTACTCTTGCTTCACTACTCAATAAGTCTTTGAGCTGGGACACGTATGTTCACAAGTTTGTTCCAATCTGACTGATCAAGCAGTGAAGTAAGATATAAAGGTGACACCCTTTGAACATGCGCCTTGAAAAACAAGTCAGCACTGGCAGTTCCATATTTTTCAAACTTGGATGGTTCCTTTTTAAATACAACTGTGCAGTAATCAAGAGGTGTCTGCATGGACAATCAGATGTCTTGATGAAGTCCCCCAAAGACCTAAATCCTGAGGTTCTCAATTATGCAAATGTCTAACTTAGCTCAGCAAATTAAGGTATGTAAACCTAACAATGCATTTTCTCTTTTGGTCCCTTTTGGTCTTGCAAATATACAGACATTGTTTGTTATATATGTTGGAGAAGTTCAAAAATGTACCTGTTTATCTTTCCAGAAATCTTGTGAACTGATAACTTCTTGCGCCTGTGCTGACTGTGATCAATGACATTGTTCCAGAACCATGCCCTTCTATGTTATGAGAGATAGGAGAGGGGCAGGGTTCTGTAGTCCTTTCTTGTTTCTATTGCCCTGATACAGAAGGGTGAATGAGCATTGCCGTCTTAGTACTGGAAGTTGTTTACTGGCAGAATCTCAAGGTGAAAAAAAATAAGCTTGAAAAAAGAAAAGTAATACAGCCACCACTTCTAAGGACTGGTAAGCTGCAATACATTAAATGGTCATTCTTGGGTTTAGATGGGCTTTAAACTGTTGCACACCCTCTTGCCTAGTGAGCATTGGTCAGCAGGGCCGAGAGTTTAAAGCTGGTTATACAAAGATCGAAATTCAGCCGATTCAGCAGGGACCAGCCAGTTTCAATGAGCATTTGGCTATCCTTGCTTGACAGAAGTCAATTGATCAATTTCTGTCAAAGGGACATGTTGGAAATGTTTTCGCGATCAGCAGCTACAGCTGCTGATCAGTGTATTCTGGCAGCAGAGGTTGCAGCTGTTAGAATACAATGCCTCTATGGGGGGATACCTCCATCCACCTCATTTGTTCATTTGGATGGTAGATTTCTTTTGTTTAGCCCTCTGGCTGAAAGAAAAAACGAACAGCTTAAGTAAAGTTTCAGCACTCTTGTGCCTCTCATAAATATATGGTAATATAAAGTATGATTTAGCTAGCAGTTTAGCAGACTTAACCCAATCATACATTTTTTTTCTATTCCCAATCCCATTGTTATAGATTCAGCCTTATCTATCAAACTGTGCTGTGTGATGCCACCATACTAGACCACAAGATATGACTGGGCAACTTTTCCTGTTCCTAGACTTACCTCTGGATAACACTATTAATATAATATTAATATAATACAGTGAATACAGTGATTAAAAGGATAAATGGGTAGGAAATGCTTTGGATGATGTCATATTCCTGACACATGTGAGGCTAAATGATTGGAATGTGCCTAGGGACTGCCATGTGCACAAAATTGCTTTGCTGTCTCTAATCAGGAATTATATGCTAAAAGTAATTTTTTTAATGATTGTCACATTAAACTGTGGAAATAAATCAAGTAAAGAAAAGCCAAGTTGTCGATTTTAAGTATGGGTCCGCTCTAAAGAAGAAATTCAGGAAGAATAGTAGCGCCACCTGCACTTTGTAACACGACAGAGTTGAGTATAAAGTGGGCTGCAGGAAGGGAGATCAAGATACTAGCAAACTTTACTCTGGACAGTTCCACTCTGTTCACTGCCCCGGTTTTGGCATGCTCCAGACTGCCCCATTTTGTATGCTGTGCAGTATATTATAGACTCTACAGTGCCCCACTCTTAAAGCTGCACTTTCTGCTAAACTGAATACTGCTAATCAACACAATATTGTCATATAGACATCATTGGTACCAGAAACTATTTATAGCACTAGAATTTACTAATTTTACCCTATTTAATGAACAGATACTTTTGCTATTTTTTTTAAGTACTAAAATTGGAACCCATACTTTTCATCTGTCTGTCCTTACAATGTAAAAAGATGAGTACCAGTAGCACTGAACTTGAAACATGCTGTATATTTAAAACAGGCAGGAAATTGCAGAATGCAAATGAATAAACCAAAGGTATGTGTGGACAAACGGGCAAATATAACAGGCCGAAGGGGAAATTTCTCTGTATAGATATATGGAAGCTGCCATTGCTGATAGTTTTGAAGGTGATTATCTTTCTCCCAGTTATCAGTAGTAATCGGGTGTTTTGACATCTAATACCCACACATTTGTGTCGGGTCACTGACACACCAATTGGTGAAGAAGGATAAAGATGGTAGCCTTGAAGTAGTACTTTCAAGAACAAGTTAGCAGGCAGGGAGAGCTCACATATGCCTATCCTGATGGCTACTTATGAAACTTAAGATGTCACATGTACCCTTAGATCACTTAACTCATGTTCATTGTTTTTGATGGTGAACCACTAAACGCTGGTGTTCCCTTTTTGTCATAGACCAAAAATATGTGGTTCACATTTAAATTTAGTACAGATTTCACTACTTGGGAACCCCAAAAATACATGTTGCGACCCCAGCTAGGATCCTCACCCCTGCAGACAACCGAACTACACTACTTTCTTAACATCACTAGCTATTGCACTTTGGTTATCTATGTCATGTAATTATGCCTCCAGTCAGGGATTTTTTTCTCAGAGAATAGGTGCAGGAACTCTCCTTTCCAAAGTCACTCCTTGTCTCCGCCCCCTGCCCACCTTTTAAGCACCGTCGCTTGTTTCCACCCCATACCCACCTCTCAGTACCACCTATTTTAGAGAAAACAGAACCAAGTATCATTTGTGGTGCTAAGTAATCTGTATGGTACTTGGTAATAGAGTTTCCACCTCATCCCTTTAAACCCGAACACCTTTGAATTACACAGGTTCTGAGACTAATTAAATGCAGATAAGGCACCAAGTGAGTTTAATTACCACCTTAATCAGCCACAGAACCTGTGTAATTAATATGTGTTCAGGTTTAAAGGGATGAGGTGGCAACCATACTTGGTAACTATAATAAGAAAAACAGTAAAATGGATCCTATGCAGCCAGTAACAATAGCACCCCCCCCCCCCCAAAGAAAAAATAGACCCCCCATGCAATAATAGACACCCCCCAACAATAACAGATCCCCCCAACAACAATAGACCACTTGCAACAAAATACTGCCTCACAACAATAGACCCCACCAGCAACCACAGACCCCTCCCTCAACAGTAGATTCCCCACATCTAGTATTAATAGAACCTAAAGTAGCCAGCAACAATAGACCCCTCTCTCAAAAGTAGATCCCTCCCAGCAACAGTTGGCCCACTAGCAACATAAGACACCCCCCCCCCCCCCCAGCAACAATACCCTTCAGCACACCCCACTACCCCTTGCCCCTGCATACAGTCATTGCTGGAGGTGGCGGAAATGTGTTCCCCTGTGTTCCCACTGAAAAAAGCCCTGCTTCCAGTACAATAACTTCTTATTAAGGAGCCCCCCAGTTCTTTTACCTTCTTCATTCTTAACATTGTGTGTTATTTTCAGAATAAAGGTGATTTGCTATAGATTAGAACTGTTCTTCTAATATTTAGTTAATGGAAATAATTTGAAATACTGACAGCACCTGCTAGGTGGAGCTGAATGAGTCTCTTAAGCATAACAAATACAATAGGTAAAAGTTGAGTTGTTTTCTCTTACCAACCAGATGGATTCTAATTTTCTAGTGCAGGTTTTAAAATAAAACCGAAAAGTAACACATAATTGGTTAAATTGGGCAACATGTATTTAATACTGTTGCTCAAAAATTCACACTTCAGCCTAAAAAGTGTCATTATTTGTATTCAAAATCATTTTCCCCGTGGTTACACCTGACCATCGGATTAGAATTCGTTCAATTTCAGCTGGCATGTGTGTCTTTTAGGGCAGCCATTGTGTGGGTTATTTTCACGAAAAGGCAGGCTTTGGGTTCATTGGGTGACACTGTTCTTTAGTGGTTGTGCTGATAATCAGTTAAGAGGCTATCCAAGCCCCATTGATGTCATGCTGTACCCATCGAAAAAAATTACTATTTTTGGATTATGGACTTTATAGGCATAACACAAGTATAAATTAAAAATATATTTATTAGAAAAACAAAATTAAGACAATTACATAAAATTTAATAAATTATTCACAAAATGTTTCTATGAGCCTAACCAACGCACCACCTACATACATATACCAATCAGAAAATTCGGAGGACCAGACAGATCACTCTACAATATTGAAAAATTTGAAGAGGTAGTCTGTCATAAAAACTCAGCTCTACATGTTGCGTAGAGCTGAGTTTTATGACACACTACCTCTTCAAATTTTTCAATATTGTAAAGTGATCTGTCTGGTCCTCCAAATTTTCCAATTGGTATATGTATGTAGGTGGTGCGTTGTTTATGCTCATTGGCACATTTTGTGAATAATTTATGAAATGTTATGTAATTGTCTTGATTTTATTTTTGTAATAAATATATTTTTAATTTATACTTGTGTTATGCCTATAAAGTCCATCATCCAAAAATTTAATTTTTTTCAATAATCCAATTATCGTGACTTGGCAATTTATACAAAAGTGTTGTATCCACAGTACCACTCTGTGGTGATACAAATTGTTTATTACATGCTGTGCCCATCATCATACCCTCTACCAATTTCATGCTGATGAAGCTTAGTGGCCTTCTAAAATCCATCTACACAAGCCCTGTATTTTTGTTTATTACATTTTTAGGTTTTTAATTAGTGTATAACTGGAGAAACGGCAACAAACATGGACCTTACAAATATCTATCTAAATGCTAAGCCGTGTTACTGTTCATTTGCCATAATAGATAGTTACATATTGGTAGTTTTGAATCCTGTAGCAGTCAAACTGGTAAACTTACTAAAACTGGTGCAAACATGATCTGGAGCAGCTGGGCATAGTAACCAATCAGCTTCCCTAGCCTCAGCTTGTTCAGTTAAGCTTTGAGGCTTGGTTCACACTGATGCAACATAGGATCCGACTTGTGAGACCCCTAGTCGGATGACGTGTGAAATTCAATGTTTCCCTATGAGAGCTGTCTTAACTGATACGACTGTCCAACTTTAGAAAATGTTCCTGCATTACTTTTTTCTGACATTGATATGATTTCAATGCTGCAGAGTGTAAAAAGTCACATCAAAGTCGGACTCCAAAGTTGCGCTGAAAATTGTGCAACTTTTGGAGTCGGGCTAGTGTGAACCGAACCTGAAAATCAAAGCTAGAAGCTGATTGATTGCCATGCACATCTGCTCCAGATTCTGTTTGCTCCTGTGTTAAATTCACTTACAGGAGAAATTAATATATTCTAGAACCAAATTGTAAGGCGGGGACAGTTGTTTGCTTTCAAAATTGTGGAACCAAGCTCTTTCCTGCAGTAAGAATAAAAAAGAGTAATATATTTTCTGGATTAATTTGCTTATTGGCTTGAACATTGGAATAAGCAGAGTGCTTGTGATAGTGGTCTGCTTTCTTGCTTGCATCTCTATAGCACTACCATCCAAGAAGGCATGCATCAGACCATATAGCATATATTTTGAGTGAGGATAACTCCACTTTTGTCAAGGAAAAACAATCCCTTCTATATCGGTTGTATAGCTTCAAGATTTGTTTGAAGACCAAACTTCATTGCAACTTGTTTTTACCTGTTTCTGTTCTGTAGATACAGAGACAGACTATTGCAGTAACTCTCAAATTGAGGGCCAAGTAGGGGATATGTCTGCTATAATCATGATCAGTGAGAGAAATATTGCATTCCCAGCACCCATTTAGACATATTCCCAGTATATCACCAAAGATGAAAGTCTCACATTGACCACCTAATTTAAATGCTTGGAATGCCAGAAATCGTATCTCAAAAGATTTTGAGGAAAAGAAGTAAGCCAGTCATATGAGCAGGAAATATGATTTTTTGAGTGTTTTGTACATAGACTATTGCTGCCAGGGTGGTGAGGAAGCAAATTTGGAAATACTTGTCAAAGTGATAACCAGTTTCAAATAGCAATGAAAATTTTTTTTAAAATGTTGACGGCTCTTTTCTATTCCAGCATGACTGTGCCACTGTTCACAAAGCCATCTTCATAAAACATGGATTGATGATTTGGTGGGGAAGGCATGCATGCTGATGTCAACCTTTCTGAATACCTTTGGGATGTATTAGAAGGCTGGTTGGGGAGTTGTCTTCTTATCCAACACAGCACCTTACTTAACAAGTTATTTTTTGGCTGATCGGACACAAATTCCTACTGACACACTCTAAAAACCTTGTGGAAAGGCCCATGATGGTTTTAGAGCATGGTTTTAGAGCATGATGTCTACCAAGCTCATAAAGGAGTAATGGTCAGGTGTCCACATACTTTTGGCCATATATTGTGTAAAGTGTTAAAAGGACTAACCCAATTTGTCCCTTTAAGGGTACCTAATTGACCCCAGCACCCCTTCCCCTTCAGAGATGCATACTTGGTTCAATCTGATGGCTGCGGCCTCCTTGGATTCTTAAGATCCCATGCCACAAGTTCTCTGTGTTCTGACCATGCCTTCATATTAGAGCCCCATAGAATTCTATGGGGCCCATCTCCCTGTATCTCCTGGCTGCATATAGAGGGTATTGATTAGATTACCTTAACTAAATGCTCTTTCTCTGAAAGTGCACTTATTCTTTTATTACACTTATAGTGGATCTAAATCCTCCTCTCCTTTAGGCCCCTCTTCACATGGGGAGGACTCCGTCAAGTGGATCCATCTGCTCAGCGGGGGATTGGTCAGCTGATCCCAGCTGAGTAGGCGGATGACAGGTCCGTGTCCGCTCCGCTGATGCAGAGTGGACATGGACACAGCCTGCTATTCTCTATGGGGCGGTCGGATGAAAACAGACTGCCTATCCGTTTTCATAGGACTGTCATCCAATATGATCCGCTAGGTGTATGGGCATGTTTTTTGTTAACTGGATCGGATGCAGGTGGGTGTAAACGGACACATGTCGGTTTACATTCGCCTCCTCATGGAGAACAATGTGTGGTCTAATCGGGTCTGCCTGAAAAGAGAACAGGCAGACCCGATCGGTCTGCTTGTGTGAAAGGGACCTTACAGTCAAGGAAGCTGCCAGCTTAGCCTCTGTTTGATCTGCAGTCGCTATGCTGTGCTAGTGCTGCACATGTGATCAGTTATAACACCAGCCATTTGATGGCTTAACAGTTTGATCGAAAGCACAAGCAACTGTGACAGTTATCATTCCTTGAATGTAACTGTTTTGGAAAGCAGTTAAATTGATAGATTTAATTTCGCTTTAAAGCAGGATTAAACCCACTGATTCAGCTGTTTACTAAAACAATTACTTTCAAGGCATGAATTGAATGATAACTGTCAGTTACTAGTGTAAAGGATAAGAGGATTTAGTTCCCCTTTAACTCTGCACAGTCCTTTCCAGGATATAGCTCTCTGAATATTGTGCTAGTAATGGTACTATCAGTTTAATGCTTCCAGTCCATGTGCTCGCTACTTCTAGTCCCTGTTTTTTGGGATTTTTTTGCAATGCAATTAGTAAATGGTCCATAGACATCCACTGCAGTGACTAATTAAATAATTAAATAGCAAGGACATCGAACTAATGGTACCTCTGCACTCCTGACACAGTGTTTTCAGAGCTGTATCTGGTAAAGCAGTGGTCATCAACCCTGTCCTCAGGGCCCACTAACAGGCCAGGTTTTATGTATTACTTTGGGGAGATGCAGACTAGAATACTGCAATCACTGAGCAGCAAATGATATCACCTGTGATGGAGGGCAGTATTATTAACAATTTACACATACCTGCCGCTGTCCTTTCTAGTTATTTGGAGCTCCCCTTTGAAGTGTTGGTAGTCTGAATTCTTGTGAGTACTGACACTGCCCTAAACTGTATATAAACCCAATCATTACAATCTTGTATAAGCTTTAACATGTTAATGTATTTCAAAAGTCATTTACATTTTTATATCTGCAGTTTTTATTAATATAATCTCGTGGTCCTGAGATGAAGGTCTTTGTACAGACATTTTCTCTTTTAGGGTGACAACACAGCAAGGCTATTTGGAAACACTGACAGAGTGTTGTCACCCTAAGCCCTGGTTCACATTGATGCGATTTGACATGTCAAATCGCATGCCAAATCGGCGGCTATTGCCTGCAGTGGCACCGTCCGAATCAGTGCGACGCTGACTTTGCGGTGCTACACCGATTCCCAAAAGTAGTTTCTGTACTACTTTTGGCGATTTCAGGTGTGATTTCAATGGACATCTGTGAAGGAAACCACACAGATGTCTCTGAAATCTTCGGACTGACATGCAGGAGTGAAATCGTGCGAGTTCGCTGAACTCACACAATTCCAATCCCGCAGCAGTGTGAACCTGGGCTCAAAGAGAAAATGTCTACCCAGGTGTGTAATGGATTAATGTCATTTAGTTAGGGTTAACATGTACACAAGGTGTATATGTAAACCCCCTCATGGAATGATATGGGAGAATTCCAAGCAAGTATCAAAATTCAGCAAATAATAAAGCTATTTATCCATGACTTTTTGTTTCTTTGGA
Organism: Aquarana catesbeiana; assembly: GCF_042186555.1. Classification (NCBI taxonomy): domain Eukaryota; kingdom Metazoa; phylum Chordata; class Amphibia; order Anura; family Ranidae; genus Aquarana; species Aquarana catesbeiana. Next base: position 97,992,954 of record NC_133327.1, read on the forward strand.
CACTATGGGTTTGATTTACTAAACCTGGAGAGTGCAAAATCTGGTGCAGCTGTGCATGGTAGCTTCTAACTTCAGCTTGTTCACCCTGTGTTCACACTAGTGCAATGCGGGAACCAGTGCGATTCCAGAGCTGGTTCCCGCATCGCTCCTCTCCAACAGGCAGTTCACACTGCCTTCTGAGAACCGCAGTAAAGCATGTGTCCTCCTACAAGATTTACCAGACACTGATAAAAGGCCTAAGGCTGCTATATACTGCTGATGAGAAAAGATATTTAGCAGTTTGTATTTACTAAAAGAATTACATTTGCATGTTCTGTGTACTATAGGACAGTGGTTCTCAGCCTCGGTCCTCAAGTACCCCCGACGGGCCATGTTTTCATATTTTCCTTTACTTTGCACAGCTGCTTTAAATCAATGACATGGTATTTATAAGAACTATTTTTTATCTAAGGGAAGTTCCCAAAACATGGCCCATTGGGGGTACTTGAGGACTGAGGTTGACAACCACTGCTGTAGGAGACCAGATATAGTAAATGCAGGGTCCAAGGTTTTCGAAACACTTTAAATGAACAAGCTGAAGTTAGAAGCTGATTGGCTTCCATGCACAGCTGTACCAAATTCTGAGTGCTCCCGTTTTAGTAAAGTCCCCCCAATATGCCCTCATGCACAGTGACACTAAATACTTGTGTTCTGGTGCATTTATCCTTGGTTGCATACCGTAAACATAAGTACCGCTTAGTGTATTGTCCATCCCGGTCCAGCTGTGGCAGTTGTCAGCCTTTCATAGACTTTTACAGGCTGGGTGGTGCACCTATACCTTCCATCTGCATCTAAAACGCCAGAGCCTCATACATTGGGGCTAAATGCCCAGTGTGCCTGGGGCCTATATAGGGGAAAAAAAACCACCATGAAGGTTAGGGCCTATAGCGGTGGTGGCGAACCTCAGCGCCCCAGATGTTTGGGAACTACATTTCCCATGATGCTCATGCAATCTGCAGCATTGTTGAGCATCATGGGAAATGTAGTTCCAAAACATCTGGGGTGCCAAGGTTCGCCATCACTGGCCTATAGCTAGAATTAAAGCCTGCCTCTGACAAACCAGTACTTCAGGGTTCCAGACAATGTAGCAACCATGACACACAATGCCATTTGATGCAACACTTAATCCTTACTATTCTACCGCCTTTAATTGAAGGAAGTTGCTCTCAGTTTTTATGAAGCGATGCACAGTGTTTATTGCAGGTTCTGCTGCTACTCCAAGTAACAAAGAAAAGGATGAAGTTTAGGTAGTGTGATCTTATATAAGTTAACTGATTAACAGACTGACAGGCCTTAGCCAGATTGAATGTGATCCAACAATCCAACTGTTAAAAGATCTTTTGTTCCCTCTTGCGCTAGAAGTATGTCTGTCCTGATGTCATGAATAGGCTGTGAGTAGCACCACTGGCACAGAAAAATGATGGTGAGTAGAGACAAGGTTCAACTTGGCTGATGGCCATTTCTTCTGACAATGGTACCTTCAGGTTATCTACAAAGGTCAATTACATCCCACAGGCAACCTGAATGTGGCCAAATTGATGGCGGTACCTCCAAAGTGGATTTCAAGTTCAACTGTAAATAACCTGTTTGCTTGTGACAATCTTCTACACTGACACAGATGTGTCTAATGCAGCTAAATTTATTTTGCAGTGCCATCTTCTGGTGAAATCTAGCAGTGCAATGGGACCATTGTAGCTTCACAGTCAGACTTCAGTTTGTTGAGCACCATAGTTTGCTTTGCACTACACTAAAATGAATATGGATGGGGGAACCTGGACCATACTGACTCCATCATTCAGCTAAATTTCATACCTGTCCATCCTCATCCAAAAAAACCTTCAAGGGTTGAGGGAAGAGTTTGTGTTTGTGTACACAGCCTGGATGGGGATCAGATATATTCACTTTAAAAAAAAAAAAAAAACTTGTCTTGAGAGAAGCATGGAGGTTTCCGTTGCTGAACTGACCCTCTGAAAATGCTTTTAGCCTGGCTGTCATTTCTCACTTGCTTTAATATTCTAAGTGAACATCCTAGAACAAGTATACAGATAAAACCTTTGATTTTTTTACATTTCCTCCTGATCTGTATATTTTTTTTAAAATGTGGGCAGTATATAAAAACCTGTACAGCAAAGCCCAGACTGAGAGATGGAGAAGCAGCACGAGGAGCCAATTCATTTTGCCGCAATGCACATGTGTTAACAATGACCATGATGATAAGAGAGCAGAAAGGGTGAGCTCATCAGGGTGCTTCTTCTGCTTTACTGTACAAACAATCATAGGCCGGGGATATGAACAAGAGATGTAAGTGTTACTTAAAGCTGAACGCCAGGCAGATATAAAGTCATAACTCCCAAATGCCCTGGATTTTGAGGGACTGTCCCTCTGTCCCTCATTCCCCCTCATTTTGGTCTGATCTATATAGTTGTATATAAAATGCACTTTTTATCTTTGAAAAAGTGTTTCCCACAACTAAACCTTTCATCCGAATTCTAAATTGCTACATTTTGTACATTTTAAAAGCCAATATAAAGGAATAGTAGTGGTAAAAAAAAGTCCTTGTGGATTTAATTAACCATTTTTTTTGGTTAATTCTCCTTTAAATGGGTGTGGCAGGGGCGTGTTTTATGCCTATATACATTTGTTAGTAGGTGTCCCTCATTCCCATCTCAAAATGTTGGGAGGAATGTAAAGGACACAAATTATTTCAGCTCTGTAATCATTTATACATCATTAGATGCAAGCAGCTTAAGTGCCTGAATATGACTTTGTACCGGCCTCTTGCAATCTACTGTATAGTCTATACAGCAGACCTTTGTGGGGAAGCAAAGAGCCGAGTGACAGATAATTGAGCTAATCATCGTGCTACTTATCCTTTTGCTTTCCACAAATAGGATGGAGGGGACTTGAAAGTGAAAGTGAAACTGCAGCAGAGAAGGATCAGTTCCCATCTCCTGTGGAGCAGATCTTTATATGTCTCAGGCAGGCAAAACAGACCCCACAAATGTATTTAATCTGTGAATTTAACTGTTTTCTTAGCGTTCATGCCTAACTGCAGCAGAGAAAGTTCAGGTCCCCTCCACTACCAGTCAGAGATGTGCTGCTTGGCAGGGCTGTGTAAATCTAATAACTGGATAGATTGACATTATAAATCCTTTGGCAGGTAAAACGGCTCCCCTGTATATATGTAATCTGTGTACTTGACTGTTTGCCTGGCTTTAAAGGTAGTGGATCCACATAACAGCCAGGCAACTGGCATTTTCAGAAGCAGCACAGCATCGGCCAGCTCTGTTTCACTAAAATAACAGGCTTGCTTTTCATAATCATCACTGTTAGGTGATGAATGTGATTCTTGAGAGAAAAACGAAGAACATTCCATTCCAATATACAGATGTCTGACTGATTATTGAAACAACCTTGCCTCTCGAGCATTTGCTATGTTTTGATCGGGGACTGTTGAAACTTGAAATACTGCGCCTGATTTATCGTCAATGGAGGAAAAAAAAGTGCCTGTGCTGTCCATGCCAACAAAATCAAATTGTGTGTCTGTTTTCTGGGCAGACTAGAACATGATACCTTAAGGCCTTATGTACATGGATGCTTAGGCTCCATTCACCCAGGTGACCGGGGGCCACATAGAGCGCTGCATTCAAAGGCCGCATACAAACTACTTGCAGGCAGTTTGTGTGGGACCAGAACTCTGCAGAAGCCCCAACACTGGGTGCACACTGTTAGCCGCTCAGAGTACAAATCTGAGAGCTGTGAGAGAGTGTGTGCAGGCAGCAATTAGAACCGCCAGCAAGAATCTAATGATTGTTACCAGCAGCCAACCCATTCTGCCCCTATATGTGAATGTAGCCTAAGCAGCTCCTGTGTGCTGAGACTTTCTGACACCCAGGGAGCTGTGCATGCCATGTGCAGCCATCAATACAAGTGGATGGGTGTACGCATCCATGCTTGGGTAAGCGCCAATAGCCTCTGCGTTGGTGTTTTCCCATATATACGCGTACGATGCTTCTCCCTGAATATGCCACTTATCTATTCACTTGTGTTGGTGGCTGCATAGGCATGTGCAAGGGGTTTGCCAGATGTGCCTGGGCACACCCTAATCACTTTGTGGGGAGCTGACTCTCCCTTCTGGCAGGCTTCCCTCCATGTTGCACCGCTCCCCGCAGTACTGCTGGCTTCCTTCCCTTCCCCCTGGCTGCTATGGGGGATGATTCAGAATGGGAAAAGGGGCTAGTAAATATGTAATTTAACGGCCCCTTCCTTTTCTAAATGAACAGAGTGAACACACTCACTGTGTTCATTCATAATTTAATGAGATAATTGCCAAAAAGGTGAAAATGGATAAGAATTATTTGGGTACCTTCATCCTTTAAACATATTTGTATAGAGAAAGATGGAGGGGAGGAGGAAGGGGAATCCCTGGGGACTACTCCAAGTAAGTCCCACCCTGCCCCCCCAAAAAACTTATTGGACTATTGCGGTACCTCATACAGAACTACAATTATAAGTAAAATTTAAATTTATTCAAAAAACATCCATTTAAAACATCTATATAGTCAAAATATAGATCTCGCACATCGCTGTTGTTTTACAGTACATGAATTACAATGACATTTAAAAGTGCCCACAATGGTGGTTGAAGGCTGTTATTTAGAGTACTTGAAAACGTGAAAACTAAAGCATAGTAAACTGTTTACTATGCTTCAATTTGTGAATGAACAGGAACCCGTTCCGCATAGCTTCACATTCATTCACTGTCCAGTGCACCTGAGGCTGCAGGGAAAGGCACGTGTGTATGAGCTTTGGGGTGCATACCCTGATGCAATAAGCTGTGCACACCTCTGGGTGGCTGTATGTGGCACGTGCAGCTTCCTGGGTACCAAAAAGGGAATTTTAAGTCTCCACGTGCATGAGACCTTAGTGTGATATGTTGATGGCACGCCCAACGCTTTTTTTTCTTCCAGTTACCACCACACATCATTTCCGTCATTATCTGGAATTTTTACATGCAGTCAAAATATCACCTGGGTGTGTGGCTCAATGGCATAAAATCATTGTTTCAGGATATTACCAGCAAACTTCTACATCCTGTAATCTTGTAATAAGCGTGTCTATATTAAAGTTTTATTTTACAAGAAAACTGAAATCATTTTAATATTTTCTTGTATCCATTAGACCACCGAAAATGCCCAGAATCAAAATCAGCATTAAGATCTTATGTTCTGTGTTATAATATATTGTCCCTTTTTTTGGCCTATTGTAATGATAATTTTATAATCCTCATTGTAAATATATGTTGAATAAAGTTTTATCTACTGTTCTGTCACAGTGAGTGATGTATGTTGCCTCTAAAGGTGAGTCTGCTTTCTAATCTGTTATGTTTAATGTTTATTCAAACCCAATAATGAAAGCCCTATATATGATCCTTAACAACCTAGTGTAAATTCAGAAGTTTTTTTAACCTTTTTATATCTGCAGCTTTCATTAAAATATTTCCTGTCCTGAAGGTCCTTGTTCAGGTACTTCAGGTTATGGGGTAACAACAATCTGTTCCTGTCTCCTCATCGTTCTCCTGCGTTGTCACCCTATCACCCTCAGGCATAGACCACTATTAGGGATGAGCTCAGGTGTGAGCAGAGCCGCTATCAGGGGGTTACAGCCATTACAACTGTAAGGGGCCCACTGGGCCAGAAGAAGGCAGGGCGGGTGAAGGGGAGCCGTGCTGTGCATTACTGAAACCATCTCACAGCATGTGCTCTCTGTGGCATTGAGCTCAGACATTGAGCTCTTTACTGCCACCTCTGGCAATTATGTGCATGTGCACCCCTCGTGTGATCTGCCTGTACTATGCTTCTCAGCAACCTGTCTGCTTTGTGAAAATGAGCTGGGACTAGGTAGGAAGACCTTCTTTACAAGTAGGGGCTGTGAAGGAAAGGGGGGGGTTGGAATATATACAGGTTCGAGGGGGGACTGACAAATATACAGGTGTGGGGGGGGGGGGTGAGTTTGTACAGGTGAGGTGGCCATGTGTGGATTTGGTAGGATGGCCTGTGGGCAAGCCCTGGGGAATCTTGGTGGTCAGGCTCGGGGGGGGGGGGGGGGGGGCAGGCCTAAAGCTGTGTAAGGGGCCCAAAAATTTCTGATGGCTTCCATGAGTCCAAACCTGAAGCTGTAGGATGGTAGGCGCAGAGGCAAAATCGCTCTATAAAGCCAACAACTAAATAAACATTGGTTAAAAGTTTAAAAATTCCATCAATAGGGCAAGCTGATCCAAAAGCTGAAGCTGGCTCTAAAAATCATGGGAAGCAAGAACAAAAGGAGAAGCGCCCCTAAGTGAAGTAGGATTTTAATGCACCTCAAAAAGGACTACTCACATAGGTACAATAAAAACAGGCTCGTCATGGAGATAAGGGTCTGGGACACCACGGCACAAACAGCGAGACATCTGGCGGTTCATGTGAGCTTCTTTTCAGACTCGCATCCTAGACCCTTATCTCTATGACGAGCCTGTTTTTATTGTACCTATGTGCGTAGCCCTCTTTGGGGTGCATTAAAATCATCAGTCCTACTGCACTTAAAGGCGCTTTTCCTTTTGTTCTTAGTCGTTTAGTTGTTGGCTTTATAGAGAGATTTTGCCTCTGCACCTACCATCCCCCTTCTCTTATTGTCAAAGCTGACAGCCAATCATAGGCAGTGGAGGCATTCCCCGCATCAGAGCTGCACGTATGCAAGAGGAGTGTATATGTGCAGCTGTGGGAATGCCTCCACCTTCTTATGCCGCGTACACGCGGTCGGATTTTACCACGGGAAATGTTCGATAGGAGCTTGTTGTTGGAAATTCTGACCATGTAGGCTCCATCGGACATTTTGCGTCGGAATTTCCGACAAACAAAATTTGCGATCTGGATCTCAAATTTTCCCACAACAAAATCCGTTGTCGTAAATTCCGATCGTGTGTACACAATTCCGACGCACAAAGTTCCACGCATGCTCGGAATCAAGCAGAAGAGCCGCACTGGCTATTGAACTTCATTTTTCTCGGCTCATCGTACTTGTTGTACCTCACCGCGTTCTTGACGTTCGGAATTTTCGACAAGATTTGTGTGACCGTGTGTATGCAAGACAAGTTTGAGCCAACATCCGTCGGAAAAAAAAACATGGATTTTGTTGTCAGAATGTGCAGTCGTGTGTACGCGGCATAAGATTGCCTGTCAGATTTGACAGCTTCCAGGTGGGATAGCTCAGGCATGATCAGGCTCATGTCTGAACACACCTGAGCTCATCACTGGTCACTATCAGGAAGTCAGTCCAGAGCACTGATGTGCAGCTGACACTGGAGCAAGTGCATATAGACAGGAAGTTGCTGGAGCAGATCAGCAGCAATAAGATGTAAAACAGGATAAAAATAAAGTGAACACATTATTTACCAGAAAAAAACATGACAATTATTTATGATACACAGATCTTTAGCAAACTAAGTTTTATCCAGTTAGGGTTTAGATCTGCTCTAATGCAAATTGTATGAATCTCTGAAAGCTTGGGTATCAAAACCTTTAAGCTGACGGGTAATTACGGTAGTGCCCTCCATTTAAGCTGATGGGGAATTTCGGTAGTTACCTCCATGTAAGCTGAGGGGTAATTATGGCAAGGCCCTCCATTAAAGCTGATGGGTAATTATGATAATGCCCTCCTTTTAAGCTGACGAGTAATTACGGTAGAGCCCGTCATTTAAGCTGACGGGTAATTACAGCAGTGTCCTCCTTTTAAGCTGACGGGTAATTACAGTAGTGCCCTCCATGTAAGCTGATGGGTAATTATGGTTGTGCCCTCCCTTTAAGCTGATGGGTAATTACGGTAGTGCCCTTCTTGTAAGCTGACGGGTAGTTACAGTAATGCCCTCCATTTAAACGGATGGGTAATTACGGCAGTGCCCTTTATTTAAACTGACAGGTAATTATGGTAGTGCTCTACTTTTATGCTGATGGGTAATTACAGTAGTGCCCTTAATTTAAAGTGGATGTAAGCCCTCACATATACCCAGTAAAGTGAACAGCCTCAGATACACAGAGAAGAAAAAAATCTCCCTATAAAAGTTTTACATGTATATCTGCTGTCTTCAACTTTATATATTGTTTAGAAAGATTAGCTCCTGTTAGCAGAGGTGGGGGACTTGAGTCACATGACTTGACTTAAGTCAGACTTGAGTCACCTGTTTGAGGACTTCTGACTTGCTTGACAAAATTAAATAAATGACTCGACTTGACTTTGACTTGTCACTAATGACTTGCGACTTGACTTTGGCTATTTGACTTGCAATGACTTGGCACCAACTCCCCCCCCCCCCCCGAAAATATTACCCACACACTCCGCCCACCACCACCTCTGAGCCAATCAGCATTTGCCAAATGCCATTGGAGCTGTTCAGGGTAGCGGTAAGAGTTATGTCAGTCCCTGCATCAAGCGCACCTGTTGAACGTGTGTTCAGCCATGGTGGGGTGATAATGCGACCCCATCGCTCACAACTGAGCGAGGAAGTACTTTCCAATTTAATTTTTTGCAAATACAGTGCATTTTAAGTGGCTATTCTCATCACCATTCAAGTGTCCAGATGTTGGCATTGTGTCAAGTTCAAACTTTGAGCTTTGTTATTTTCCCCCTCAGCAAGGACTACATTTTTTCAGGCTTGTTGGCCATTTAATTGCTGAGTGTTCTGCTCCTTGTCTGCTGTTTGGGCATTCAAAGTGTTTCTTTAATATGCCAAGAAAAAAGCACTAAGCAGTTTTGTTAATGTTGAAAATAAAACAAAAACTTTCCTGAATACTGACTTTTAACTCATTTAAAGGTGGAAATGGGGTAGATCAGTATTTTGACTTAATTTGTGACTTGACCAAAATAAATGACTTGCTTGACTTGTTTGCTTTTCGCCACAGTAACTTGGGACTTGCTTGTGACTTGAAGGTTAAGACTTGAGACTTGCTTGTGACTTGCACATATGTGACTTACTCCCATGTGTGCCTGTTAGATATTTTCTCTTCCTGTTTAACATGGAGTGTGAAGTCTGGGCATACAGCCAAGACAGCTGATTGGAGGAAAGGCACACACCCCCTCTCCACATAGGCAAAGACTCTCAAAGATGTTCTTTGAAACGGCAAGCTGCCTGCTATTCTATTTATAGCTCCCTCCCTGACACAAAATTCAGCCTGTTTTTATCTCTCCATTTAGGCTGACGGTTAGTTACAATAGTGCCTTTCATGTAAACTGATGGGTAATTACGGTAGGGCCCTCCATTTAAGCTGATGGGTAATAATGGTAGAGCCCTTTATTTAAGCTGACAGGTAATTACGGTAGTGCCCTACTTTTAAGCTGACAGGTAATTACGCCACTGCCCTCTATTTAAACTGACGGGTAATTACGGTAGTGCTTTTCATTTAAGCTGACGGGTACTTACGGTAGTGCCCTCCATTTAGGCTGATGGGTAATAATGGTAGTGCCCTTTATTTAAGCTGACAGGTAATTACGGTAGTGCCCTACTTTTAAGATGACGGGTAATTACGGTACTGCCCTCCATTTAAACTGATGGGTATTTATGAATGCCCTCCATTTAAGCTGACAGGTAATTATGATAGTGTCATCCATTTAAGCTGACAGATTATTATGGTAGTGCCCTCCATGTAATCTGATGGGTAATTATGTTAGTGCCCTCCATTTAAGCTGATAGGGGATTACAGTAACGCCCTCCATGTCAGCTGACAAGTAATTCTGGAAGTGCCCTCCATTTAAGCTGATGGGTAATTACAGTAGTTCCCTCTGTGTAAGCTGAGTGGTAATTATGGAAGTGCCCTTCATTTAGGCTGACTGGTAAATACGGCAGTGCCCTCCTTTCGGCTCACGAGTTATTACAATAGTGCCCTCCATTTAAGCTGACAGATAATTATGATAGTGCCCTCCATTTAAGCTGATGGGTAATTATGGTAATGCCCTCCATTTAAGCTGAGGGTTAATTACAGTAGTGCTGTAAATGTAAGGTTACAGGTAACTACTGTATGGTAGTGCCCGCCATTTAAGCTGATGGGTAATTACAGTAGTGACCTCCATGTCAGCTGACGGGTAATTACTGAAGTGCCCTCCATTTAAGCTGACGGGTAGTTATGGTAGTGCACTTCATTTAAGCTGACGGGTAAATACGGCAGTGCCCTCCTGTTACCTAACGAGTTATTAAAGTAGTGCACTCCATTTAAGCTGATGGGTAATTTATGATAGTGCCCTCCATTTTAGCTGACAGGTAATTACGGTAGTTCCCTCCATGTAAGCTGAAGGGTAATTATGGTAGTGTCCTCCATTTAAGCTGATGGGTAATTACTGTAGTGGCCTCCATTTAACCTGACGGGCAATTACGGTAGTCCCTAAATGTAAGGTTACAGGTACCTATGGTAGTACCCGCCATTTAACCTGACGGGTAATTACGGTAGTGCCCCACCTTAAGCTGACGGGTAATTACTGTAATGCCCCCCATTTAAGCTGATGGGTAAATACAGTAGTGCCCTCCTGTTAGCTGACAAGTAACCTGCTTTTATCTTTCCATTTAGGCTGGCGGTTAATTACGATAGTGCCCTTCATGTAAGCTGACGGGTAATTACGGTAGTGCCCTCCATTTAAGCTGATGGGTAATAATGGTAGTGTCCTTTATTTAAATTGACGGTGAATTACGGCAGTGCCCTCCATTTAAGCTGACGGGTAATCACGGTAGTGCCCTCCATTTAAGCTGATGGGAAATTACGGTAGTGTCCTCAATTTAAGCTGATGGGTAATTACGGTAGTGCCCTCCATGTAAGCTGATGGGTAATTACAGTAGTGCGCTCCATTTAACCACTTTCCGCCCGGCCTATAGCAGAATGACGGCCGGTTGGTGGTTCAGTTATCCTGACTGGGCGTCATATAACGTCCAGCAGGATAACCTCCACCGCATTCCCGTGGGGGCGCACATCGCAGCGACTGGTGGTGCGGTGTGTCAGTCTGGCACACCGCTACACCGATCTCGGTAAAACAGAAACAAAAGCAAAATTTTCATTTTTTTCAAAATTTTTGGTCTTTTTTTTTTTTAATTGTTTAGCAAGAAATAAAAACTGCAGAGGTGATCAAATACCACCAAAAGAAAGCTCTATTTGTGGGAACAAAATGATATATTCTCTATATTGTTCTGTGTACTGTACCGTAATAGTCCAATACGCCCCCCACTTTCTTGGTCGCCTGACTGGGGATCAGGCTCCCAATTTTGTCTAATTATTCATTCCTGGATGATGGTACATGTAACTTTGCTTACCTCATTATTTTACTATAGAGGCCACACTATTAATTGTGATCAAATACCACCAAAAGAAAGCTCTATTTGTGGGAACAAAATGAAAAAATTCTGTTTGGGTACAGTGTAGCATAACTGCGCAATTGTCATTTAAACAGCAACAGTGCAGAAAGCTGAAAATTGGCTTGGGCAGGAAGGGGGGGAAGTGCCTGGTATTGAAGTGGTTGAGCTGATGGGTAATTACCGTAGTGCCCTTTAACTAAGCTGACAGGTACAGTGTCTTGAAAAAGTATTCATACCCCTTGAAATTTTCCACATTTTGTCATATTACAACTAAAAATGTAAATATATTTTATTGGGATTTTATGTGATAGACCAACACAAAGTGGCACAGAATTGTGAAGTGGAAGGAAAATGATAAATGGTTAAACATTTTATACAAAAAGTCAATCCTTTGTAGAACCACCTTAAACTACAATTACAGCTGCAAGGCTTTTTAGGTATGTCTCTACCAACTTTGCACATTTAGAGAGTGACATTTTTGCCCATTCATCTTTGCAAAATAGCTCAAACTCTGTTAGACTAGATGGAGAGTGTTGCCACAGATTCTCAATTGGATTTAGGTCTGGACTTTGGTCCATTCTAAGACAAGATTATGCTTCGATCTAAACCATTCCTCACCTTATTACTGCACATATCAGCTCCTGCCAATTCTGAACCCATATACCAATAAAACCTGCAGGACACTGGGACATGTCCCCCCACATAAGTCACACTCCCATATCACCTCTCTCACCCTTCTGCTTCTCTTAACTTCTGGAGATATTTCCTAAAATCCTGGACCGCCATCATTTACCTTCGGCCAACGTACCCAGCACCCCCATCCTCTGATAGCAGCCGCAATCCACACAATCTCATTTCTATTCCTATTCAGCCTAGAACCAGGCGGGTGTCAGCGGACACATCTCCGCTGACATCCGCCTGCCCATAGAAGTCAATGGGTGGCCCACTCATATCTGACTGAAAAACGGATAGGCGGATCTGAGCAGGTCTATCGCGTGAAAGGGGTCTTAGAAGTGAGAGGAGAGCGGTCTTTGAAAGAGAATCGTCAGGACCAAAAATTTGTCTCATGAGGGTAAATGGAGCCAGTAGTGATTCAGAAACATATTTTCCAGGTGCAATGGTAGATTCTGCAGGAAGAGGATTTCCTAGCTTGACATGTACAGGGGTAACAGAATTGAGTAGGTCCCTATCCTTCAGAATCTGGACTTCAACAGCCAGGCCATTAAAGCCAGCAACTGAAGCAGAATGGTAAGCTGGTCTTAGGGATAGAAGATCTGGAAGGGCCCACAGAGTCTCTGAAGAGGTCTAAGCATCACGTTTGTCTGGACCAGTTTGGTTCAAAAGGAATCACGTGAGTGCCCTCCACCTTGAAGATGTGGAGAAGGCGAGGAAGAAGCTGCAAATTAGGAAAGACTTACTGTAGATCAGGAAGAACTGACCCAACAGAGTCGGCAGAACATCCACTGAGAATGCTAGAGAATTACTGGACCTGGAGACAAACTTGAACAGTTTGCTGTTGAACCTCTGAAGACCCAGTAAATAGGGCTAGCTGTGCTCAAGTCACAAAAGCCCCCTCACTATTTCCCTGTTTAAAAAGACACTAAAATTATGATTCTGGTGCAAAGCATTGCAAAGTTATTTACAAATTAAATAAAGTTGTTTTTTTTTATTTTTTTATTTAGTAAACTAGCAAAATGAATTTAAAAAATGTAAATATTAAAGGTGTAGATAAAGTAGAAAGAAAACAAAATCAGCACAAAAATAAAAGCTTTAGGGAGAAGGCGTAGAAGGCACAATGGTACATCGTAATTCTTTGTCTCCCATTTGATGAAAAGGTCTGTTTTTTTGACAGAAGCTGCTGTATTTACACAGCAACTCCCGGCTGTTATAAAAGTTTGGTGCCAAATTACCAGCACCAAATCTAGTATAGGTTTGCTTTTTTAGAATTATATTATCACCATGGCTATGGTTGTAGCAGTTTTTATTATTGTGATAGTATAGTATTTTCTATAGTGATCGAAACACTGTCCATGAAAGAAACACAATACAAACACGTAATCTTGAGGTGTTGGGTTCAGGTTATTCAGTTTTAGGGGTGAGGCTGTGGTTATGGCTTAGTGACTATAATTCTGCTTTGGTATGTTCTCTTTACTTATGGATCACAGTTTAGTGACTATTGCTTTTTGGATGTGATAACTGTTAGGTCTGTTACTGATTAAAATTTTCGTGTTCGATTAATCGTTTTTTTTTTTTTTTTTTAATCGATTAATCGACTAATTTCGATGAATTATTATGCACATACAGATCCAACTACTTTTTAGTTGATCTCCTTGCATTGCAACTCTGCATTAGTCAGTGGTAAATGTGGTATACACTATATTCAATCACCCGACACTAGTTAGTTTCCACAATCCAAAACAAGTGCCGCTGTCATGGCAACAGCAGAAGCCGATCCACACGGCAATAATATCACAGCTTATCAGCCTCTAAGGACAACAATGTTAAAAACGGAGGTTATCAAATTTGCTCACTGAATGATCCCAGTTAACCACATCCATATTTACCATCACTGTCCAGGCTGTCCGGTGACGTCACGGACATCAACGTCACCGGACTCCTCCCCCCTTCCCTTTGTTAGCAGACGGAGGCATTTGGGGAAGGGGGAGGAGTCCGGTGATGTCAATGTCTGTGACATCACTGGATCTCCGATGGAACTCCCTGAAGACCCGGAAGCCGGCAGAGAGGTGAGTACCGATCAAAAGAATTTTAATCGATCAAAGAAATTAACGATTAATTGAGGAATTAATCTTTAATTTCCGCAGCCCTAATAATTGTACAATAAAATAGGACATGTTGGCATTGTGGCAGATGTTAGTCCTTTAAGATAGGCCTCTTTATTGTTCTCTTGAAGACATCTGCCTGTATGTGACCAACTTAACTTTGTCTTGGGATATTTCAAACTCTGAGCCACAAACAATCTAGTGTACATGGTGTGATTACATATGTGTGTGTCCTTATTAATCTTTGCTGTCATTATCCAGGGTATAAACTGAATCGATTGAACTCTATAGCCGGGGAATATGCCAAAGCCTGCGTTCTTGTTGGCCAATGATTGCGGCACTGAGGTTCTGGACTTGTGGACATTAATGCAGGAGGGGGAGTCAGGTGAGGATTGCATTATCTTTCACGTAAATGCTACATGTCTGTAGAGAATAACCAATTTTGAATACATGTACAGCATAAGGTGATAAGCACCCTAATTTCAATATATTTCTAGCTTTACATTTTTTACTGGCTAGAAATAACATGTAACATCACCGTCTACTGGCAGGTTCTAAATATTTCACAATACAGAAAGTACAACTTTTATTTTAGGCAGAACTATACCAAAATATGGACCTGTTATGAGAGAAACCAGGGGCTGCTGTTGGTGACCGATTTTGGACAATGCTACTTGCCTGCCTGTCATGCTGGTTCTTTTGATTCAGTTCATTGTCACTTACAGAAGAGGTCAGTGACTGGAAGATGAAGATTATGGTGTCCTGGCACCTGGTGTGCACACAATGTCCCAGGCCATTGACTTAGCAAGTAGTGAAAATAAGAATGACAGCCCCAGCGCTTGCACTCTAGCACAGGGGTCCTCAAACTACGGCCCGCGGGCCACATGCGGCCCGCCGAGGACATTTATCTGGCCCAATCCACCCAGGGCCGGATTCCCGACAATCCAGGCTCGGGCCGGGGCCAGGTCGGCTCGGCTTCGGCAGGGAGCATATCCGCTCCGCTCAAGCCGCCTCCCCCACCCCAGTAATGGAGGGCTCCGTGTGCCGCGCTGCATGCTGGGAAGTGTAGTTCCCAGCACAGTCCCGCACGGAGACAGGAGGCGCGAAGAGTGACAGCGAGAGCGGAGGCTTCAAGCAACAGCCTACTAACAAGTGAGGACCCCACTGTCCCCCTGTCCACCTCTCTGTCCCCCTGTCCACCCCTCTGTCCCCCTGTCCACCCCACTGTCCCCCTGTCCACCCCTCTGTCCCCCTGTCCACCCCTCTGTCCCCCTGTCCACCCCACTGTCCCCCTGTCCCCCCCTCTGTCCACCCCTCTGTCCCCCTGTCCACCCCTCTGTCCCCCTGTCCACCCCACTGTCCCCCTGTCCACCCCACTGTCCCCCTGTCCCCCCCTCTGTCCACCCCTCTGTCCCCCTGTCCACCCCACTGTCCCCCTGTCCCCCCTCTGTCCCCCTGTCCCCCCCTCTGTCCCCCTGTCCACCCCTCTGTCCCCCTGTCCACCCCTCTGTCCCTCTGTCCATCCCTCTGTCCACCCCTCTGTCCCCCTGTCCACCCCTCTGTCCCCCTGTCCACCCCTCTGTCCCCCTGTCCATCCCACTGTCCCCCTGTCCATCCCACTGTCCCCCTGTCCACCCCTCTGTCCCCCTGTCCATCCCACTGTCCCCCTGTCCACCCCTCTGTCCCCCTGTCCACCCCACTGTCCCCCTGTCCACCCCACTGTCCCCCTGTCCCCCCCCCCTGTCCACCCCACTGTCCCCCTGTCCCCCCCCACTGTCCCCCTGTCCCCCCCCACTGTCCCCCTGTCCCCCCCACTGTCCCCCTGTCCCCCCCACTGTCCCCCTGTCCACCCCACTGTCCCCCTGTCCACCCCTCTGTCCACCCCACTGTCCCCCTGTCCCCCCCTCTGTCCACCCCACTGTCCCCCCCTCTGTCCACCCCACTGTCCTTCTGTCCCCCTGTCCACCCCACTGTCCCCCTGTCCACCCCACTGTTCCACTGTCCCCCCTCTGTCCACCCCACTGTCCCCCTGTCCACCCCTCTGTCCACCCCACTGTCCCCCCCTCTGTCCACCCCACTGTCCCTCTGTCCCCCTGTCCCCCCTCTGTCCCCCTGTCCACCCCACTGTCCCACTGTCCCCCCTCTGTCCACCCCACTGTCCCCCTGTCCACCCCTCTGTCCACCCCACTGTCCCCCTGTCCACCCCACTGTCCCCCTGTCCCCCCCTCTGTCCACCCCTCTGTCCCCCTGTCCACCCCACTGTCCCCCTGTCCCCCCCTCTGTCCACCCCACTGTCCCCCCCTCTGTCCACCCCACTGTCCCTCTGTCCCCCTGTCCCCCCTCTGTCCACCCCTCTGTCCCCCTGTCCACCCCACTGTCCCCCCCTGTCCACCCCACTGTCCCCCCCTGTCCACCCCACTGTCCCCCCGTCCACCCCACTGTCCCCCTGTCCACCCCTCTGTCCCACTGTCCCCCCTGTCCCCCCTCTGTCCACCCCTCTGTCCCCCTGTCCAGCCCACTGTCCCCCTGTCCAGCCCTCTGTCCCCCTGTCCACCCCTCTGTCCCCCTGTCCACCCCTCTGTCCCCCCCTCTGTCCCTCTGTCCACCCCACTGTCCCCCTGTCCATCCCTCTGTCCATCCCACTGTCCCCTTGTCCATCCCTCTGTCCCCCTGTCCATCCCCTATATATATTATTATTATTCATTCTTTTATTCTTTTGCACTACAAAAAAGATGTGTGCATAGGAATTTAGGAATTAGTTCATATTTTTTTTAAACTATAGTGCGGCCCCCCAACAGTCTGAGGGACCGTGAACTGGCCCCCTGTCTAAAAAGTTTGAGGACCCCTGCTCTAGCAGAAGCAGCTTCCATATGCCTTCTGCGATGGGTTCTTTTCATAAACCCAATATAAGCCTAAGTTTTGTAGCAAGCAATAAGGAGGACATTATATTAAGCAGAGGGGAGGGACCCGTGTCTTGTAATATACTCCAAGAAAAGTATTTTGCAGGTAAGTCAGCAATCCTGTCTCCCTTTCTTTCCATCATTACCAGACACAGGATCACACCATGGAACATCCAAAAGCAGTCTAACTGAGGGGTGGCAAACACAGCAACAAACGCAAACAGGCAAATGTAACAACAGGTCAAAAGAAGGGCTCAATAGGACATGGCTTGAAGCACCTTACAACAGAAACTGACATCAGATGAGGTCTGAACACCCACCTGGTAGAACCTAACAAACGAGAATAGAAGACCAATGCATGATGCCGAAAAGCACATAAAGGTGATCCCCAACCCCCCTCTAGCCGGTACAGCATAAGGACCCAAAGATGAAGGCGGTACCCTACCGAGAGATCTCATCAACAGCTATGGGTCAGCAGAGAAATTTCCAGACTCGTGGCCTGGCCAATCAAGTTGCCCCCTTCACACACTGAATGGCATCTTTCCCACATCACCCTAAACATCAGTCAGCCTTCTTACTTTCCAGATTTCTTTACCAAGCTGTACAGTACTATTATTAAGGATTTCTAAAGCAACAACAGTATATGCAGAACTTTAAAAGGAGACAGTACATTTACAATACAATTCAAGATGACTCAATACAATTTACTGATCCCCCAGTGCAGATGGATGCACATACATTTGTCCCTTACTAGCCTACCCTTTAAAAGGCCGTGTATCTTCGTTCTCTCACCAAGATGTATACACAGGCAAGCTAACTTGTAGATCATAGAAATCTAATCAACATGAAAGCTACAAAAATTAAAATACTACCAACATGCAAACAAACATGCAAACCAACGTGATATATATAATATATACCTCTAACTGTCTGTATCTTTTTGTTTATATATACTGTATATAGATAGGTAGATATCTTTCTATCTATATATGTATTTTAATTTTCTGTCCGTAATAAATCTAAGAGTCTTTTAGTTGAATCAAATGGTCAAAAGTGAAACTGTCTAGAGAATTGATTCTTTCTACTCTTTTGTCAATTTTAACCAAAAGATTACAAGCCTGCCCACCAGGCAGGACCTACACTAAACTACACTATGCTAACAGACTCGATGCTAGTCATCCTATCTTTAGTATTGGATACCTGTTTGAATTAGGCCCTATCCTATAACCTTCCTTCTTGCTTTACAAATTTGTTTTTTTTTTTTACAATAAACATGGTGTTTTATTAGTAAAGTAGATTACATACGGTGTACAGACAAGATCAATACATTTGCACTGTGTCAAGCACACATCGAAAGACTATATCAAGGAGGTGTCAGACAAGGGGTATATATGCATCAGGCATGTGGTAGTTACGGTATATTACAGCATTATTTAACCTTCTTAAACTGTAATGTTTAATACCTTTCAATATTCAGACAGCATCAGACATGTCAATCAGGTATTGTATTGCATGTAGAGGCATTACTTAACCAGGTATCCCATATTTTCCCGTATTTGGCGGGGCAGCCCCTGTGAGCATATATTTCCTTCTTATATGGCAATACATTGTTAGTAACATGAATCCATTCTTGAAGCGTCGGGGGTAAGGGATGTAGCCATTTCCTGGCTACCAGCAATCTGGCCATGAAGAGTGACTCCTGGAGGAATATTTTATGAAATTTATCTGAGTCAGGGTCTGGGAAGATTCCCAGTAGACACTGCTTAGGGCACAATGTCAGAGGGGATCCCATTTCATCATTGATGAATTTTACTATTTGAGACCAGTACTCCTGTATTACCGGGCATGACCATAGGAGGTGGAAGAACGTGCAGGAGGGATCAGCACATCTAGGGCATTGTGGGTTCTGGTCAGGTTTGAACTTAGCTAGGCGAAGGGGTGTCAAATATGCCCTGTGCACTATATATAGTTGAGTTAGGCGGTCTGAAAGTTTGGTGGAAACCTTTTTGCAGGCATCTAAGGCGTCCCCCCATTCATCTTCTTCCAACTCTCCCACATCTGCAGCCCAGGGGATTTTCAGTTTGTATGCGGTGCTAACCGCTAAGGGTCATTGTAAGGAGTTGTACAGCCCCGAGATCAGCTTACGATGATCCGAGTCAAACAAAAAAATAAAATATCCAGTTGTTCTACATTTGGGGGGGCTTCAGCGAACTGTACTCTAAGGGCATGACGAAGCTGGAGATATCTGAAGTGCATAGTATTAGGGATATTAAAGTCTATTTTGAGTTGCTGAAAAGATTTTAAAGTGGTATTACAGTAAACATCTGACAAAAACCCCACTCCGTGGCTAAGCCATATTTCATAATCTGGCACTTTTGACAATTCCCCCAGGGCCGGGTTATCCCATAAGGGAGTGTGGGAGTGAGTGGGCGGCATCTTAAGCTTACGTTGAACCACTTCCCAGATTCTACAATAATGATATAGCATTCCCTTTTTATCACTGAGCCCGTTGGTGCCTCTAAGTATAATCTGAAAGGGGTGCGTGAATTTATGACCAAAAGAGGAACCTACAAGGGATAAATTAACGTTCTTTGTCTTGTTTGTCTAAATGAAAATAGTGCAATAGTTGCGCTGCCAGGTAATATAGGTTAAAGTCGGGCATGGCCACCCCTCCTAGTTCCGATGGATTCTTCAGTGCTTGCCATGACAGTTTGTGGCGGCCCGTTCCCCACACAAAGGAGTTTAGGATAGCCTCAATAGATTTGAATATTCGCAAGGGTAAATACGTAGGGGCATGCCACAGGACATATAAGAATTTGGGGAGGAGGACCATTTTGATCATGTTTACCCGGCCCATCACTCCAAGTGGCAACTTGGCCCACGTCTGTGTTTTAGATTTCATAATGGTTATTAAGGGTTCTATGTTAAGACGAACATAGTCCTCTGGGGACCGGGTCACCACAATGCCCAAATAAGTCATGGCACTAACCCTGAGAAGCGGTGAGCTGGTTTGCATCTCTGTAGGGACACTGATATCTAACGGGAGGATCTGGGATTTGTCCCAATTGATTTTTAGACCTGAATATCTACCAAAATTTTGTATCACCTCGAGAGCTACCTGTAAGGAAGGGCCTGCATCCGCCAGGTACAGTAACATATCATCAGTGTATAAGCTGATTTTTTCCCACAAATTTCCATGGCTCAGTCCTCTTATTCCCGAGTGTGTTCGGAGAGACGAGGCAAGGGGTTCTACCGCTAGGGCATACAAAAGGGGAGAGAGAGGACACCCCTGCCTCGTGCCCCTGGAGAGAGGGAACGAGTCAGAAGTTTTCCCATTGACCAAGACCCTAGCGCTAGGGTTCTGGTATAGCAGTCTAATCCACTTAATATATCTAGGCCCGAAGCCAAATTTTCTAAGGCATTCCCAGAGGTACGCCCACTCGACTGAGTCGAACGCCTTAACGGCGTCTAGAGATACCACAACTCTAGAACCCAGGGTATCATGTTCAGTCTGGGTATTCATGAAGAGTCTACGTAGGTTAAACGCTGTGTTTTTAGCTGGCATAAACCCAGTTTGATCTGGGTGAATCAGTGTGTGGATGAAGTGTGAGACGAAGCGCCAGGATCTTGGCCAATATCTTTATGTCTAATTGAAGCAGAGATATTGGGCGGTAGGACTCAGGTAGTTCCAAATTTTTCCCAGGTTTGGGAATTAATATTATATTTGCCTCTGACATGGAGGAGGGGAGGGTCTCAGACACGAATATGTACGCAAACAACTCATGAAGTTTGGGAATAAGGGTCTCACTGTAAGTTGTGTAGAATTCCAATGGTAATCCATCTGCTCCTGGAGCTTTGGATGGATTGAGCAGTGAGATTGCCTTCGTAATCTCCTGTTCAGTGATGGGGGCTTCAAGTATTTCAACTTGGGGTAAAGTGAGAGAAGGTAGTTCTATACTTGATAACATGGATATTATTTCTTCTGTGGGATTGTTAGCACTGGAAGAATATAGTGATGTGAAGGAGGACCGAAATTCCTCGGCTACCTCCTCTGGGCCCGTCACCAGTCTGCCGGCGGCTGTCCGAAGAGATACCACCGTGGGTGGTCTATGATCCAAATGTGCTAGGTACGCCAGTAGGCGACCCGCCCTCTCACCGCATTCGTATTGTCTTTGCTTGTTATAGTAGATTTTCCTGTCCGCTTTTTCAAAGTGAAGGTTATTTACTAGTCTGGCCTGCATTTTTAGTTGGTCTGCCATGAGTGCAGAGGGATGGTCTGTAAAGTTTTTTTCTGCTACTAGTAAAGATTGCTCTGCTTGTCTTTGCGAGGATGTTTTGCGATATCGGGAGATACGATGGGAAAGGATTAGGCGGGCATGGGATTTAAAAGAGTCCCAGTCCACGCCAAAGGGTGCCGTGCCTTTGTTTGTATGGAAGAAAAAGTCCCCCACTCTGAAGCGGCCTCCTCCAGATCAGGGATGACCTTTAGCCAGAATGGGTTAAGCTTCCATTTGTAGTTTGTGGGGGGGTGATTCAATTTTCAGTTTAATCCAATATGGGGCGTGGTCCGATAATATGTGTGGACTGAAACCCACCTCCCCTAACAGGGGGGAGAGTGCGTGATATCAAAATAAGGTCAATTCGCGACATGGTGTTGTGTGATGTGGAAAAACACGAGTATGTTTTACTTGTTGGATTGCGGTACCTCCAGGTATCTATAAGTGCCAGGTCATTGATGGTCCTTCCAAATCTAGTGAATGATTGGGATGGATCCCCCCGGGGTGTCACCGAGATTCGATCCAGCTCAGCATTCATAATATTGTTAAAATCACCGAGCCACAATGCGGGCACAGTGGGATAGTGAGACATAAACGCCAACCCCTCATGTAGAGAGTTAAATTGAAAAGGAGGGGGTATGTAGAAGGCCATAATTAGCAATTCCACACCATTCACCCTAGCGTGCAAAAATAAAAATCTGCCCTGGGGATCAGATTTAATAGTTAGTAGCACAAACTGTACTGTTTTTGCCACTAGTATAGCAATACCCCTGGAATTAGCAGTATATGGCGCTTGGTATAACCATCCCACCCAAGGCTTTTTGAGCGACAGTTGAAGCTGGCCTGTAATGTGGGTCTCCACTAGTACCATGAGGTCTGCGCACTGTGCTTTAAGATATGAGAGGACTGCTATCCGTTTAGGTCTTGCTCTGATACCCCTCACATTCTATGTAAGACATTTAACCTCCAGCGTGCCAAGTATCCAAGGTAATGAGGTGCCAGACAGATGTCGCCCAAGGTAGCACAGGCCGTCCCAAAATCAGGGGGGCCCATACCACCTCCCACCACTCTTCAAACGTGAGCCCGGTGGGGTAGGACCGGCATCTCTCGGCAGCATATCGCATGTCCAGTCTAGGTTGTAGCCCAACCCAGTGCAAATCCTCTATAAGTCCAGCCATACACCATAATTTGTTACTTTTCATCATATAACATATGTACCAAACATAAAGCCAGTCAGAACAGTCCAACTGGATCTGCAACCACACTCTAGCGTACCCGGGTGAACAATGCATCCCATAGTTGTCAAATGCAGTTTGCTGGAGCCGGGCATGCCAGGGAAACCATACTTGTGATAAACAATAATCATAGTGAACGTTACAGAATAATTGAAAAACAGCGGGCTCCATAGGGATACCCGCAACTAGGGGAGCGACATGTCGCTGTAAAACAAGCATTAGCAAGAAGAGTGAGATCACTGAACAGGGGGCATAATGCTTAAAGTCCCTTTTTCCAAGTGTCACAGCGGGTGACCGCTTGCCATTCGGATATAAAGAATTAGGTCTAAGGCATATGTTTACTCGCTGGGTGTACATCCAAGGCCCCCAATTGGGAGCGTGGGTGGTTTGGGCAACACGGGGAGTCAGGATTTTCAGGGGGGAAAAGGCAGTTAGAAATGTAATACTGATCGAGGGGTAGACCACTCACATGTATGAAAAGTATTCACACGCAGTTAGTACACAAAGAGGGGGCGGAAATAGCCACCGATGGTAATTGTACGGTACCTGTGCATAGTTATAGAGCCGAACTGTTCAGGGAACAAAATATCCTCCAGGTCCGTTTCATGTCAGGTATAGTGTGATGGGAAACCGTGGCTATCAGGCTGGTTCACGGCCCGGAGGCGCCTTGTTCTCCAACCAGGCAAACACCACCTCCGGAGTGTCAAAGAAGTGAGATCGGTCTGCATCAGCCACCCGCAGTCTCGCAGGGAAAAGCATGGCATACGTGTAGTGGCGGATCCGCAATTGACGTTTCGCTTCGGTGAAGAGGGCCCTCTTCTTTTGGACGTCCGCCGAAAAATCCAGGAACACCTTGATTTCGACGTTTTGAAAGGGGATGTTACCCTTCAGTCTTGTGAGTCTGAGGACGGCGTCACGATCTCTGAAATTTAGCATTTTAGCGATGAAGGTTCTCGGCGGCGTGCCTTGAGGAGGAGGCTTTGCCGCCAGCCTATGTGCCCGCTCTACCACAAATGAGGTGGAAAATTCCGTTCTCCCGAAAGTGTTTATGAGCAAATTCTCCAAAAAGGAAGGGGGGTCAGAGCCTTCATAACCTTCGGGCAGGCCAACAAAACGTAGGTTACACCTCCGCAGGCGGTTTTCCGTATCGTCCTGCTTAGCAAGCACCATGTTAAGTTGGTGCTGCAGGCGCTCAGTGTGGACTTGCAGTGGCGGTAACACGTCCTCAACAGTGCTGATGCGGGTTTCCGTTTCTGTCACCCGGTCCCTCAGTTTTTGCAGGTCTTGTCGAATCAATGAGACATCGATTTTGACCTCTTCAATTTTGCTCGTCAGTGTGCTCTTACAATCCAAGATTGCCTCCAATACACATGCGGTGTCCTCTGTAGCTGTGTCAGTGTTAGAGGACGGGCCGGCGCCATTTTCTCCCCCGTGCCCCTTGTCTGTATTCCGATATTTAGCCAGTTTAGCGGCGGGATCTGTCTTCGGTTTTGTCGGTGATATGTTCCCCGTGTGTAGGAGAGGGTAAGAGATCCAGGAGTAGACGGCAGGAAGGTTTTTCTAATCCAGGATAGGTATAGTCGGATAATCGGCTAGCGGAGCTCCCGACTTTCACTCCTCACGCCATGCCAGTCCAGGCCACGCCCCCCGCTTTACAAATTTGTTTACTAAAATCTACAGAAGAGCAATCCTTTACTTACACAAAATAGACATCAGATTTGGAATGGCTGATACTGTTACAATATGGCGGGAGATGTGGTGATCAGCAATGATCATCTTAATTTCCTTACACATTTTCCCCTTCTTTGATCATTGTTGAGCACTCTTCCATATAAATTCATCCACATTAGCCTGGAATAACGCAGGTGAAGTGTAAAAGATGGGAAGAGTCCCCAAGATATGTCTATTACCTGATTAGATCTGATTAGGCAAGTCTCCAGGGAGATGAACCATCGGTTGCAGCCAAGAGGGCTGGTGAGTGGCATGCACAGTCGGGAGGACTGGGGAGGCACACCTGGAAGGACTGGGAGAGTGCAGTCGGAGATGGGTGCAGAACCAGAGGAGAGGACTGTGGTGTCGTGGGCAGTGGAGTTGGGCAGCTGCAGCCAGGAGGGCTGGGAGGGCCTGAAGAGGGTTGACTGGGATCAGTAGCCGCATGTGGGTCAGCTAGTACCAGAACTTACTATTTTCTTTTTGCTACACCATAGGGGCCCGTGGTGCCTGCCTATAAAGGGCATTTGCTTTAGGCCTGGCTGGGACTACAGTGTTAGCTACAAAAGAGAGGAAGCGATGTGCAGGAGCAGTATGAAGTGTGACTCAGAATATAGGAAGCGATGTGCAGGTGGTGTATGGAGCGATACTCAGAAGAAAGGAAGCGATGTGCAGGAGGATAAATGGAGTGATGTATATACAGGATGTATACAGAGTCCCAAGTTCCAATGTTTGATCACCTGGGCATCTCATGAGTCCCCATCCCTAGCCAAGTTTAATATTTCCCTCAATAAAACAAACAAAAACAAAATGCAAGGACTGCTTTATTGTCTGCCTGGCTGGGCAGGGTAACAGATAGACCAATATACTCAGCAGCCTCTATGGGGGTACCGCTACACAATTTAAGCCATGCCCACATTTTGCAGTGGCTGTATCATGTCCGCACACTCTCTGACCAACTCCTGTATCATGTCCGCACGCTCTCTGACCAACTCCTGTATCATGTCCGCACGCTCTCTGACCAACTCCTGTATCATGTCCGCACGCTCTCTGACCAACTCCTGTATCATGTCCGCACGCTCTCTGACCAACTCCTGTATCATGTAAGCACGCTCTCTGACCAACTCCTGTATCATGTAAGCACGCTCTCTGACCAGCTCCTGTATCATGTAAGCAGGCTCTCTGACCAACTGCTGTATCATGTAAGCACACTCTCTGACCAACTCCTGTATCATGTAAGCAGGCTCTCTGACCAACTCCTGTATCATGTAAGCAGGCTCTCTGACCAACTCCTGTATCATGTAAGCAGAGTCTCTGATCAACTTCTGTATCATGTGGATGGATGGATATGGGATATGACAGGATGGATGGATGGATATGACAGGATGGAGATATTTGGGTCACGATTAGACAGCTATGATTCGAGCAAAAGGTGGGGATGGGGAGAGACATTGTGGTGCAGGCTGGGGAGGAGGACTTCTTTAATCTTTAATGATGTTTGTACAAGAAAATATAGACTTGGTGTGAGCAGTCAGGTGACACGGGTAAGGACTTGATGGGAGCAGTCAGGTGACCCATGTAGGGACTTGATGGGAGCAGTCAGATGACTCATGTAGGGACTTGGTGGGAGCAGTCAGGTGACTCGTGTAGGGACTTGGTTGGAGCAGTCAGGTGACTCGTGTAGGGACTTGGTGGGAGCAGTCAGGTGACTCGTGTAGGGACTTGATGGGAGCAGTCAGGTGACACTGTTAGGGACTTGTAGGGAGCAGTCAGGTGACACTGTTAGGGACTTGTAGGGAGCAGTCAGGTGACACTGTTAGGGACTTGGTGGGAGCAGTCAGGTGACACTGTAGGGACTTGGTGGGAGCAGTCAGGTGACACTAATAGGGACTTGGTGGGAGCAGTCAGGTGACACTGCTAGGGACTTGGTGGGAGCAGTCAGGTAACACTGTTAGAGACTTGGTGGGAGCAGTCAGGTGACTTGTGTAGGGACTTGGTGGGAGCAGTCAGGTGACTTGTGTAGGGACTTGGTGGGAGCAGTCAGGTGACGCGTGAAGGGACTTGATGGGAGCAGTCATGTGACTCGTGAAGGGACTTGGTGGGAGCTAGGGATGAGCCGAACACCCCGCTGTTCGGTTCGCACCAGAACATGCGAACAGGAAAAAAGTTCGCTCGAACACGCGAACACCGTTAAAGTCACGAACATGAATAATCAAAAGTGCTAATTTTAAAGGTTTATATGCAAGTTATTGTCATAAAAAGTATTTGGGGACCCGGGTCCTGCCCCAGGGGACATGGATCAATGCAAAAAAAAGTTTTAAAAACGGACGTTTTTTCAGGAGCAGTGATTTTAATAATGCTTAAAGTCAAACAATAAAAGTGTAATATCCCTTTAAATTTCGTACCTGGGGGGTGTCTATAGTATGCCTGTAAAGGGGCGCATGTTTCCCGTGTTTAGAACAGTCTGACAGCAAAATGACATTTGGAAGGAAAAAACCCATTTAAAACTACCCGCGGCTATTGCATTGCCGACAATACACATAGAAGTTCATTGATAAAAACGGCATGGGAATTCCCCACAGGGAAACCCCGAACCAAAATAAAAAAAAAAAAAATGACGTGGGAGTCCCCCTAAATTCCATACCAGGCCCTTCAGGTCTGGTATGGATATTAAGGGGAACCCCGGCCAAAATTTAAAAAAAAAAAAAAAATGACGTGGGGTTCCCCCTAAATTCCATACCAGACCCTTCAGGTCTGGTATGGATTTTAAGGGGAACCCCGCGCCAAAAAAACCCCCCAAAAAAACGGCGTGGGGTCCCTCCAAAAATCCATACCAGACCCTTATCCGAGCACGCAACCTGGCAGACCGCAGGAAAAGAGGGGGGATGAGAGTGCGCCCCCCCCTCCTGAACTGTACCAGGCCACATGCCCTCAACATTGGGAGGGTGCTTTGGGGTAGCCCCCCAAAACACCTTGTCCCCATGTTGATGAGGACAAGGGCCTCATCCCCACAACCCTGGCCGGTGGTTGTGGGGGTCTGCGGGAGGGGGGCTTATCGGAATCTGGAAGCCCCCTTTAACAAGGGGACCCCCAGATCCCGGCCCCCCCCCTGTGTGAAATGGTAAGGGGGTACTTACCCCTACCATTTCACTAAAAAACTGTCAAAAATGTTAAAAATTACAAGAGACAGTTTTTGACAATTCCTTTATTTAAATGCTTCTTCTTTCTTTTATCTTCCTTCATCTTCTTCTTTTTCTGGTTCTTCTGGCTCTTCTGGTTCTTCCTCCGGCGTTCTCGTCCAGCATCTCCTCCGCGGCGTCTTCTATCTTCTTCTCCTCGGGCCGCTCCGCACCCATGGCATGGGGGGAGGCTCCCGCTCTTCTCTTCATCTTCTTCTTCATCCTATTCTCTTCTTCCTTCTTCTCTTCTTCTCCGGGCCGCTCCGCACCCATGCTGGCATGGAGGGAGGCTCCCGCTGTGTGACGGCGTCTCCTCGTCTGACGGTTCTTAAATAACGGGGGGCGGGGCCACCCGGTGACCCCACCCCCCTCTGACGCACGGTGACTTGACGGGACTTCCCTGTGACGTCACGGGGAATGCCACAGGGAAGTCCCGTCATGTCCCGTGCATCAGAGGGGGCGGGGTCACCGGGTGGCCCCGCCCCCCGTTATTTAAGAACCGTCAGACAAGGAGACGCCGTCACACAGCGGGAGCCTCCCTCCATGCCAGCATGGGTGCGGAGCGGCCCGGAGAAGAAAATGAAGAAGAGAAGAAGGAAGAAGAGAAGAGGATGAAGAAGAAGATGAAGAGAAGAGCGGGAGCCTCCCCCCATGCCATGGGTGCGGAGCGGCCCGAGGAGAAGAAGATAGAAGACGCCGCGGAGGAGATGCTGGACGAGAACGCCGGAGGAAGAACCAGAAGAGCCAGAAGAACCAGAAGAAGAAGAAGATGAAGGAAGATAGAAGAAAGAAGAAGCATTTAAATAAAGGAATTGTCAAAAACTGTCTCTTGTCATTTTTGACAGTTGTTTAGTGAAATGGTAGGGGTAAGTACCCCCTTACCATTTCACACAGGGGGGGCCGGGATCTCGGGGTCCCCTTGTTAAAGGGGGCTTCCAGATTCCGATAAGCCCCCCGCACGCAGACCCCCACAACCACCGGCCAGGGTTGTGGGGATGAGGCCCTTGTCCTCATCAACATGGGGACAAGGTGTTTTGGGGGCATGTGGCCTGGTACGGTTCAGGAGGGGGGGGCCGCACTCTCGTCCCCCCCTTTTTTCCTGCGGCCTGCCAGGTTGCATGCTCGGATAAGGGTCTGGTATGGATTTTTGGGGGGACCCCACGCTGTTTTTTTTTTTTTTTTTTTTTTTTTTTTGGCGCGGGGTTCCCCTTAAAATCCATACCAGACCTGAAGGGCCTGGTATGCAATTTAGGGGGACTCCCACGTCATTTTTTTTTTTTTAAATATTGGTTTGGGGTTTCCCTGTGGGGAATTCCCATGCCGTTTTTATCAATGAACTTCTATGTGTATTGTCGGCAATGCAATAGCCGCGGGTAGTTTTAAATGGGTTTTTTCCTTCCAAATGTCATTTTGTTGTCAGACTGTTCTAAACACGGGAAACATGCGCCCCTTTACAGGCATACTATAGACACCCCCCAGGTACGACATTTAAAGGGATATTACACTTTTATTGTTTGGCTTTAAGCATTATTAAAATCACTGCTCCTGAAAAAACAGACTAATAACGTCATTTAGGCCTGGTGGTACAGTAGCTTTTAGGCTATGGATTAATTTGGTTTTACGTTGCAGGACTCGTTTATTGAAGTCTCCACCTCTTTCCTCTTTAAAAACTCAATCAAAAGCCATAAACTGCATAACTGACACATCAAAGTTGTGAACAAGTCCCACATGTCTACCAATGGGAGACACCATTTTCCCAATTTGAGATATTGCAATGCATTCTCAAAAAATTACATTTGATTGAAAAGGAAAGGTAATTTTTAATAACATTCAATTACAATATGATTAATGTCTCAATTATATGTGCTATATTATTTTTGCTTTATTTGCTATTTTTTTTTCCCCATGAAAGTGGAGTTACCTGTTTAATCTGAAGGGTTTTTGCCTCAGAGTATTGACCCGGAAAGTATTATGTATAGTGCTGACTATATTCATTTGTCTTTTAGCAGGTAGGCTTTTATATTCAAGTGACACTGATAACAGGGTCACTTTAACCACCTAACCACTGGGCACCTAAACCCCCTTCCTAACCAGACCAATTTTCAGCTTTCGTTGTTCTCACATTTTGAATGACAATTACTCAGTCATGCAACTCTGTACCCATATGAAAAGTTTGTCCTTTTTTCACACAAATAGAGCTTTCTTCTTTCTTTTAGTGGTATTTGATCACCTCTGGGTGGTTGTTTTGGTTTTTTTTTGCACTATAAATGAAAAAATACCAAAAATTTCTGTAAAAACGTATATATTTTTCGTTTCTGTTTATAAAATTTTGCAAATTTGTAATTTTTCTTCATAAATTTTGGCCAAAATTTATACTGCTACATATCTTTGGTAAAAATAACCCAAATAAGTGTATATTATTTGGTCTGTGTGAAAGTTATAGAGTCTACAATCTAGGGTGCCAATCATTGAAAATTGATCACACCTGATGCACCGATGGCCTATCTCATTTCTTGAGACCCTAACAAGCCAGGAAAGTACAAATACCCCCCAAATTATCCCTTTTTGGAAAGTAGACATTCCAAGGTATTTAGTAAGAGGCATGGTGAGTTTTTTGAAGTTGTAATTTTTTCCCCACAATTCTTTGCAAAATGAAGATTTTTGTTTTCACAAAATTGTCATATTAACAGGTTTTCTCACACACAGCATATGCATACCACAAATTATACCCCAAAGCACATTCTACTATTCCTCACTGTATGGCGATACCACATGCGTGAGACTTTTACACAGCCTGGCTACATACAGAGGCCCAACATGCAGGGAGCACTGTCAGGCATTCTAGGGACATAAATTACACATATATACTTCTTACACTTTTGAAGGCCCTGGAGTACCAGGACAATGGAAACGCCCAAAAAATGACCCCATTTTGGAAAGCAAACACCATAACGTAAAGTTTATGAGGCATAATGAGTCCTTTGAACATTTGGAAAATGTGGAAAAACAATGAAAACATTTTTTTTTTTTTTTACTCACAAAGTTGTCCATTTATACAATATTTCTAACACATAGCGTGTACATAGCCAAAATTACACCCCAAAATATATTCTGCTACTCCTCCTCAGTATAACGATATGACATGTGTGAGAGTTTTACACAGCCTGGCCAAATACAGAGGCCCAACCTGCAGGGAGCACCATCAGGTATTCTAGGGGCATACATTTCAAATCTAATTTGACTATCTATTACACTTTTGTGGGGCACTGTAGTGGCAAGGCTGTGGCACAGATGAGAACTGATGTGGCATGGATGAGTCATGGATGGGGATGGCTGAGTATGGATGGGGATGGCTGAGTATGGATGGGGATGGCTGAGTATGGATGGGGATGGCTGAGTATGGATGGGGATGGCTGAGTATGGATGGGATGGCTGAGCATGGATGGATGAGTGTAGGAATTGCCACAGAGCAGCGCTGTGGGCACTACAGATCCAGCCCACAGTGCTGCTGCAACCGATCTCTCCCCCTCTACCCGGAGAGATGAACCGGGTATGCGCCAGCTTGTTTACAATTGATTGCTCCATCATTTGACGGAGCAATCACGTTGTAAAGGGCCGCTACCATCAGCTCTATACCAAGATCCGTGATGCCAGTGGTCACGGATATTCTGGGAGGAAGAGTTATCCGACCGCCCTGCAGCCGTTTTTCCGCTATGGACAGTCAGCAAGTGGTTAAGAAGCCAAAGTCTCTGAGCACATGTGAATGCTTTCTGTACTGCGAGCTGGACTTTGTTCTGTATAGCTGTCGGTATTAAATGATGTCCTTTCAGCACTGTGTCTGCCTGATAAGAGGCATGTCTGAGAAGCTGCTACTCCTACCAAAATGAGATTTAATTCTGCTTAGGGCTGATTTGCACGGGACAGAGAACCAGCCACCTGTACAAATCAATGACATGCTGCGGCTGTACTCCGAAAACCACATATCCCCCTGTTTACTTGCAAATAGGAAAAGATGAGCAGGGCTGGACCCAAACTGTCTGTGTTCAGGGGTGCACATCTGTCCCTGTACACAACTAAATGCATGGATGTGCGATTACCAGCGTACAACCATAGCCTGTCATTGACTTGTACAGGTTGTTGTATGCCAGGCATGTCCAAAGTCCAGCCCGCGGGCCAATCGCAGCCCGCGTTCTGGTTTTGAATGGCCCGCCTGGTTATTTGGATATATATATCTTTTGTGACCCCCAACAATCTCCCAGCGCCGGGGCCACAAAAGATATATATATCCAGGTGCCTTGGAGGGGACAGGGAGGAGGTAGGATGAGAGTCGTGCACTCAGGAGTATTTCCTGTTTACACTGCGTCCTCTATAATAGGAAGTCCCGTCTCCGGCGTTACTATTGGACGACTGTTCTGTCCATCAAAGGAGGCGGGACTTTCTATTAAAGAGGCCGCCGAGAAAACAGGAGTTTATCCTGTATGTGATCTTTTGGCACTCATCCTGCCCCCTCCCTGTCCCCTCCCTGTCCCCTCCGAGGCTGCAAATGGATGGGCATAATTCAGGCTGCACTGATTGCAATGGTGAGTCTGCATTCCTGACATTCCTGACAATGATGAAGTCTGTATTCCTGACAATGATGAGGGCTACATTCCTGACATTCCTGACAATGAAGAGGGCTGCATTCCTGACAATGATGAGGGCTGCATTCCTGACATTCCTGACAATGATTTGGGCTGTATTCCTGACAATGATGAGGGCTGCATTCCTGACAATGATGTGGGCTGCGTTCCTGACAATGATGGGGGCTGCATTCCTGACAATGATGAGGGTTGCATTCCTGACATTCCTGACAATGATGAGGGCTGCATTCCTGACATTCCTGACAATGATGAGGGCTGCATTCCTGACATTCCTGACAATGATGGGGGCTGCATTCCTGACAATGATGGGGGTTGCATTCCTGACAATGATGAGGGCTGTATTCCTGACATTCCTGACAATGATGAGGCCTGCATTCCTGACATTTCTGACAATGATGTGGGCTGCATTCCTGACAATGATGGGGGCTGCATTCCTGACATTCCTGACAATAATGGGGGTTGCATTCCTGACAATGATGAGGGCTGTATTCCTGACATTCCTGACAATGATGGGGGTTGCATTCCTGACAATGATGAGGGCTGTATTCCTGACATTCCTGACAATGATGAGGCCTGCATTCCTGACATTTCTGACAATGATGTGGGCTGCATTCCTGACAATGATGGGGGCTGCATTCCTGGCAATGATGGGGGCTGCATTCCTGACATTCCTGGCAATGATGGAGGCTGCATTCCTGACAATGATAGGGGCTGCATTCCTGGCCATACTGGGTGCTGCATTCCTGGCCATACTGGGTGCTGCATTCCTGGCAATGGTGGGCGCTGCATTCCTGGCAATGGTGGTGCTGCATTTGTGGCAATGGTGGAGCTGAAGATGGGCACTGACCCTTATTTTGCTTCATAGTTCTTTATTTAAAATTTTGTTTTTTTCCCTGAAACTTCCCTCTCAAAGTGAATGTGCGTGTTATACACCAATAAATACGGTATATCCAAATAACACGCCCCAAGATCATCTCTTTACTCACACACAGCCACAAAGGCACAAGGATTCTTGTTGGGCAGTATATTAGTGCTCAAACTAACACACAGACCAAATTTTAATGTTTCAAAGAATGTCAGGCAAAATGGTTGGCCCTCACGCATGTTCACTTCATCATATCTGGCCCTCTTTAAAAAAAGTTTGGACACCCCTGTTGTATGCAAACCCCTTTCCATGCCTCCCAACAGTCCCAGATGGGACTTTCCTTAATTTTTCCCTTTGTCCTGTGTACAGGGGCTTTGTCTCCCACATCACCCCATCCGTTCATTATACACAAACATCTGTGCATCTGCCATATCTCTGCCCATATTTCCCCACTAGGTTCATATCTGTCTCCCCACTTGCCTTTTTCCGCCTCCACCAGTCTTCCATCTTTCTCCATCCTCATCTCTCATTACAAAATTTATATTTCCATCTGTCATCAATCATTTACATACCTAATCCACCCCGGTATCTGACCGATTCTTCTTCACACATCCCCACCTATTTCACATCTCCTCCATCCCTCACTCAAGCAGCGATTACCTGTAAGTATTCAGCCCTGGATGCAGACTGTCTGCTCCATGAGCAATTATATGCTAGTGCCTGCGATTTGCTGCAGGAGTTGTCTACCCCTCGTTCCTCATGAAGTGATTGGAGGGATTACCTGCAATGATTGGCCCTGGAGGCAGGGTTTTCAGCTAATCGCCAGGAACCTTCACTGGGGTTCCCACATGTAATTGTATATGCCAATGTGAGAATGGAAACTAAGATCTATTATTTTATATCC
This sequence comes from Aquarana catesbeiana, assembly GCF_042186555.1. Lineage (NCBI taxonomy): Eukaryota > Metazoa > Chordata > Amphibia > Anura > Ranidae > Aquarana > Aquarana catesbeiana. Next base: position 98,026,851 of record NC_133327.1, read on the forward strand.
TAATATTCTAAGGCCTCATGCACACTTGAGCCCCTCCTAAATACTAATTTTACAAATGTTTGAAGTTTTTTTTCTGCCCCAAAATGCCCCTGTATGTTAGCCTATGGGTCCATGCATACATAGCCATTTAAAGGAGTTCAGAGGCAGGGGTGTTTAAGGGCACAAATCTGAATGCACCAAAAAAATGTCCCGGAGATGAGCGATTAGCTAGAAAAAAAACCTCCCAATGCGTGTTAACACTAGGTTTGTTTAGTGCTTGAGCATTAATTCATTTCAGTGGACAGTATAAATTATTTTTCTGGCCAATGAAATTAATTGATGCCCAAATGTGGTACACGCATTCAGAAACATCAAGTGTGTTTTTCCTGATGCCAGAAGATGGACATCTAAGAGATTTGACCAAAGCGTCCAGTGTGCATGAGGCCTAAAGTGCTTTTGATTCCTACCAAGGTTTTTTCAGGTTCTAATACAAAGCCAAGCTGATTGTGTCTCATAATAAGCAAACCTGCCTTTTATTTATTTTTTTTACCTTCATTTTACAAATGTGATCTCCCTTATTGAATGTAATAACCTCTATTTGCATCAATTGTTTTGTGTGCATTGATTTACATTTAATATTATTAGGGTTGTCCCAATACCACTTTTTAAAGACCGAGTACAAGTACTGATACTTTTTTTCAAGTACTCGCCGATACCGATTACCAATACTTTTTTTTAACATCATGTGACAGTGGCACGTGTGTCAGTAGTTTTTTGTTTTTACAATTTTATTTTTTACAATTAATTTTTTTAATTATTTTTTACAATTTATTTTGTTATTTTTTTTTTACAATGCTTTCTTTTTTTTTAAGGGGGGGAGTGGACAGTGTCAGTGTGTTTTTTTTTTAATTTTATTTTTATTTTTTTTTACAATTCATTTCTTTTTATTATTTATTGCAATTCTTTTTTTTTGTAATTATTATTAGCCCTGTTGGGGGGCTTTGGTAAGATATCAGGGGTCTCAATAGACCCCTGACATCTCCCCTTTGAGAAAGGGAAAGGGACTGAGGACACATGTTTCCCAGTCCCCTTCTCAGCAGCCTCAGCTGCACTGAAAATGAATGGAGAGGAGACAGGCTGCCGCCCGATTGCTTCCCCACAACTGTAGTAATGGTGCCGGTGTGATAGTAAAAAACAAATGTTTTAAATTGTAAAAAAATAGTACAATAGTTTGTATGCACACAAATTCAAGGTTTGACATGTTGGCTATCTTTTTACTCGGTGCAAACTCATCTTTTATATTTTACCAAAAATTCTGTCATTTTATTGCGCTTGTGTTCCCGGAAATTTACTGTAGTGTATTTTTAACTGAAATTTTGTGTTTCACATTGCCTTTGCAGTAATATCGTGTGACATAAAAAAATTGGGACTACTACTGTTTTATTCTCTAGGGTGTCTGCTTTCAGACAATATATAATGTTTTGATAACCATTCAGCATAGCCAGCATGCTTTCTCTTCTTGGCATACTCCTCCCAGAGAGCCCATTACACGTTTGCTCTGCAGTTATTAACAATTATCCAGCCAGAATTGGGTGAGCACCCCCATTTTTGTATTATAGACTGATCCGAGAAAAAGCTGTGATCGGATTGGAGGTGGCCAAGGTGTGTACAGCTCTGCACCTATTCAGACCTTTCCTTTGGCCCATTCCTGTGCAGATGTCACTCTCTGTGATGAGCTCTGTACAATTCCATAACGTGTGCGCTCATGTGATCTGTCATTACTGATCCAGGGTCGTCGTCGTCCTCCTGAAACTTACTCCTCCCTCATCACTCCCCTATAATGAGCGGGCACACAGGTCTGATCTCCTGTCCTACTTACAGGTGATAAGGATGACAGCACTTTTCTAAATATATCAGTGGTGGCTTCCATATTTTTTTCTCATAATGTAATAACTGATAGGGAGGCAGACAGCAATAAAAACCTGACATGTGTCCTAATCCCTCCCCACTCAAAACTAAGAAAAAGTTTGGACATTGTTGATGGGAAAAATGAGCAACCTGTGGTGGAAGGAAAGAAAGTTGCAAAATCTCTGGCCTACTTTAATTCACCTTTCCCAGAATCTGATGAAGCTAACTGTGTACTGTGATTAAAGCTGAATTATGCCCCTTCTGTTGGTATAGGCAACCTGGGGCCCTCCAGCTGTTGTGGAATTACATTTCCCATGAGGCATTGCAAGGCTGGCAGTTACAATTACTGCCATAGGCATGATGGGACTTGTAGTTATGCAACAGTTGGAGGGCCACAGTTTGCCTACCCCTGGTGTAGGCCATTTACGTACCTCTCAGAGATGGCGCCTACCCTGTCCTGCCTTAATGCTAGGATATTGCTAAGATAATTCTTGTGCATGCGTTGTTTGTGCTCTCCTCAGTCAGAGGAGCACTGAGCTCAGAGCTTCTGTGACCAGGAAGAGGGAGTACACATGTGTAGGAATTTGAAAGTGCAAGCAGTAGTGCCAGGAATTACGCTAGCAACATTCTAGCAATAAGGTACACAATATTAGCACAACTGTTTATCAATTTGCAGTAAAAATACACTACTACAAAGTTAAAAGTAAGTTCTCGCTAAAGGTGCTAAAGATACTAAATGAACATTCTGCACACAGCTATATACCCTTCTAGCAAACTTTACATAAAAATAGGGATTTTTAGTTCACATGCATTGCAATGCATGTTTAAGCTGGCCAACTGCGTCAAAGTAATCCCTCTCTGGCCAGGCCCTACACTACACTATACTAATCTACACTACACTACATTACACTAATTTACTCTACACTAATCTGTTCCACCCTGCCCTAATCCTCTCCACCCTGCCGTAATTCACTCCACCCTGCCCTATAACCCAGCCTTAATCCACTCCACCCTGCCCTATAACCCAGCCCTAATCCACCCCACCATGCCCTAAAACCCAGCTGTAGTCCGCTCCACCTTGCCATAGTCCACTCCACCCTGCCCTGTAACCCAGTCCAAATCCACCCTGCCTAAATCCCCTCCACCCTGCCCTATAACCCAGCCCTAATCCTCTCCACCCTGCTATAACTCACTTCACCCTTCCCTATAACCCAGCCCTAATCCACTCCACTCTGCCCTACAACCCTCCCGTAGTCTGCTCCACCCTCCCGTAGTCTGCTCCACCCTGCCGTAGTCTGCTCCACCCTGCCTTAATCCCCTCCACCCTGCCATATAACCCTGCCCTAATCCCCTCCACCCAGCCCAAATCCACCCAGCCTTAATCCACTCCACCCTACCCTATAAGCCAGCCCTAATCCACCATGCCCTATAACCCAGCTGTAGTCTGCTCCGCCCTGCCGTAGTCTGTACCAACCTGCCCTGTAACCCAGCCCAAATCCATCCTGCCTTAATCCCCTCCACCCTGCCCTAATCCACCCTGCCCTAATCCACCCTGTCCTAATCCCCTCCACCCAGCCCAAATCCACTGTGCCTTAATCCCCTCCACCCTGCCCATTAACCCAGCCCTAATCCTCACCACCCTGCCGTAACTCACTCCACCCTGCCCTATAACCCAGCCCTAATCCACTCCACCCTGCCCTATAACCCTGCCGTAGTCTGCTCCACCCTGCCGTAGTCTGCTCCACCCTGCCGTAGTCTGCTCCACCCTGTCTTAATCCCCTCCACCCAGCCCAAATCCACCCAGCCTTAATCCACTCCACCCTACCCTATAGCCCAGCCCTAATCCACTCCACCATGCCCTATAACCCATCTGTAGTCTGCTCCACCGTGCCGTAGTCCGCTCCACCCTGCCCTGTAACCCAGCCCAAATCCACCCTGTCGTAACTCACTCCACCCTGCCCTATAACCCAGCCCTAATCCACTACACCCTGCCCTATAATCCTGCCGTAGTCTGCTCCACCCTGCCGTAGTCTGCTCCACCCTGCCTTAATGCCTCAACCCTGCCCTAATCCACCCTGCCCTAATCCACCCTGCCCTAATCCCCTCCACCCAGCCCAAAGATGAAGGGCGGTTCTAGCAACCAATCACCTGCTAGGACACTTGAAAAGTTAACTCCGTCAGTGCCTGCCCCTGCCCTCCATCCAAAGATGCTGTGTCTTCCGCTGTTTAGAGCTGAGTGGGGCTGCGCTGTGAATGGGGGTATAGAGCTGAGGGGGGCTGCACTGTGAATGGGGGGACAGAGCTGTGGGGTCATCTGTAATGTGAATTGGGAGGAGGGCAGAGTTGTGGGGGGGCAAAGCTGAGGAGGGCTTCCCAGTGAATGGGAGGAGCAGAGCTGAGGGGGCCTGTAATGTGAAATAGGGGAGGGGATCAGAGTTTAGAAGGGCTGCATTGTGAAGGGGTAGGGGGAGTAATGTGATGGGGACAGAGGACACCACTGTCAAGGGAAAACTGTGGTGCAAAAACAAGATTGTGATTTCAAAAGAGGGGGCTGTGATGCGAATAATCTTAGTCATCGCACAAACAGGCGATTCACTCGGACCTTAGGTGGAATTTTTTTATGGATTGGACCTCTGTGAATTTTAATTCAATACCCCTGGTGTACACGATATTATAATCCGCTCTACCCTGCCCCAATCTACTCCACCCTACCCTAATCCGCACGTTGTAACAAATATACACTTTTATAAAGATAAATCAATATATATTTTTATAGAGAGAAGTAAATATAAATTTTTATAGAGATAAGCAAATATAATTTTTTTTTTGCTATATAATATATACACTATACTATAATCGTCTCTACTCCTCTGTGCCCCTCCAGGTCATGCACCATCTGCCTACTGCCCCTCCGGGCCACGCTCCATCCGCCTAGTGCCCCTCGGGACTGCGCTCCATCCGCCTAGTGCCCCTCCGGGCCATGCTACATCTGCCTAGTGCCCCTCTGGGCCACACTTCATCCACCTAGTGCCCCTCTGGGCCATGTTCCATCCACCTAGTGCCCCTCCGGGCCGCACTCCATCCGCATTGTGCCTCTACGGGCCTGGCTCCATCCACCTAGTGCTTCTATGAGCCTGACTCAATTCGCCTAGTGCCCCACCAGTCCTGGCTCCATCTGCCTAGTGCCTCTATAGGCCTGGCTCCATCCGCCTAGTGCCTCTACGGGCCTGGCTCCATCCACCTAGTGCCTCTACTGGCCTGGATCCATCTGCCTCGTGCCTCTATGGGCTTGGCTATGTAGACCTAATGCCCAGCTGGCCCTGCCTCCATCCGTTTAGTGCCTCTACGTGCCTGGCTCCGCCTAGTACCTCAACGGGCCTGGATCAATCTGCTTTGTGCCTATAAGGGCCTGGCTCCATCCGCATACTGCCCTGCCGGGCCTGGCTCCATTTGCCTAGTGCCGAGTCTGGCTCCATCTGCCTAGTGCCTCTACGGGCCTGGCTCCATCTGCCTAGTGCCTCTACGGGCCTGGCTCCATCTGCCTAGTGCCTCTACGGGCCTGGCTCCATCTGCCTAGTGCCTCTATGGGCCTGGCTCCATCCGCCTAGTGCCTCTACGGGCCTTGCTCCATCCGCCTAGTGCCTCTACGGGCCTTGCTCCATCCGCCTAGTGCCTCTACGGGCCTTGCTCCATCCGCCTAGTGCCTCTAGGGGCCTGGCTCCATCGCCTAGTGCCTCTTTGGGCCTTGCTCCATCTGCCTAGTGCCTCTACGGGCCTTGCTTCATCCGCATACTGCCCTGCCGGGCCTGGCTCCATTTGCCTAGTGCCGAGTCTGGCTACATCCGTCTAGTGCCTCTACGGGCCTGGCTCCATCTGCCTAGTGCCTTTGCATGCCTGGCTCCATCCGCCTAGTGCCTCTACGGGCCTGGCTCCATCCACCTAGTGCCTCTATGGGCATGGCTCCATCCGCCTAGTGCCTCTACGGGCCTGGCTCTGTCCTAGTGCCTCTACAGGCCTGGCTCCATCCGCCTAGTGCCTCTACGGGCATGGCTCCATCCGCCTAGTGCCTCTATGGGCCTGGCTCCATCCGCCCAGTGCCTCGCTGGGCCTGCCTCCATCCACCTAGTGCCTCTACGGGCCTGGCTCCATCCGCCTAGTGCCTCTACGGGCCTGGCTCCATCATCCATGTAGTGCCTCTACGGGCCTGGCTCCATCCGCCTAGTGCCTCTACGGGCCTGGCTCCATCCGCCTAGTGCCTCTACGGGCCTGGCTCCATCTGCCTAGTGCCTCTACGGGCCTGGCTCCATCTGCCTAGTGCCTCTACGGGCCTGGCTCTATCTGCCTAGTGCCTCTACGGGCCTGGCTCCATCCTAGTGCCTCTACGGGCCTGGCTCCATCCGCCTAGTACCTCTACAGGCCTGGCTCCATCCGCCTAGTGCTTCTACGGGCCTGGCTCCATCTGCCTAGTGCCTCTACGGGCCTGGCTCCATCTGCCTAGTGCCTCTACGGGCCTGTCTCCATCTGCCTAGTGCCTCTACGGGCTTGTCTCCATCTGCCTAGTGCCTCTACGGGCTTGGCTCCATCTGCCTAGTGCCTCTACGGGCCTGGCTCTAATCCACCTAGTGCTTCTACGGGCCTGGCTCAATCATCCATGTAGTGCCTCTACGGGCCTGGCTCCATCCACCTAGTACCTCTATGGGCCTGGCTCCATCCGCCTAGTGCCTCTATGGGCCTGGCTCCATCTGCGTAGTGCCTCTACAGGCCTGGCTCCATCTGCGTAGTGCCTCCACGGGCCTGGCTCCATCCGCCTAGTGCCTCTACGGGCCTGGCTCCATCCGCCTAGTGCCTTGCTGGGCCTGCCTCCATCTACCAATGCCTCTACAGGGCTGGCTCCATCATCCATGTAGTGCCTCTACGGGCCTGGCTCCATCCACCTAGTACCTCTACGGGCCTGGCTCCATCCGCCTAGTGCCTCTACGGGCTTGGCTCCATTATCCATGTAGTGCCTCTACGGGCCTGGCTCCATGTGCGTAGTGCCTCTACGGGCCTGGCTCCATGTGCGTAGTGCCTCTACGGGCCTGGCTCCATGTGCGTAGTGCCTCTACGGGCCTGGCTCCATGTGCGTAGTGCCTCTACGGGCCTGGCTCCATGTGCGTAGTGCCTCTACGGGCCTGGCTCCATCTGCGTAGTGCCTCTACGGGCCTGGCTCCATCTGCGTAGTGCCTCTACGGGCCTGGCTCCATCTGCGTAGTGCCTCTACGGGCCTGGCTCCATCTGCGTAGTGCCTCTACGGGCCTGGCTCCATCTGCGTAGTGCCTCTACGGGCCTGGCTCCATCTGCGTAGTGCCTCTACGGGCCTGGCTCCAGCTGCCTAGTGCCTCTACGGGCCTTGCTCCAGCTGCCTAGTGCCTCTACGGGCCTGGCTCCAGCTGCCTAGTGCCTCTACGGGCCTGGCTCCAGCTGCCTAGTGCCTCTACGGGCCTGGCTCCAGCTGCCTAGTGCCTCTACGGGCCTGGCTCCAGCTGCCTAGTGCCTCTACGGGCCTGGCTCCAGCTGCCTAGTGCCTCTACGGGCCTGGCTCCAGCTGCCTAGTGCCTCTACGGGCCTGGCTCCATCTGCCTAGTGCCTCTACGGGCCTGGCTCCATCTGCCTAGTGCCTCTACGGGCCTGGCTCCATCTGCCTAGTGCCTCTACGGGCCTGGCTCCATCTGCCTAGTGCCTCTACGGGCCTGGCTCCATCTGCCTAGTGCCTCTACGGGCCTGGCTCCATCTGCCTAGTGCCTCTACGGGCCTGGCTCCATCTGCCTAGTGCCTCTACGGGCCTGGCTCCATCTGCCTAGTGCCTCTACGGGCCTGGCTCCATCTGCCTAGTGCCTCTACGGGCCTGGCTCCATCCTCCTAATGCCTCTACGGGCCTGGCTCCATCCTCCTAATGCCTCTACGGGCCTGGTTCTATCCACCTAGTGCCTCTACGGGCCTGGTCCATCCATGTAGTGCCTCTACGGGCCTGGTCCATCCATGTAGTGCCTCTACGGGCCTGGCTCTAATCTGCCTAGTGCCTCTACGGGCCTGGCTCTAATCCACCTAGTGCTTCTACGGGCCTGGCTCCATCATCCATGTAGTGCCTCTACGGGCCTGGCTCCATCCGCCTAGTACTTCTATGGGCCTGGCTCCATCCGCCTAGTGCCTCTATGGGCCTGGCTCCATCTGCGTAGTGCCTCTACGGGCCTGGCTCCATCTGCGTAGTGCCTCCACGGGCCTGGCTCCATCCGCCTAGTGCCTCTACGGGCCTGGCTCCATCCGCCCAGTGCCTCGCTGAGCCTGCCTCCATCCACTTAGTGCCTTTACGGGGCTGGCTCCATCATCCATGTAGTGCCTCTATGGGCCTGGCTCCATCCACCTAGTACCTCTACGGGCCTGGCTCCATCCGCCTAGTGCCTCTACGGGCTTGGCTCCATTATCCATGTAGTGCCTCCACGGGCCTGGCTCCATCTGCCTAGTGCCTCTACGGGCCTGGCTCCATCTGCCTAGTGCCTCTACGGGCCTGGCTCCATCCGCCTAGTGCCTCTACGGGCCTGGCTCCATCCGCCCAGTGCCTCGCTGAGCCTGCCTCCATCCACTTAGTGCCTTTACGGGGCTGGCTCCATCATCCATGTAGTGCCTCTATGGGCCTGGCTCCATCCACCTAGTACCTCTACAGGCCTGGCTCCATCCGCCTAGTGCCTCTACGGGCTTGGCTCCATTATCCATGTAGTGCCTCTACGGGCCTGGCTCCATCCTCCTAGTGCCTCCAAAGACTTGGCTCCATCCACCTAGTGCCTCTATGGGCCTGGCTCCATCCACCTAGTGCCTCTATGGGCCTGGCTCCATCCACCTAGTGCCTCTACGGGCCTGGCTCCATCCTCCTAGTGCCTCTACGGGCCTGGCTCCATCCTCCTAGTGCCTCTACGGGCCTGGCTCCATCTGCGTAGTGCCCCTACGGGCCTGGCTCCATCTGCGTAGTGCCTCTACGGGCCTGGCTCCATCTGCGTAGTGCCTCTACGGGCCTGGCTCCATCTGCCTAGTGCCTCTACGGGCCTGGCTCCATCTGCCTAGTGCCTCTACGGGCCTGGCTCCATCTGCCTAGTGCCTCTACGGGCCTGGCTCCATCTGCCTAGTGCCTCTACGGGCCTGGCTCCATCTGCCTAGTGCCTCTACGGGCCTGGCTCCATCTGCCTAGTGCCTCTACGGGCCTGGCTCCATCTGCCTAGTGCCTCTACGGGCCTGGCTCCATCTGCCTAGTGCCTCTACGGGCCTGGCTCCATCTGCCTAGTGCCTCTACGGGCCTGGTTCTATCCGCCTAGTGCCTCTACGGGCCTGGTCCATCCATGTAGTGCCTCTACGGGCCTGGTCCATCCATGTAGTGCCTCTACGGGCCTGGTCCATCCATGTAGTGCCTCTACGGGCCTGGTCCATCCATGTAGTGCCTCTACGGGCCTGGTCCATCCATGTAGTGCCTCTACGGGCCTGGCTCCATCCGCCTAGTGCCTCTACAGGCCTGGCTCCATCCGCCTAGTGCCTCTACGGGCCTGGCTCCATCTTCCTAGTGTCTCTACAGGCTTTGCTCCATCAGCCTAATGCCTCTACGGGCCTGGCTCCATCCTAGTGCCTCCACAGGCCTGGCTCCATCCACCTAGTGCCTCTACGGACCTGGCTCCATCCACCTAGTGCCTCTACGGACCTGGCTCCATCCGCCTAGTGCCTCTACGGGCCTGGCTCCATCCGCCTAGTGCCTCTACGGGCCTGGCTCCATCCGCCTAGTGCCTCTACAGGCCTGGCTCCATCCTCCTTGTGCCTCTACAGGCCTGGCTCCATCCACCTAGTGCCTCTACGGGCCTGGCTCCATCCACATAGTGCCTCTACGAGTCTGGCTCCATCTGCCTAGTGCCTCAGTGGGCCTAGCTCTATCTGCCTAGTGCCTTTACGGGCCTGGCTCCATCCTGCTAGTGCCTCCATCCACCTAGTGCCTCTACGGGCCTGGCTCCATCCACCTAGTGCCTCTATGGGCCTGGCTCCATCCTCCTAGTGCCTCTACGGGCCTGGCTCCATCCACCTAGTGCCTCTATGGGCCTGGCTCCATCCATGTAGTGCCTCTACGGGCCTGGCTCCATCCGCCTTGTGCCTCTATAGGCCTGGCTTCATCCGCCTAGTGCCTCTACCTACCTGGCTCCATCCGCCTAGTGCCTCTACGGGCCTGGCTCCATCCGCTTAGTGCCTCTACGGGCCTGGCTCCATCCGCCTAGTGCCCCGTCAGGGCCTGCCTCCATCCACCTAGTGCCTCTACGGGCCTTGCTCCATCTGCCTAGTGCCTCTACGGGCCTGGCTCTATCTGCGTAGTGCCTCTACGGGCCTGGCTCCATCCTCCTAGTGCCTCCACAGACCTGGCTCCATCCACCTAGTGCCTCTACGGGCCTAGCTCCATCCACATAGTGCCTCAACGGGCCTGGCTCCATCTGCCTAGTGCCTCTACGGGCCTGGCTCCATCTGCCTAGTGCCTCTATGGGCCTGGCTCCATCTGCCTAGTGCCTCTACGGGCCTGGCTTCATCCGCCTAGTGCCTCTACGGGCCTGGCTCCATCTGCCTAGTGCCTCTACGGGCCTGGCTCCATCTGCCTAGTGCCTCTACGGGCCTGGCTTCATCCTCCTAGTGCCTCTACAGGCCTGGCTCCATCCACCTAGTGCCTCTACAAGCCTGGCTCCATTCATGTAGTGCCTCTATGGGCCTAGCTCCATCCTCCTAGTGCCTCTACGGGCCTGGCTCCATCCACCTAGTGCCACCACGGGCCTGGCTACATCCACCTAGTGCCTCTACAAGCCTGGCTCCATTCATGTAGTGCCTCTATGGGCCTAGCTCCATCCTCCTAGTGCCTCTACGGGCCTGGCTCCATCCACCTAGTGCCACCACGGGCCTGGCTCCATCCACCTAGTGCCTCTACGGGCCTGGCTCCATCCTCCTAGTGCCTCTACGGGCCTGGCTCCATCCACCTAGTGCCTCTACGGGCCTGGCTCCATCCATGTAGTGCCTCTATGGGCCTGGCTCCATCCTAGTGCCTCTACGGGCCTGGCTCCATCCGCTTAGTGCCTCTACGGGCCTGGCTCCATCCGCCTAGTGCCCCGTCGGGCCTGCCTCCATCCACCTAGTGCCTCTACGGGCCTGGCTCCATCTGCCTAGTGCCTCTACGGGCCTGGCTCTATCTGCGTAGTGCCTCTACGGGCCTGGCTCCATCCTCCTAGTGCCTCCACAGACCTGGCTCCATCCACCTAGTGCCTCTACGGGCCTGGCTCCATCCACATAGTGCCTCTACGGGCCTGGCTCCATCCGCCTAGTGCCTCTACAGGCCTAGCTCCATCTGCCTAGTGCCTCTAAGGGCCTGGCTCCATCCGCCTAGTGCCTCTACAGGCCTGGCTCCATCTGCCTAGTGCCTCTACGGGCCTGGCTCCATCCTCCTAGTGCCTCTACAGGCCTGGCTCCATCCACCTCGTGCCTCTACAAGCCTGGCTCCATCCATGTAGTGCCTCTACGGGCCTGGCTCCATCCTCCTAGTGCCTCTACGGGCCTGGCTCCATCCACCTAGTGCCTCTACGGGCCTGGTTCCATCTGCCTAGTGCCCCGCCGGGCCTGCCTCCATCCACCTAGTGCCTCTACGGGCCTGGCTCCATCTGCCTGGTGCCTCTATGGGCCTGGCTCCATCCGCCTAGTGCCTCTTTGGGCCTTGCTCCATCTGCCTAGTGCCTCTACGGGCCTTGCTTCATCCGCATACTGCCCTGCCGGGCCTGGCTCCATTTGCCTAGTGCCGAGTCTGGCTACATCCGTCTAGTGCCTCTACGGGCCTGGCTCCATCTGCCTAGAGCCTTTGCATGCCTGGCTCCATCCACCTCTATGGGCTTGGCTCTGTAGACCTAATGCCCAGCTGGGCCTGCCTCCATCCGTTTAGTGCCTCTACGTGCTTCGTGCCTATAAGGGCCTGGCTCCATCCGCATACTGCCTTGCCGGGCCTGGCTCCATTTGCCTAGTGCCTCTTTGGGCCTTGCTCCATCTGCCTAGTGCCTCTATGGGCCTTGCTTCATCCACATATTGCCCTGCCGGGCCTGGCTCCATTTGCCTAGTGCCGAGTCTGGCTACATTCGTCTAGTGCCTCTACGGGCCTGGCTCCATCCACATAGTGCCTCTACGGGCCTGGCTCCATCCACCTAGTGCCTCTACAGGCCTGGCTCCATCCACCTAGTGCCTCTACGGGCCTGGCTCCATCCACCTAGTGCCTCTACGGGCCTGGCTCCATCCTCCTAGTGCCTCTACAGGCCTGGCTCCATCCGCCTAGTGCCTCTACGGGCCTGGCTCCATCCGCCTAGTGCCTTTATGGGCCTGGCTCCATCTGCCTAGTGCCTCTACGGGCCTGGGTCCATCCATGTAGTGCCTCTACGGGCCTGGCTCCATCCTCCTAGTGCCTCTATGGGCCTGACTCCATCCACCTAGTGCCCCGCCGGGCCTGCCTCCATCCACCTAGTGCCTCTACGGGCCTGGCTTCATCTGCGTAGTGCCTCTACGGGCCTGGCTCTATCTGCGTAGTGCCTCTACGGGCCATGGCTCTATCCTCCTAGTGCCTCCACAGACCTGGCTCCATCCACCTAGTGCCTCTACGGGCCTGGCTCCATCCACATAGTGCCTCTACGGGCCTGGCTCCATCTGCCTAGTGCCTCTTCAGGCCTGGCTCCATCCGCCTAGTGCCTTTATGGGCCTGGCTCCATCCACCTAGTGCCTCTACGGGCCTGGCTCCATCCGCCTAGTGCCCCGCCGGGCCTGCCTCCATCCACCTAGTGCCTCTACGGGCCTGGCTCCATCTGCCTTGTGCCTCTACGGGCCTGGCTCTATCTGCGTAGTGCCTCTACGTGCCTGGCTCCATCCTCCTAGTGCCTCCACAGACCTGGCTCCATCCACCTAGTGCCTCTACGGGCCTGGCTCCATCCACATAGTGCCTCTACGGGCCTGGCTCCATCTGCCTAGTGCCTCTACAGGCCTGGCTCCATCCACTTAGTGCCTCTACGGGCCTGGCTCCATCCGCCTAGTGCCTCTACAGGTCTGGCTCCATCCGCCTAGTGCCTCTACGGGCCTGGCTCTATCCGCCTAGTGCCTCTACAGGCCTGGCTCCATCTGCCTAGTGCCTCTACGGGCCTGGCTCCATCTGCCTAGTGCCTCTACGGGCCTGGCTTCTTCCGCCTAGTGCCTCTACGGGCCTGGATCCATCTGCCTAGTGCCTCTACGGGCCTGGCTCCATCCGCCCAGTGCCCCCCGGGCCTGCCTCCATCCACCTAGTGCCTCTACGGGTCTGGCTCCATCTGTCTAGTGCCTCTATGGGCCTGGCTCTATCTGCCTAGTGCCTTTACGGGCCTGGCTCCATCCTCCTAGTGCCTCCATGGGCCTTGCTCCATCCACCTAGTGCCTCTACAGGCCTGGCTCCATCCTCCTTGTGCCTCTACAGGCCTGGCTCCATCCACCTAGTGCCTCTACGGGCCTGGCTCCATCCATGTAGTGCCTCTACGGGCCTGGCTCCATCCTCCTAGTGCCTCTACGGGCCTGGCTCCATCCGCCTAGTGCCCCGCCGGGCCTGCCTCCATCCACCTAGTGCCTTTATGGGCCTGGCTCCATCCACCTAGTGCCTCTACGGGCCTGGGTCCATCTGCTTCATGCCTATACTGCCCTGGTTCCATTCGCCTAGTGCCCCGCCGGGCCTGGCTCCATATGCCTAATGCCCCGCCGGGTCTTGCTTTGTGCCCCACCGGCTCTCTGTGCCCCACCCGGACGTGCTCCATCCGTCCTAATCGAGTGCTCCCAGCCCTTCCCACAAATAAACATTTTTATCAATAACAGCAAATATACTTTTTTTATATAGTACACAGTACTACACCATGGGAGCAAGGTAGTTGGTGGTCCTGTTTTCCTCTTTATAGCGGTCTTAGCAGGTGTTATCTTATTTCCTGTATCTAAACAAACAGAAGAGATGTTACACATAGAAAACTAAGTTGGAATTGCCAAATTCATCAATTTCATAGAAGAAACCAAAGTTGATGGCGTCTTCCCCACGGAGGAAGGGTATATCCCAGAAGTTGATCCTCCGGACTTCTCTCCTGATGACAGCCTGCGGAGGAAAAAAATCTATTACTGCTCTGCAAAGAGGGCAGGTATTGCTTTGTTCCCTCCATGTATCGATGCAGTTTGAATGAAATTGGTGGGAGCAGTGTAAGGTAGTGTCCTCTCCCACTTCAATTTCACTTAAACAGATAGTACATGTGGGCAGCGCCTGATACTCCCTGGCCAGTGGTCTGGCTGGTGCTGGCTGGTCCTCAGCAACGATGCGGTCCCTTGGAGATCTACTTCTATTGGACCTGGCGTTCTCCTGTTGCTGTCGGCGAGCTGTCCTGGACCGTGTGCGGTGTGCAATCGGTGAATCCATGCCTGAAATAACAATGTCAGAGATTTCAGCATTTCTGTCATGTAACCCATTCTATCACAGTTTTAATCATTAAATGACTAAGGCAATTTTTAACAAATTTCAATTGCGCATGTGGCTGTCTCATAGGTAAACCAGAAAATTTGATATTATTTAAGACTTAAAGTGGTTCTGAAAGCAGTTTTTTTTTTTACCTTAATATGTCCTCTGCACTAAGTTAAAAAAAACCTTCTGCATGCAGCTCTTCCCCTTATACTTACAAGAGCTTGATCTGTGCACTAGATCAGAGGCTCCTGTAAGTTAATTTTAGTACACAGTATAATACCCAATATATATTTTTTAAAATAATATAAAAGATGTTTGTTCAATTATATCGATATCAAATGTCAAGATTTAGATGTGCGTACTCCTGTGAGATGGCAACAAACTAGACTACCTGAAATGTTCCATAGGCAACACTTGAAAAGCCTTTACAGGTTATCCATTTAGAGTTACATGTGAGCTCTGGCTCTAGAATTATTGCTCTCACTATGAAGTTCACAGTGATACCTATATACATGTACAGTGGGGCAAAAAAGCATTTAGTCGACCAGCAATTATGCAAGTTCTCCCACTTAAGAAGATGAGAAAGGCCTGTAATTGTCATCATAGGTATACCTCAACTATGAGAGACAAAATGTGGAAACAAATCCAGACATCACATTGTCTGATTTTTAAAAGAATTTATTTGCAAATTATGGTGGAAAAAAGTATTTGGTCAATATCAAAAGTTGATCTCAATACTTTGTTATATATCCTTTGTTGGCAATGACAGAGGTCAAACGTTTTCTGTAAGTCTTCACAAGGTTGTCACACACTGTTGCTGATATGTTGGCCCATTCCTCCATGCAGATCTCCTCTAGAGCAGAGATGTTTTGGGGCTGTCGCTGGGCAACACGGACTTTCAACTCCCTCCAAAGGTTTTCTATGGGGTTGAGATCTGGAGACTGGCTAGGCCACTCCAGAGCCTTGAAATGCTTCTTACGAAGCCACTCCTTTGTTGCCCGGGCGGTTTGTTTGGGATCATTGTCATGCTGAAAGACCCAGCCACGTTTCATCTTCAATGCCCTTGCTGATGGGAGGAGGTTTGCACTGGAGTGTGACTGTTTGAGGTTGTGGACAGGTGTCTTTTATACTGATAACAAGTTCAAACAGGTGCCATTAATACAGGTAATGAGTGGAGGACAGAGGAGCCTCTTAAAGAAGAAGATACAGGTCTGTGAGAGCCAGAAATCTTGCTTGTTTGTAGGTGACTTATTTTCCACCATAATTTGCAAATAAATTCTTTCAAAAATCAGACAATGTGATTGTCTGGATTTGTTTCCACATTTTGTCTCTCATAGTTGAGGTATACCTTTGATGACAATTACAGGCCTCTGTCACCTTCTTAGGTGGGAGAACTTGCACAATTGGTGGCTGACTAAATACTTTTTTGCCCCACTGTATGATGCAATCACGGTTTACATATGCTTGTCAATCTATATGTTCTAAAGGCAGAAGGTATACACCCTCACATGGTCAGTTTGGAATCAATTCAGACATTCTCCAAAGATTGGCTATTCTGTATAATTTGTTGCTCTACTGTCTGCCAGTCTCGAATTGGATACCCCGGCTTAATTCGTCCGTAGCACTCGAGTGCCAGCCCCAATCCCCCCTCCCATTTTTTCCCCCTTCCCCCTCTCTACCTTACCTCACACTGTACACCCTTTCTCTGTCCTATATAGGTTACTTGCATAATGATTGATTTGCGGATGTCTATATACTGATTACTTCGATTACATCTACCACTTTATTACTTACCACATATTTATGACTACATAGATGGCAGAATTGATACTCGTGTCATTTAAGATATTGGCAGAGGCTCCTTATATACTTGGTTTCATAATGTTTCTATATTGTATTTTTTACAGCTATTAAAGTATTGTGTTTACGCCCATAAGCTCGCCTTTTACAGGTGATTACAATAACTTGGTACACACCCTCTATTTGGTCCAGAGTGCACTTAAGTTCTTTTTCCTACTAAATGCACCAGCATTCTCTTTGTATCGCCTAGAATGTACCGGTGGTGGAAAGTGCATTTTTTTGTGATCTACAATTTCTCTATTAGTTATGTAAGGTTGCTCTCAGCCTCTCATAATCTAGGGACTGCTGTACAGAAAATCCTTGGAGTACTAGGATCCAAAATAATTGTGATACATAAATAGTGCGTTGTCTAACAGTGACATTCAAAAAACAGTATGTCATATGTGCATCAAAGTATAAATAAATATCCAAAGAAATCAACCTTGTAAATATATAAATCAGTATAGAATTTAACACATGCAACACTTAAACCTTAATGAGTTAATAGCTGAATGTACTTAAAGGGGTTGTAAACCCTCATGGTTTTTCACCTTAATGCATTCTATGCATTAAGGTGAAAAACCTTCTGTAGTGCTGCAGCCCCCCAGCCCCTCCGTTTTACTTACCTGAACGCTGTCATCCTCCTGCCGGGAACAAGCACACCAGATCTATCTGGTGTCTTGTGCCCTGATTGGATAGAAGCCATTGGCTTCTGCTGCTGTCAATCAAATTCAATGACGCAGTGCCAGGGGGCAGGCCGAGTCCTGCATTCTGTGTGAATGGACACAGATGCAGGACTCGGGAGTGCGCCCACACGGGTGTCCACCAAGAAGAGCCTTCTCCAACGTGACACTCGATACGGGGAGGAGCCACCAGCGCCGCTGAGGGACACCAGAAGAGGAGGACCGGGCCACTCTGTGCAAAACTAACTGCACAGTGGAGGTAAGTATGACATGTTTGTTATTTAAGAAAAAAACAAATGTTCATAAACAGGTGAGTAAAAGTCCACTAAAGTTGTCCATTCATATCCATGGTATTGCAGTGTCCTCGTGCACAACAAATGCAAAGTGTCAGTGCTCCACCACTGTGTTCTAAGCAAACTAACTGGCCGCTTACCAGAAGTTTAGATCCACAGGTGATCCTATGCGCATTTCAAGTGTACTGATAGAATGGATACCAGTTTATATTTTTGATTTCACTATAATCTTTGTTTGATTTGTTTTTACATTTTTTGTCACATAATCCCTTTTAATTTGGGTTCTGAGTGTAATAGTCACTTCACACTGTTAAATTCAATACTGATTTATATATTTACAAGGTTGATTACTTTGGATTTTTATCTTTACTTTGATGCATATATGACATACTGTTTTTTGAATGTCACTGTTAGACAGCGCACTATTTATGTTTCATAGCAGTTTTTCTATTTGGTTTTCTTGTGTAAAATTTGAGAATGCAATAAAAACAGACTAAACATAAAGGCAGAAGGTTTTTTACCTTAATGCATTTTCTGCATTAGTGTTAAAAACATTCTGCATGCAGCTCTCCCCCTTACACTTACTTGAGCCTGATCTTGATCCAGTGCTATGCACGAGAGCAGAGGCTCTCTCTGCTCTCTCCCTCTTCATTGGCTCAGAGACAGCAGCGGAAGCCATTGTTTCTTAGCTGCTGTCAATCACAGCCAGTGAGAAGGGAGCAGGGGGGCAGGGTCATATGGCACACAGAGCCAGCTTAGGAGCGGGCCCACACGAGTGCCCTCATAGGAAGTGTATTGATGCGGGGGGTACTCTGTGGGGGTACTCTGCAGAGACGAGTAACCAGGAGAGCTGGAAGGGGGACCTAAAAAGAGGAGGATCTGGGTTGCCCTGTGCAAAACCATTGCACAGAGCCGGTAAGTATGACTTGTTTGTTATTTCAAAGATAAAAAAATTTGGTTTAGAATCACTTTAATGTTCAGATTCATGGATAAGTCCAATGATGACTAGTTAAATTGAAATTAAACCTTCCTAATCTTCTATTCACAGAGAACAGAGCCATCTATAATACATCATACTGCACATTTTCATGAAAAATATACGTAAATGAATTTTAGTGCACAAAATAATACCCAATTTTGCTGGTAAAATATAACAGATAATGTGTCAGGTAATTCATTACCAAACGCCAAGATTTAAAATTGCACACTCCTGTGAAAAGGCAACAAACTAAGGTACCTGAAATTGTCATAGGCCACACACAGAAGCCTTTATAGGTTATCTGTTTAGTGTTAAATGTGAGCTCTGGCTCTAGAATTATTGTTCTCACTATGAGGTTCACAGCGATACGTCACATGTATTTTTTTTATTACTTTTTTTTTTTACACTTTTTTAAAATGTATTTTTTTCATACAACTTTATTGCTATTACAAGGGGTGGAAAAAACCCCTGTGATAGCTTTGGGCAGTGACAGCCAGGTACTTTTCATGGAGAAATCAGGGGTCTGTTGGATCCTTGATCCCTCCTCTGCCCTGCAAGACAGCTAATTAGATAGAGGTCTGCTTTTTACTGCACACAAACACAATATAATACACAATTTTTTTGCTAAACTATAAAAGATAATGTGTCAGGTAAATATATACCACCGGAAGACTCGATCTGCGATCCGCCACTTCCGGTGGCTATAGACAGACTGACATGAAGCCAGAAACGGCTTTGTTCCAGTCTCCTGAATGTAAACACGGAAGCAACGTCATGACGTCACTTTCTGTTTACTCGGCTGCCAATGGCGCCGGATTTTTAAAAATATACAGTATTTAGATACGCCGTTTTTGGTGATCTGAATACCTTGAAGTGCAAAGGAGGGATTGGAGGTCTTTTAGACCCCCGATCCCTCCATAAAGAGTACCTTTCACCACCTATTACTGTCACAAGGGATGTTTACATTCCTTGTGACAGCAATAAAAGTGATCAAATCTTTTTTGTAAAAAACACAATTTAATAATATAAAAATAAATAAGAAAAAAAAACATTTTTAAAGCGTCCCTGTCACCGCGAGCTCGTGCAGCAAAGAAAATGCATACGGAAGTCATGCCCGCATATGTAAACGGTGTTCAAATCACACATGTGAAGTATCACCGCAATCATCAGAGCAAGTGCAATAATTCTAGCTTTAGACCTCCTCTGTAACGCTAACCTGGTAACCGTAAAAAAAAAATTTATAGCGTCGCCTATGGAGATTTTTAGGTACCAAAGTTTGTCGCCATTCCACGAGTGCGTGCAATTATAAAGCGTGACATGTTTGGTATCTATTTACTCAGTGTGACATCATCTTTCAAATTATACAAAAAAATTGGGATAACTATACTGTTTTGTTTTTTTTAAATTCATGAAAATGTCCCTTTTCCCAAAAAAGTTGTGATTAAAACACCGCTGCACAAATACAGTGTGACATAAAATATTGCAACAATCGTCATTTTATTCTCTAGATTCTCTGCTAAAAATATATATATATATATATATATATATATATATATATATATATATAATGTTTGGGGGTTCTATTGTTCTCACTCTGGTGTTCACAGCGGTACCTCATTGAGTGATGCAATCACTGTTTATATATGTGTGCAAGACCTACATGCGCATTTGGGTGTGTGAACAGGGGACGGGGTAGTTTAAATTTTTTTTCATATTTTAAAAATAAACAAAAGTGAATGGGCGGCTGTATAAATTGATAACGGGATTGGTTAACATATAAACTCTAAATAAACAATTAGAAACTGGTAGCAAAATGTAATTATTTAACAAGGTTAGAAAAGGAATTCTTCTCCCTTTTAGCCTAGGTTTACACTGACAGCGGGAATGAAATCGATTTCTTTTTACCTCATGTCAGTCACTACATTGGGGGCGATTTCAGAGACATCTGTGTTGGTTTCTGCACAGATGTCTATTGAAATCGCACCCCGAAGTCCCCAAAAGTAGTACAGAAACTACTTTTGGGAATCGGTGCGGCGTCGCACCGATTCAGACGGTGCCATTGCTGGCAATAGATGCCGATTTTGCATGCGATTTGACATGTCAAATCGTATGCCAAATCGCTGCAATGTGAACCAGGGCTTATGACCAGAGTCAATGCCCAATCCTAATTTTGCAACTGTGACATGTGTTCGTAAAACTGTGCATATCATCACAACTACTTGTATCCAGGTGGATTATACCGTACCTTTTTTGTGCTAGAAATTTACTTAGAACCCCCAAACATTATATATATTTTTTAGCAGAGGCCCTATAGAATAAAATGATGGGTGTTGTAATTTTTTATGTCACACAGTATTTGTGCAGCAGTTTTTCAAACTCATTTTTTTGGGGGAAATAATAAAATAATAATAATACATCATATTGTTCGTGTGAAAGATGAAGTTACGCTGATTAAATAGATACCCAATATGTCACACTTTAAAATTGCATCTGCCCGTGGAATGGTGGCAAACTATGGTGCTTAAAATTCTCCATAGGCAACGCTTTCAACGCCTTTACAGGTTACCAGTTTAGATTTACACAGGAGGTCTGGTTGCGACAATACCTCACATGTGTGGAATGATCACCCTTTACACATGCGTGTAAGCACAGTGGGATGGGAGTGCTTTAATTTTTTTTTTTAATTATTATTATTTATTTTATATAAACATTTTTTTTTATTTATTTATTTTACATTTAGAGCTCGGGAAAGGTGGCAGAGGGAGGGGGGGCCCCCTTCTGCCACCCACAGAAGTGATTGAGTGGCTGTTTAGACCTTCTAATCACTTCTGCCACAAACAGAATCGCCAACTGAAAAAACCCATACTGGAATGAGGCCTGTAGATGCCAACATCATCCCAGTATAACTACTTTAACCCGAGGACTTCCATGGATGTCCTATAGGCAGGAAGTAGTTAGATTTAGCTGTATATTTTAGGACATTACAGTGTATCACCACCAAAAAAACTGCACAAATAATTCTCCTGTTCTTGACGATCACAGCAATACCACATGTGTGTGTGATTTGTTTTTTGTGCCCATAATAGAGCCAATAAACAATAGTATGTATTGTAAGAACACATATATGGAGCATCCAGGTTTAAAGCCCACTTCCTGGATGCCTCATATATGTGTTATGCGGTCATGAAGTGGTTAATATGGTACAATTGTCATACCTGTTGGGTCACGTCGTGGTATTTCACGATTGTTGCGCCGTTGACGCCGCGGCATCTTGATGGTACTAGATGGTATCGCAGGTGAATGAAGGTTTATCTAATAATAAATAACATAAATAATAAATAATTAGAGAAATGTAGAATAATACTACAAATAATAATACTAATACTTTCTGCTATAAAACATATCCAATAAAAAATTTAAAAAATTGAATTTCTTCATAAATGTATGCCAATGTGTATTCTGCTACATATTTTTGTTAAAAAAAATCCCAATAAGCGTATGTTGATTGGTTTGCACAAAAGTTATATCATCTACAAACAATAGGACATTTCTATTCATGTTTTACTAGTAATGGTGGTGATCAGCAACGCATAGTGGACTGTGATGTTGCGCCGGACATTCTGATACTGACACTTTTTGGGGACCAGTGACACTAATACTGTGATCAGTGCTAAAAATATGCACCGTCACTGTACTAATGACACTGGCTGGGAAGGGGTTAACATCAGGGGTGATCAAAGGATTAACTGTGTGCCTCACCAGTGTTTATGTGAACTGTGTGAGGTGCTTTTACTAGGGGATAAGATGGAATGTAGCAGGGACACAAATGCCATCCCTTCCCTCTGTCAGAATGGCAATCTGCCTTGTTTACATAGGCAGATCAGAGTTCTGTCTCTCTGCCCAACGATCGGCTGGCAGACATCTAGTACCTTGCACCCGTCGATTGGCTTCCGCTGTGTATAATGAAGCGAGCTGTTGTATTTATACATGATCCAGCACACAACTGCCACCCTGTAGCAATAAAGCTAGTATAGGGCAGTCCGGAAGCGGTTAAAGGAAAAGTCCAGCCTGGACTCATTCGGTCAGATGCTGCATCCACCTAGGTAAGTATGAATATGGAATAAAAAAATTCCATACTTCTCTTTTAATATCCAAAGTAAATTCACTCATCCATACATGTCTCCATGCTTTATTTTATTGAGAAATCACTTTGAAAAACATCCTCAGCATTTTTAGCAATGACCTTCTTCAGTAAGGGCAAATGATTCATGTAGCATTTACTTCCTGGAATCCATCAGCCCTTAGTTCCGGCATGCAGGGAGGAGTGTGTGCTTAGCTGAGAAAGCCTCTCCTTCCCTCCTCCAGATGAAAGAAGAAAATACCCATGAAGACTCCTGGGAAGTATGACATAATTTTAGCCTAGGCCACAAACCAGGAAGCAACTGAAGAAATGTAAAAAAAAAAAAAAAAGATTAAGGGCCGGTTACTGCGATGTCCGAGATCGGATGTGATAAGCACCACACTGCAGTGAAAATCACATCCGATCTCTGTGCGATGTGCATCGCATTCGACCAAACTCGCACAGGACCCTTTTTTTGGTCCGCAGCAGAATCGGATCGCATGGGTGTTCACACCATGTGATCCGATTCCTGTGCGTGTTTGCAGATCGCACTGCGATATGCGAACTGATTTGGGGGTGTCATTAACTTTTAACTGACACTCCCAGCAGTTCGCATAGGGCAGCCGGGAGACATGCGATGCGGGTACCTGCAGTAGATTTGCAGCGTTCCCGCATTACAGCAGTGGGAACCGGCCCCAAAACAAGTAAATATGATATATCTTCTTATCTATTTACTCATGCGAGCAGCATAAACATTTAACCACTTCAATACAGGGCACTTATACACCTTCCTGCCCAAACCAATTTTCAGCTTTCAGTGCTGTCGCAGTTTGAATGACAATTGCGCAGTCATACAACACTGTACCCAAACTAAATTGTTAACATTTTGTTCCCACAAATAGAGCTTTCTTTTGGTGGTATTTGATCACTTCTGCGGTTTTTATTTTTTGCTAAAAAATTAAAAAAGACTGAAAATTTTGAAAAAAATAAAAGTTTTGCTTTTGTTTCGGTTAAAAATTTTTGTAAATAAGTAAGTTTTCTCTTTCACTGATGGGCACTGATAAGGCGGCACTGACAGGCACTGATAAGGCGGCACCGACGGGCACTGACGATGGGCATGTGACACTGATGGGCACTGGTAGGCGGCACTGATGGGTGGCACTGATATGCAGCACTGATGGGCATTGATAGGTGGCACTGATGGGCACTCATGGGTGGCACTGATGGGCACTGAAAGGCTGCAAAGATGGGTTCTTATGGGTGGCACTGATAGGCGGCACTGATGGGCACTGATAGGCACTGATACGTGGCACTGATGTGCACTGATACGCGGCACTAATATGAGGCACTGATAGGCATCCCTGGTGGCACTGGCAGTGGTAGGCATTGTGAGTGGGCACTGATTGTCAGCTGCCTGGGCACAGATTAGTATTTCCCTGGGGGTATACCTGGTGATCCAGTGTGGATGGCCATCCTGGTGGTCCTGGTCGGCTTTCCTGGTGGTCCTGGGCGGCTCCACTGGTGATCCTGGGTGGGATCCGAGGGGGCGCTGTGCTGATAAACAATCAGCACAGACCCCCCCTGTCAGGAGAGCAGCCAATTGGCTCTCCTCTACTCGCGTCTGTCAGAGACGCCGATCACCGTCTTTTCCTATTTACATCATTATCAGTCGTGATTGGACACAGCTGATCCTGTGGTAAAGAGTATCCGTCAGAGACTCTTTACCTAGATCGGAGTTGCGGTGTGTCAGATTGACACACTGCATCAACGATCGCTGCGATGCGCGCCCCCGGGGGCGCGCATCGGCTTAATATCCTGAGAACGTCATATGACGCCCAGTCAGGTTATTGAAACCACTTTGCAGCCGTCATTTTGCTATATGGCGGGAGGCAAGTGGTGAAAATAGTTAATGTGATTGAGAGAGTTTAGTTGCACATTAAGACCCCTTTCACGCTGAGGCGGTTTTCAGGCATTTTAGCGATAGAAATAGCTTCTAAATAGCACCTGAAAACCACCTCCTATTAATTTCAGTGTGTCTTTTCACACTGGGGCGGTGCATTTGGGGGACGTTAGGAAAAGTCCTGCAAGCAGCATCTTTGGGGCGGTGTGGGAGCACTGTATACAGCGATCCTAAAACGACCTGCTCATTGAAATGAATGGGCAGCGCTTCCAAAGCACCTGAAAAAAGTTTCGGAAGTGCCGCAACACAGCGTTTTTAACCCCTTCTTTGGTGTTAAATGCGCCCCGCTTGCGGCCTAAAAGTGCCACTACAACTAGCAGCGCTTTAGCACTAATGCGGTCGGGGCCCCAGTGTGAAAGGGGTCTAATGTATTTATCTTTGATTGATTGACAACACCCGCTCACCACCATCACGTATAAGAGAGTGGAGAGATTGGCAATCTTATATGAGAACACAGCGCACCTGGCACTATGATATGGTAATAACAGAACACAGCGCGGTGTACTGCACCTTTTATTGTATGTATGCTTTGGACTGTAAATCTAGACTTTTTTTCCTTTTTATTTTTAGTTTGAAGATTAGTACAAAACGTTGTTGTGTTTTTTTTATTGCTCACTTTGTCACATTTATGACTTATTCTGTTCCAGTTCCAGCTACCACAGCACCAGTATGCTGTCATCGACATGCTAATTCATGTTTTTTTTCATTCTTTATTTATTCCAGATATGCCAGAAAGTAAAGACATAAAACTGGTCACAAGTTACACTGATTACAGATTGTTTCACAATTGAAAACAAGATCAACAATCATGAGAGGTCAAGGGGGTAGAGAAGAGACTTTCCAGGTAATTTCAGCAAATAGAGAGGAAGCACCAGCAAAGACAGACATGCTTATGAATTGTGTCATAACACTTGACCACCATTAAGAGACGCTAATGAAATGACATTCCATTCCTTATTTTAGATGTCATTATATTACATTTTTGTGTTTCTGTGCTTCTTTATGCAATGCAGGCAGATCATGGTTGGTGCGAGGTGCTGGCAAGGAGCTGTACATAGCTTCCTGAAAACATCACCATACCCTCCCTCGGTACTGGTCCTAACAACCCTCAGCCCTGATGCAAGCAGTGTGTTGGCTCTTGAAATGAGTTATGCAAAAATACCTTGATGCACGGATGGCAATCTGGAGGAGTGGGTCTTCCTAGGCAGCCTTTAAAGAGGAAGGAAAATCCACTTTTTAACTTGTACCTATAATAAGGCTTACCTGTAGGTACAGTGAATATCTTCTAAACTTGCATTGTTTAGGAGAAATTCACATGGGATGCAGCCAGTGATGTCACCGGTGCATGCGATCTGAAGGGATGGCAAACCCTACCCAGAGCATCCATACAGCCCGCAAACCCAGAAGGGTGAAGATGGAAGCACAGGGGAGCCGTGACAGCACTGCGCTAGAGGACTCCATGCAAAGGTAAGTCTGTCATAATGTGCTAGTATCATAGGCGTGCGCACAGGGTGTGCCTGGTGTGCCTGGGCACACCCTAATCGCCTTGTGTGGTGCATATTCCCCCCTGTTTAGGCCACTGATATTTCATCCCCCAAAAAAATGTTACAAAAATAATTAAAAAAAATAAATAAATAAACAAAATTACACTGTCCACTGCCCTACTGACACCATCAGTACATATACACATGCATATGTATTTGAGCTTTGGGGTGCACACCCTAATGCAAGAGGCTGCGCACACCTATGGCTAGTATGCAGTGCATACTAGTACATAATGACTTAAACCTGTCATATTTATATGTTTGTGGTGGTTTACTACCACTTTAATTAGCTGAAGTTTGCCTTTAATTTGTTGGTCAGGTCCAACTAAATCTGCTAGTACATCTAACACTACCCTTTTCCCAGATTGACAATGCTGTTGTCCAAAGGTGGAGATGCTCTTAAGCTGTACAAAAATTCTTTGTACATTCAATCGAAAATCGCAAAAAATAGTGCAGGAACCTTATTTTTCAAATCAGTGTGGCACCGCAAAGTAGGAGCCACACCAATTTGAACCATTGTCGACAATAGGCAGAGACTTTTCATGCGATTTAGAACCGCATGACAAGCAGTACCAGTGTGAATGGGGGCTTAATGATTTGTATTTCTGACAGTCCTGAGAATTATGCCCTGTACACACGGTCGGACATTGATTGGACATTCCAGCAACAAAATCCATGGATTTTTTCCGACGGATGTTGGCTCAAACTTGTCTTGCATGCACATGATCACACAAAGTTGTCGGAAAATCCGATCGTTCTGAACGTGGTGACGTAAAACATGTACATCGGGACTATAAACGGGGCAGTAGCCAATAGCTTTCGTCTCCTAATTTATTCTGAGCATGCGTGGCACTTTGTGCGTCGGATTTGTATACACATGATCGGAATTTCCGACAACGGATTTTGTTGTCGGAAAATTTTATAGCAAGCTCTCAAACTTTGTGTGTCGGAAATTCCGATGGAAAATGTGTGATGGAGCCCACACACGGTCGGAATTTCCGACAACAAGGTCCTATCACACATTTTCCGTCGGAAAGTCCGACCTTGTGTACAGGGCATTACACAGCTCTGCCACACAGCACAGCCAGGCTTGAAGTATAGTAGATCTGATTTTTCTCTGCTGCCTGGATACTGAAAAGATATGCTGTAGTCTGATGAGCTTGTTTCTCTGTTACTTTGCTCTCTCCTCCCAAAACTGACTGGCTCCCTATGCTGCTTCTCCCTCCCCAATCTGAGCTCTGCTGTACAGGGACTATGAGTGGCTGATACCAGATTGAATATAGGTGTTTACACTGCTTGCATTGTAAAAAAAAAAAAACATTTGAAGATGTAGTAATGAATACCAGCAAATTCATTTATGTATTTTAAAGTAGAGCTATAAACAAAACCTTTCATTTAGGACAGAGTAAGGGAGGGTTATAATCCCTGTGGTATTATTATTTTTTTGCCATCTGTGCCCCATTGGGGAGATTTTCCTTCACTTCATGCCCCATAGCCAAGACAGGAATTGAAAGGAAATCCCTCCAAAATGAGGGACCCCCTGGTTGTCATCAGGGTCACCAGAACTAGTGTCCTCATTGGAACATTTCCCCTCTATTACCGCTTTAAGTGTCAAGCCAAAAATGGGATTTTCTTTCACTTTCATGGGGGCAAAAACAGCAAAATTACCCCGATGGAGTTCTAATACTTCTCCACTCTAGCCAAAACACACAAAAAAAAAGTTTTGTCTTTATACATTAAATCTGCCCAGAGTGCACCATTAAATTTAATATTTAGGAAGGAGTTAAAGTATAGCTAAAGCAAAAACATTTTGGTTTTGGATAGAGTGAAGAGGGATGAGAACACCTGTCATGTATTTATTGCTGTCTGTGCCCCTGTTAGGCTCTATTTACACCTGTGCATTCTGGAAAGGAACGCAGAAGTGTGCATTTTTGTGTATCTTGCTGTGACATGTGCAAAACATGTATTGTGCTTGCAGTGGCATTACCTTTCAATGGCACCCCAAAGGCAGACAGCATACAAGCAATTTGTGCATAGCAAAACGGGCCATAAATGTGCCAAGACACGCTGTAAAAATAAATAAAATGTGAAGCTTCTTTGACATGTTTGCCACGCATAGGGCAGCCCATTTAAGTGAATGGGCTACCCTATGTGTGTTGAGTAAAAAGACGTGAGGTGTGAATGGGGCCTTAGGGAGATTCACCCTCTCTATTTGTCCCTTTTAGGTTACCAAGCGTGAAAGTAAAAGAAAATCCCACATTTTGAGCTGTCACCAAGATAGAAATAGCGTTGAAATCTTTTAATGGGGACACTAGTTCTAGAATCCCCCCAATATGGAGTGTTTTTCTTTCACTTCCTGTTTCAGCTATTGAACAGGAAGTGAAGGGAAATCTCCCCAATTGGTAATGGCAAAATAAATCCTGACAGCCACTGCAACAATGCAAGTAACCTACTTTACTGTGCAATGTGATAATATTCATTCGCTATTGTCACACAACTGGGTGGACTAGGGGAGCAGTGCTCTGATCCACTGCTCTACTGACACCGTCCACTGCTCTACTGACACCCTCCACTGCCCTACTGACACCATCCTCTGCCCTACTGACACCGTCCACTGCCCTGCTGACACCGTCCACTGCCCTGCTGACACCGTCCACTGCCCTGCTGACACCGTCCACTGCCCTGCTGACACCGTCCATTGCCCTACTGACACCGTCCATTGTCCTACTGACACTGTCCACTGCCCTACTGACACCGTCCACTGCCCTACTGACATCGTCCTCTGCCTTACTGACACCGTCCACCGCTCTACTGACACTGCCCACCGCCCTACTGACATTGTCCTCTGTTCTACTGACACTGTCCACTGCTCTACTGACACCATCCACTGCCCTACTGACCCATTCAATGTTCTACTGACACTGTCCACTGCTCTACTGACACCGCCCACCACCCTACTGACATCCTACTCTGCTCTACTGACGCCGTCCACTGCTCTACTGACACCGTCCACTGCCCTACTGACACCGTCCACTGCCCTACTGACACCGTCCACTGCCCTACTTACACCATCCTCTGCCCTACTGACACCGCCCTCTGCCCTACTGACACCGCCCTCTGCCCTACTGACACCGTCCTCTGCCCTACTGACAACGTCCACTGTTCTACTGACACCACCCAATGCCATCCTGACACCGTCCACTGTTCTACTGACACCGTCCACTGTTCTACTGACACCATCCACTGTTCTACTGACACTGTCCACTTCTCTACTGACACCATCCACTGTTCTACTGACACCATCCACTGTTCTACTGACACTTTCCACTTCTCTACTGACACCGTCCTCTGCTCTACTGGCTGACAGTGTCCACTTTTAAGGTAGGCTAGTTTCATATTTTAACTGACATTTCTTTTATTAATCGAATCACATTTTATGGGTACACGAATGGTTTAGTTTCATTTAACCATGCCCCTTTAAGTCCCCCCCACTGTTAATGCAATTTGGCCGCAGCCACTGTTCACCGAAGCACACCTCATTACTACTCTCTTTGGGTAACCCAAAAGGTGTCCCAGGTATTTTACACTCCTATAGTGTATACTTCAAAAAAATTGCCGTGTGCCGTGAAAATGTTCGGGTTTGGCTTGAAGAAAAGGTGGCAACCCTAGACTGAGAGAGAGTGGAGACAAGGACTGAGAGAGGGAAGACCGGGGACTGAGAGAGAGTGGAGACAAGGACTGAGAGAGGGAAGACCGGGGACTGAGAGAGAGTGGAGACAAGGACTGAGAGAGGGAAGACCGGGGACTGAGAGAGAGTGGAGACAAGGACTAAGAGAAGGAAGACAGGGGACTGAGAGAGACTAGAGACAAGGACAGAGAGAGGGAAGACCGGGGACTGACATTGAGTGGAGGCAAGGACTGAGAGAGGGAATGACGGGGGGACTGACAGAAAGTGGAGATAAGGACTGAGTGAGGGAATATTGGGGACTGACAGAGAGTGGAGACAAGGACTGAGAGAGGGAAGACCGGCACTTTCTATTTATAATTACTTTACCTTTCGGACACTGCACCATAAGTTTATTTGCAATTTTTGCTATACACTGGAGATATCTGGTGGTAATTTTATGTATAATAGCACTTCAGCGTTTAAATTATTGCATATTTTTCACATTCACTTTATGTTAAATAATCCTCTAGGGACATCTAGCGGTCATTCATGATATTGCACTTATTTTGCACTTTATGATGTATATGTTTTGTTAAAGAGTAGGGTGCGTTGTTCATCACATTTTTCTTACTGCACTGATTAAAGCTCAGACACAGGCTCCATTGGCTCCTGCTGCTGTCAGTCACAGCCAGTGAGTAGGGGGCA
This sequence comes from Aquarana catesbeiana, assembly GCF_042186555.1. Classification (NCBI taxonomy): domain Eukaryota; kingdom Metazoa; phylum Chordata; class Amphibia; order Anura; family Ranidae; genus Aquarana; species Aquarana catesbeiana. The sequence continues at coordinate 98,057,057 of NC_133327.1, forward strand.
GGCCTGAGACGGCTAAGGAGTGAGCATGCACAAGTGCCCTCATAGCAAGCAGCTTGCTACGGGGGCATTGGCAGGGAGGAGGAGCCAGGCGTACCGACAGGGACCTAAGAAGAGGAGGATCAGGGCTGCTCTGTGCATATATATATATATATATAATATAATTTTTTTAAAGGAACATTTACGATCACTTTAAGTCTAGGTCTAATGCAGTGACCTGCTCCAGGTGAACTGTGAGTGAAGGATTGTGTATATGGGATTGTATTTTTATTTATGTTTTTGGTTGAACTAGATGGACTTGTGTCTATTTTGAACCTGACTAACTATGTAACAATATGTCAATGTTAACGACACTGCAAACACAGTGCGTTTGCCTGCACCATAATGCCATTCTGTACCATGCGATCTAGTTGTGGCGCAGCTTAAAAATGGTGCATGCAGTTCTTTTGTTGCAATTTGAGCCCATTTAAAATGAATGGACTAAAATCGCACTGCACTGAATCGAATGTGAATTGCAGGAATGCATTCCATTTCACATGTGCGATTCACATGCGGTTGAGCCTAAAGACTGCAAGCATAATACAAGATATGGTTAGTAACTGCAGTCATGAGACAAGAGATGGTCAGAGATTGTGGTCATGATACAAGAGGAAGTGGAAGTTTTACAAGAGACTACTGTCAGAGACTGTGATCAGAATATAGGAGTTGTTGGAGTCTGGGAACATGGTCCAAGAGACAGTAGTAGACTGGAGACACATCACATGAGACTGCTAGAAATTCCGGCTATTACAGGGAGATGGGGGACCCAAGAGTAGAGTCTGCAGGGCACAGGTTGGACACCTAAGTTGTAAACAATTGTTTACAGCCCATGAAGCTGCCATCTTTGCCTCAGTTTGATCTGCAGTGGGTGCTGCACATGTGATCAGTTATAACAACAGCCATTTGGTGGCTTGACAGTTTGGTTGAGAGCACAAGCAACTTTTACCTTTCTCTCTCACGGCATTCCCCAAATGTAACTGTTTTGAGAAACTGATCGATGGGCTAAGTTCCACTTTAAAAGCTTCAGGTTAGGTTCACATATATGCATCCAATTTGCATGACAAGAGAGTGTGATCAGCTGTCAATGGAGCCGAATCACACAGGTCTGGGGTGACCGCAGTCCGGATTGCAGAAGGGTGCTGTGCATCTTTGGGTCCAGTTCAAGTGCGAAATAAGGCAAAAATTCAGAGTTGAATCGCACATGAATCGGTGAATAGACACGCACCGCGCCCCATGCCGTGAACCACGGCCAGACATATGTGAACCCAGCATCAAAAAGAAAAATGTTTCTGCAGCAGTTTAGCGCCCGGCCAGCATTGTACCTACAGAATGTCACACAGGGTCACTAGAGGGCGGAGGAACCGCTCACCTGTTTCTGTAGTGTCACTCCCTCATTGGCTGGATTATGGTGGTAATGCTCTCCCTCGCTGGTGAAGGACAATTGTACAGTGTTTCCGCCATCGAGGGACTGACAACTCACTAATCCGACCAGAGAGGGAGCATCACCATGGAAACGGGTGAGTTATTTCTCTACAGGTTAGTCGCCTGTAGCATGCCAAGATCACAAGTATTAGGGGGACCATACATGTCTCAATCTGATTGTACAATCTTCTTTTAAACTTACCAATTTTTACATCAAAGAGCACAAATGTACACAATGTATTTAGTTTGTATCCAATGCACAGGGCCTTCTATGAGAGAATTGGTGGTGGATGTAAAGCAGATTGTACAGAGCTTTAGCTGGAGTTGGGCTTTAGGATTTAAAATGTGACCATTGAATATGATAGCCTGCATAGTTGCCAACAGTCCCGATTTTCCCGGGACAATCCCGATTTTGGGACCTTGTCCCGAATTGGAGAGTGTCCCGAATCGGGATTTTCCATAAGGAAAATCGGGAATGTTGTTTTTTTTTTTTTTTTGGAGCAGCGGGCTCCAGAAAAATGGCGGCCGGCGCCGCCGCTCTAGCTGCCTCTAGTGTTGAGTGGAGAGGGGAAGGGGGCTCGATCCGTGCAGCCAATGAAGCGGCTTCTTTGGCTGCACGGCCCCTCCTCTCTCCACTGAAGCGAGCGGCGCCGTGTCTTCCTGAAAGTTCCCCAGCCCCGTACTGCGCAAGCGCTGCGCCTGCGCAGTACAGGGGGTCCGCCATTGCCGAGGGGAACTTTCTCGGCAGAACACCGGCCGCTCCTCCACTGAGCGGGGGCCGGGCTGCATTGAGGGGGGGAGGCTGCACTAACTGAGGGGGGGCTGCACTGAGGGGGGGGGAGGCTGCACTAACTGAGGGGGGGGAGGCTGCACTGAGGGGGGGGGCTGCACTAACTGAGGGGGGGGAGCTGCACTAACTGAGGTGGGGAGGCTGCACTAACTGAGGTGGGGAGGCTGCACTAACTGGGGGGAGGCTGCACTAACTGAGGGGGCTGCACTGAGGGGTGGCTGCACTAACTGAAGGGGGGCTGCACTGAGGGGGGGGCTGCACTAACTGAGGGGGGGGCTGCACTAACTGAAGGGGGGCTGCACTGAGGGGGGGGCTGCACTAACTGAGGGGGGGCTGCACTAACTGAAGGGGGGCTGCACTAACTGAGGGGGGGGCTGCACTAACTGAGGGGGGGCTGCACTAACTGAAGGGGGGCTGCACTAACTGAGGGGGGGGCTGCACTAACTGAGGGGGGGGCTGCACTGAGGGGGGGGCTGCACTAACTGAAGGGGGGCTGCATTAACTGAGGGGGGGGCTGCATTAACTGAGGGGGGGGCTGCACTAACTGAAGGGGGGCTGCATTAACTGAGGGGGGGGGCTGCACTAACTGAGGGGGGGCTGCACTAACTGAAGGGGGGCTGCATTAACTGAGGGGGGCTGCACTAACTGAGGGGGGGCTGCACTAACTGAGGGGGGGCTGCACTAACTGAGGGGGGGCTGCACTAACTGAGGGGGGGCTGCACTGAGGGGGGGCTGCACTAACTGAGGGGGGGCTGCACTGGCGGGGGCACCTGATGCAAGGACAGACTCTGGCGGGGGCACCTGATGCAAGGACAGACTCTGCTGGTGGCAGGCGACGTGGCTAGTGACACGCTCAGGGATCCCACTGATTCTGCATTATGGTGAGTTGAATGATTTAATTTTATATTACAATGTAATAATAGAAATAATGCGCTTCAATCATCCTGACACCATAACAATCATGGTGCCGGGATGATTGAAGCGTTAACACCAGGTGTTTGGAGTATCTTTATCTGCTGATTGTTAAACTTTCTAGAATACACATATTTCTATTGTTGTGTAGGACCTGGGGCTGCTGTCCCGTCATTCCTCTCTCCCCCTTTCCCTCTCCCTCTCCATCCCTCATTCATCTCAGACTTTAACCACACCCTCTTGAGCCACGCCAATTTAAGCCACGCCCACTTTCCACGCAAGACACGCCCACTTTCCACGCAAGACACGCCCACTTTCCACGCAAGACACGCCCACTTTCCACGTAAGACACGCCCATTTTTCGCCGCGGCGCGCTCCGCGCGCCGCAGCTATTAATTTTTGCTAGGCCACGCCCACAAACGAATGCCCCGCCTCCTAATTATTGATCGGCTCCGCCTACAGCCAAAAAAGTGTCCCACATATTTTTTTTTCAATGTTGGCAACTATGAGCCTGATGAGGGTCAATTACCAGCTGTGTCTCTGCTGGTGTGTACACAAGGCCTATTCAGGCTCCTTCTGGACTGGTGTCTTAGAGATCAGTTATACCCGATTATCATTCTTCTCAGGACTGGTATAGATAGTACATTGCAGGTACCCCTCATCTCCTCTATTACAGGGGATAATGAACAGTCGGTGCAGATGGCGGAGATCTGGGGAAATGAAGGTGTGGTACGGGCCGCCTCTGAAGGATTTGTCACCATCAAGATTGACAGTAAGAAGTTTGTGAACCTTTATTACTTTAATTTTATGTAATAAGTTGTATTTAATAAAGTCTGATACAAGATCCATCTGTATGTTCTGTGGCGGTGTAATAATAAATACATTCTTCCATGATTACTGTCTGTGAAGGTTCCTATGTATCCAGGTCATAGCATAGCTAGTAGTAGTCACATTCAACTGGACTTGTTCTGTAATGTTGAAGGCCCATCATACCTTCTCCAGAACTGAAGAAGTGGGATGAAGAAGCTATAAAATGACTTCAATATTACAGAAAGTCTGGCTGAATGTGACAATCTACTACCAGCTATGCTAATAATATATTGTTAGACAGGGTTGGTAAAGGTTGGCACACTCAGCCTGAGGACTGACAGCTGTTGGACTGTTGCCAGGGCATGTTAAGAGGCAGTGTTGCCAACCTACCAGATTGAAATTTACTGACACAACACCCAAAATTTACTGGCATTTCCAAAAGTTACAAAATCACAGTTTTAAGCGCATATTTTAGTATTTAGGCTACAAACAAGTACATAATGCAATTAGCGATGTGATTTAAGGTAGATTTTTTATTTTTATTTACAATAGTAAATACAATTGATTTACACACACGTGAAATTGACTCTCACAGTGACACTGACAGCAGTGTGCAGCAGCACAGATGATGATGACACCTCACCGATATGACACGTCCCCTCCTGAGTTACAGTGACAGTCTCTCTCTCTACGCCAGATGGTCCCTTCTGTCCAAACAGCACTGACAGTCCCGCTTCCAGCTACAGAAATATTACACCAATTCACATCAGTCCCCCCTGCCCTTACAATAAGTCAGAACTTCCCGGTGAGATAACCCAGGCGAGTTCAGATTCATATCCGAACATGGCTGAGCCCATCCTTAGTCTGGACATGAGCAGAGATAGGAGGACCGGGTTATGAGACCAAGACAGAAACTTCAGTTGGGTTTTCTGTAAAGAAAAAACAAAACAAAAAAAACAGCAGATACAAATACTATATATACATATTTTAAAAATCAGTAACTTGCCATGTCCATGATCCAGAGCTTCCCGCAGCCAGTTCTTATTACTGAAATAGAAGGGGAGAACAAAGGAAGCGCCACCTAAGTGCAGTATTAGAATCTGATTTTTAATGGCAAGGTATACACAGACACTCACAAGACGTAAGGAAGATACAGGCTCATCTGTATAAGTAGTCCCGAGGGCTCCTCGAGTCCGGAAAGGGTTCCTGGTGCGTGGTATGTTAATGGCAAGTCCAAAGCACGTCCTGTGGCCACAGGAGAAGATCCGGAATCAGCGTGGAACTCACGGAAGTGCTGTCACAGAATCACACACGGAGGAGTTAGTCACAGGAAAGGAAAAGAGACTGGCAGGCTACGCACTCGGAGCTTCAGCTCCTTCTATTGGCCTGGAATGTATAGGCTGAATGGTGCTATTTATATGTCTGTGCTGTGGGACAACAAATCACAGTGTGGACTGGTCTCTGAACAGCCACAAATCTTCTCTCAGGCCCCTTTCACACTGGGGCGGTGGGGGCGTCGGCGGTACAACAGCGCTATTTTTAGCGCTGCTGTACCGTCGTTCTTGCAGCTGTATTCGGCCGCTAGTGGTGCGGTTTTAACCCCCGCTGGCGGCCGAAAAAGGGTTAAAATCACTCGTACAGTGCGGCTATAGCCGCGGTATAGCCGCGCTGTCCCATTGATTTCAATGGGCAGGAGCGGTTTAGGAGCAGTGAATACACCGCTCCTTCACCGCTCCAAAGAAGCGGTTTGCAGGACTTTTTTCACCGTCCTGCCAGCGCACCGCTTCAGTGTGAAAGCCCTCGGGCTTTCACACTGAACAGCGGAGGCTGTTTAGGGGCGGTTTGCAGGCGGTATTTTTAGCGCAATACCGCCTGCAAACCGCCCCAGTTTGAAAGGGGTCTAAGTGATTACAATGTGGTTAATGCGTCCTGATAGATTTGACATGGATTGTGGCATAAGCTTATACATATACTGTAACGTGATTAGAAAATTAAATGATGGAAACATAATATTTGATTGGGTAAGAAAATATATATGACAAGTAAATATATGTATAATATAAATATATATATATATATATATATATATAAAATGTTATGAATATATAGATAAAAATAATAATAAGAAATTTAAATAATAATAAAAATAACACCCTATTGTTCAACCACAAGGACAGAGTGATAGATAAGGGGCTAAAATTGTAAGGTTGATGTGTCATGATAATCACTCGCAAAAGGGCGGAGCCCATGGATATATTAAGAGAGACACACTTAGGTGTGTGTGTGTGTGTGTGTGTGTGTGTGTGTGTGTATATATATATATATATATATATATATATATATATATATATACACACACACACACTACAGTAAAAATCATATGGACATATTCAAATAGCTTTTTAGCCATTTAGGTACACCTATGTGTGTCTCTCTTAATATATCACTCTGTCCTTGTGGTTGAACAATAGGGTGTCATTTTTATTATTATTTTAATTTTTTATTATTATTTTTATCTATATATTCATAACATTTTAAAAGTGAGTTTTTATTGGTTGTTTTCGTGTGTGTGTGTGTGTGTATATATATTTATATTATATTATACATTTATTTACTTGTCATATATATTTTCTTACCCAATCAAATATTATTTTTCCATCATTTAATTTTCTAATCACGTTATATGTATAAGCTTATGCCACAATCCATGTCAAATCTATCAGGACGCATTAACCACATTGTATTCAGAAGATTTGTGGCTGTTCAGAGACCAGTCCACACTGTGATTTGTTGTCCCACAGCACAGACATATAAATAGTACCATTCAGCCTATACCATTCCAGGCCAATAGAAGGAGCTGAAGCTCCGAGTGCGTTTCCTTACCTGTGACTAGCTCCTCCGTGTGTGATTCTGTGACGTTACTTCCGTGCGTTCCACGCTGATTCCGGATCTTCTCCTGTGGCCACAGGACGTGCTGTGGACCTGCCATTAACATACCACGCACCAGGAACCCTTTCCGGACTCAAGAAGCCCTCGGGACTACTTATACAGATGAGCCTGTATCTTCCTTACGTTGTGAGTGTTTATGTATACCTTGCCATTAAAAACCAGCTTCTAATACTGCACTTAGGTGGCGCTTCCTTTGTTCTCCCCTTCTATTTCTGTGTACAGAGCCAGCTCTCCGATGACAGCAGCCGTCCTTATCATCCCACCATTATTTCTATTATTGGACTACTATTGTTGTGCTTATGGACTAATGACCCCCCTTTCAATACAGACTCAGTAATAGTGATTTTTTTTATTACTATTATTCTGTTTTATATTAAATGGTACCTTGCGCTCACAGTTATTATCAAATTAACTATCTATGAATTTTTAACCCCGGAATTATTACTCTCATGCAGACGTTCACAGTGATACTTCACATAAATGCATCCTATGCTGAGTGTTTGCAATGGGGTGATATTTCATTTTTTTCACTTAATATAAAAAAAAAAAAATTAACACTTTTTTATTTCCTTTCTTTAAAGTGGAACTTCACTTCTAAAATAAATAAATAAATAAACGGTCCCCTGCAACAAATATTGCAACCTTTTAAAATGAGGTACTGACCAGTCCCTGCTATCATTCAGCAGACAGTTCTTTGCACTTCTTTGGGTCCGCAGCACCTCCATCTTGGGATTTGGGAGTCTACTGTGACTTCCTGAGCAATCTGAACCGGCACCCTGCTGTGCATGCATGAGATTGTGCGGTGCAATAAGACATATCCCAGGAGGCTGGGGGCAGAGAAGGGGGCAGGGTGAGCAATGTCATTCTTGCCCATGTGAGATATGAGGAAGTGGGAAGGGGGTATATGTCCAAAAAGGTACTGGCTCCCTGAAATAAAAAAAATAAAAACACATTTCAAAGTGTTTAGGGTGGGGGAGGTGGACTTGAAAGTGAAAGTCTGCTTTAAAACGCCATTCCGGGATCAATGTCACCCAGCCACCTACCACCATCTGTATGTGATTGTTGAGAATAAAAAAAAAAAATCTAAATACCCATTTTTACATAATAGGCCGCAGCCCAGAGTCTTCTCCTATTCCTATTCTGCTTGGTGTCCTTTGATGGGCAGTGATATGGACAATCCCTACAGTATGGCTGTCGGCTGGGTCCTCTCAGGAGTTAGAAGACGACCAAGATCATGAGAGGGGGAAGGTAGGGGATTGGAGGGCACAGGGCACCATGGCAATGCAGGCCTCTTGAACCCATTGGGAAAGAGAGCCCTGACTGATGGGGGCATAACCAGGGCGGAGTATGGTGACTAGGGGACACGGTGGATTGGTGGGGGGACGGGGTGGGGTTGGGCCTGAGCTCACTAAGGCGATTGCCCCAGGGGATTCTGGGCCTTTTGGTGAAAAGATTGGTAAGAGCTGCCCACCCTCCCGCCCTATCTATGGTTGGTACGTCACAGCTTGCTGCAGTTTTTGGTGACCTTGCCAGCAAAACACGGCGGTAAGAGGTACGCCCTTCATGATAATTGGGAGATAGACGGCAGTCCAGCACTTATGGTAAGGACAGGCCCCTCAGTTATCTCCCTTTTCACCAGTCGGAATTGAGTGCTCACAGTGCTACTGTGACTGGCACTGTGAAATGTTAAATGTTATGTTTAAGTTGTTAAAGAGTTGAATTTAATAAAAGCTGTGGCCTTGCCCTTTCCAACATGAATGTTGGTAAGTGGTCTTTATTGATGGTAAGAAGGGGTAAGGTCTAAGTTGGACGGATCATGGTATGGACCTGGGTTTATTGCACCTCAGCAGTCATGCTGGATTAGCGGTCCTGCACACAACTGATAGCAATAAGGGACCTGGATGAGTCAGTTTGGGAAGGGGGTGGGGGGTAAAAAGGTTATTTTAGTCCTGAGTGGGGCTTCAATATAACATGCTGAAGATAGAAAGCAGCATAGATAATAACACAACCCCAATTCCAAAAAGTTGGTACACTGTAAAATCTACATTAAAAAAAAGCAATGATTTGCTAATACATGTAATGAAAAACTACTCCTGAGCTGCCTCAGCGTGTTCCACACCAACCAGATTAATTTTTATAACATGTTGTAGTGCTACTTTTTAGTACCTACAACTTCTATTAAAATAATAATGACAAAATATTACATACACTATATTATATACATATTATATATATATATATGTGTGTATGTGAATAATGAAAAGGGGGCTCAAGGGGGATTTAGACCTAGAATTCTTGGGTCTGTAAGAGAGGTGAGCGGTGAATTCTCACAGTGGTGGAGAGTGAGGTGTGACACAGACATTGGGATCTAGTATACACCGATCTACACTCAGTTGTTGTGTGAAGTGTTCCATCCACAAGCAACATCCAACAACATTCCTTGTGAGAGCATGGGCAGTGACAGCTACTCTTTACTGAGACATCTATTAGACCCCAGATCTCTCTTCAGCCCTTAAAGTGGTAGTAAACTCTGCATTTTGATTTTTACCTACAGGTAAGCTTATAATGAAGCTTACCTATAGGTAAAATGAATATCTAGATATTCTAGCAAGCATCGGCTGGTGACATCACCAGCGCATGCACTCTGAAGGAACAGCATACCGGTGCCATTCCTTCAGAGCTGTGTGCCATAGCCGAGACTCCCGCACGTGTGCGCAGGAACGATGTCTTTGCGGCTCGTGAACACGGAAGGAAAACCCGGTAAAGATAGAAGCCTCTACAGTGATGACAGCACATCGCTGGAGGGCTTTGTTTCAAGGTAAGCCTTTCATAAAGTGCTAGTATGTGGTGCACACTAGCACATTATGATATTGCTTGGCAGGAGGAAACTTTTTTATTTTCAAAAAGTTTACTAACGTTTCGAAAGCATCTGATCACACCAAGATCGGTTTGATTTAATGCTTTCCCAAGCCAGTAATGACCTGTTTGCATCTGGCAAAACCGGAAATGAAAAAACACTTTTTGCTTCTGGTTTCTTAGACCAGCCTTTCTCAATCGGGTGCCGTGGCATCCTGGTTGAAAAAGTACATCGTAATTCCCACTCAGCACAGCAGGAGCTGGGTCGGCACAGTACAGTGAAGAGTACAGAGAAGCTCTCTGCCTCCCCATACAGGACATTACCGGTGTGAGTGCACCAAAATTGTTGGTCTTTTTTTGTTAATAGCGCAAAAAATAAAAACCGCAGAAATGATCAAAGACCACCAAAAGAAAGCTCTATTTGGGGGGGTGGGGCGACACATGTTATTTAGGCACAGTGTTGCACGACCGCGCAAATGTCAGTTAAAGTGACGCTATGCCGTATCGCAAAAAATGGCCTGGTCATGAAGGGGGGTAAACCTTCCAGAGCTGAAGTGGTTAAAGTTCACATTTTCAAAAATGAACTAACACTCTACACCTCCCCCGGTCCCCACTGTACTTACCCTTGTGGGTGCTGAGCTGTCAGTGCCCGCACAGCTGGTGTAGTGGTCCAGAGATATGAAATCCCAGCTCTTCTCCCTCTTCTTTCTGTAGGACTTCCAGGATGGATTAGAGCAGTTTTTATCCATCAGAATGGCTCTGATCTATCCAGGAAAGAAGAGGGAGAAGAGCTGGGATTTCAAACCTCTGGATCGCTACACCAGCTGTGTGGGCACTGACAGCTCATTTATTTCTAGTTTTGCATGGCGTGTGGAAGGGTTAGAACCCCTGTAAGGTTTCTGATGCAGTCTCTTTCACCCTCACAATTGGTCACCATGACCATTGTCTCTGCAACAGAAAGTGATGGGTTGTCACCGGAAAGAGGTGAGGGGAAATATTTTGATAGGACACCTATGACACTTCTCTCAATGTGGAGATTTTCTTTCACTTCCTGTTGGATCTCCATGACAGGAAGTGAAAAGAAATCTCCCTATTGGGACACAGCAGATAAAAACTGACTGAGGAATGAACTATTTTGCATTAACCATTTGGCGACTGGTTCATTGTAGCTTTACTGCTACAGGGCAGCCGCATTGTGCAGAATTGCATGTGTGTGTATATTATATATACATATATATATATATATATATATATATATACACACACACACACACACGTGCGATTCTGCTCTCCTGGTTAAGGGCTGTGATTGGTCACAGCAGAAGCCAATCAGTGGGTGCCGGCCAAAGGATGACCAACAGCACCCACTGATAGGCGAGGAGACACACTGGACGGAGCTCTAGCTATGTAAACAAAGCAGAGCTCTGTCCTGTCAGCAAGGATTTGCTGAATTTTGTTTTCAGGGAATAACATCCAGCACATTCCTTAGTGAAAAGCAGTACATTGTACACACAAACACTGGTCAGGTACACATTTAATCCTTTAATCGCCCTAGATCTTTAACCCCTTCCCAGACAGTATCATTAGTACAGTGATAGTGCAATCTATTACTGATCACTGTATTAGTGTCACTGGTTCCCACAAAGTGCCAAACATGTCAGAGAGAATGAATCACCGCTCAGGAGAACTTGCTTTCAGGTGTGTATTAGTGAATCCTTCAGAGGAGGGGAGTCCCAGGTGCTGGCTAAATGCAAATTGAAGCAGGGTTTGAAACAGGAAAATCTGGAAGCCGCACACCAGATAAAGTTGAAAGCATCTTCTTTATTATAAAACTTGGATCATAAAAAACCGGACAATCAGGCAGGTAGTACAGACACAGCTGACGCGTTTCGCACTTTAGTTCGAGCGCTTACTCATAGCTTGTCAGTTAGTGTCCGATTGTCTGCCGCAATATTGCAGTCCCATAGTAGGCTACTGATCCATACCATTACTAGTATAAAAACAATAAATACAAATTCCAGCTAATATATACCATGGTTTGTAGATGTGATAACATTCAGGGAAACCAATCAATATGTGATTTTGTAGCAGAATACATATTTGCCTAAACTTATGAAGAAATAAGATTTTTTTATATTTTTTATTTTACAAGATGTGTTTCATAGCAGAAAGTAAAACTTTTTTTTTTTTCATATTTTTCTGTTAATAGCACAAAAAATAAAAGACGCAGAGGAGATCAAATACCACCAAAAGAAAGCTCTCTTTGTGGGGGAAAAAAAGACATAATGTTTATGTACAGTGTTGCATGACCACACAATTGTCAGGTAATGTAACGCAGTGCTGTATTGCAAAAATGGCCTGGTCATGAAGGGGAGTAAATCTTCTGGTGGGTAAGTGGCTAATTGCAGTGTCTGTGCTGGGACATGCAGGGGAAACACTACAGGGGTGCGGATGCTGTACATGGAAGGAATGTGTTTTCCTGCACTCATGTCTTCTAATAGCATTGTGCCTCATTCACACAGGCCTGACAGATGTGCCCAGCATGTCATTGTGTGTGTAGCCATACATTGTGTGTGCTGCACTGCCCATCATCATTTCTATCTGCTGTTCAGCAGTGTACAAAAAATAAAGAGTGCGTCCGAGTCCATATTTGGGCAGTAAGTAACGCTGTACACATGTATATGTTTGTAAAATGCTTTACAAATGTATGAGATTACAGGACTCATGAAGAGGAAGGCCCGGCACCAGGATAAAGCTGGACAGCCACCCTAGGGCGCCAGGATAGAGGGGGCAGTAAAATGCACCTTCACCTGTGTGGGCAAGAATTCTTCCACCAGCCCTGATCTCCATCCAGCGCTGTGCCTGAGAGCAGAGGCTATCTCCCGTCTCATTGGCTCAGACACAGCACTGGGAGCAATTGGCTCCTGCTGCTGTCACTCAAAGCCAGTAAGGGGGGGGGGGCAAAGCTGTGCTCTGTATGTCTAATGGACACACAGAGCAGGGCTTGGCATTGAGCAAAAATGAGTATCCCCATAGCAAGCGGCTTGTTATGGGGGCACTTGGAGAAGAGGAGGACTCGAGAGAAGGAGGATTGGGGCTGCTTTGTTGAAAACCATTACACAGAGCAGGTAAGTATAACATGTTTATTTCCCCCCCCCCCCCAAAATTTTACCTTTGGTATCACCTTAAATCAGGTGAACCCATCGGAGCGCCTCCTTAAATCAGGTGAACCCATCGGAGCGCCTCCTTAAATCAGGTGAACCCATCGGAGCGCCTCCTTAAATCAGGTGAACCCATCGGAGCGCCTCCTTAAATCAGGTGAACCCATCGGAGCGCCTCCTTAAATCAGGTGAACCCATCGGAGCGCCTCCTTAAATCAGGTGAACCCATCGGAGCGCCTCCTTAAATCAGGTGAACCCATCGGAGCGCCTCCTTAAATCAGGTGAACCCATCGGAGCGCCTCCTTAAATCAGGTGAACCCATCGGAGCGCCTCCTTAAATCAGGTGAACCCATCGGAGCGCCTCCTTAAATCAGGTGAACCCATCGGAGCGCCTCCTTAAATCAGGTGAACCCATCGGAGCGCCTCCTTAAATCAGGTGAACCCATCGGAGCGCCTCCTTAAATCAGGTGAACCCATCGGAGCGCCTCCTTAAATCAGGTGAACCCATCGGAGCGCCTCCTTAAATCAGGTGAACCCATCGGAGCGCCTCCTTAAATCAGGTGAACCCATCGGAGCGCCTCCTTAAATCAGGTGAACCCATCGGAGCGCCTCCTTAAATCAGGTGAACCCATCGGAGCGCCTCCTTAAATCAGGTGAACCCATCAGAGCGCCTCCTTAAATCAGGTGAACCCATCAGAGTGCCTCCTTAAAGCGGAGTTCCACCCAAAAAAAATGTTTAAAAAGTCAGCAGCTACAAGTACTGCAGCTGCTGACTTTTAATATTCGAACACTAACCTGTCCAGGGCGCCCATGATGTCCTCTGTCGATCTATCCCTCGGCTCTCAGGTGGAGGCACCGGCATCTTTGGTAAGGTTATCAGGAAGTGAAGCCTTGCGGCTTCAGAGCCTGGTTCCCTACTGCGCATGCGCGAGTCACGCTGCGCAATCTCACTGGTCCCTGCTGTCTTCTGGGACCTGTGTGTCTCCCAGAAGACAGCGGGGGGACGGAGGGAGGGGCTGGACATGGCGTAGATAACCGTGGATACTGAAGTGATCTATGCCCGGAAGTGGGAGCAAATACCTGGATTATACAGGTATCTGCTCCCCCTCCCCCTGAAAGGTGCCAAATGTGACACGGGGGGGGGGTGTTTCCGAAAAGCGGAAGTTCCATTTTTGGGTGAAACTCCGCTTTAGCCACTTGCCGCCCGCCATATAGCAAAATGACAGCGGCAAAGTGGTTTCAATAACCTGAAAGGACGTCATATGACACCCCGGGGGCGCGCATTGCGGCGATTGTTGTTGCGGGACACGTCTGACACCCCGCAACACCGACCTAGGTAAAGAGTCTTTGACGGAGACTCTTTACCACGTGATCAGCTGTGTCCAATCATGGCTGATCACAGTCTAAACAGGAAGAGGCGGTGATTGGCTTTTCCTTGCTCGCGTCTGTCAGATGCGAGTAGAGGAGAGCCGATCGACTGCTCCTCTGACAGGGGGGTCTGTGCTGATCGATTATCAGCGCAGCCGCCCCCCCCCCGAGGATGCCCACATTGGACCACCAGGGACGTCACTCGGACCACCAAGGATGTCACCACCAGGTATGCCACCCTAGACCACCAGGAAAAACGCCAGTACAGCCTCTTACAGGCGCCGTGTACAGCTGATTTTCAGCTATTCCACTTCGGCTATTTCCGCTGGATCCTACTGCGCAGGGGGGAACTTATCAGCCGAGCGGAACTTTCTCGGTAGAACACCGGCACACTGTGCCTGAGGAGCAACGCGGCACTGGATGACCTGTGATTGGCCAGTACAGCCGGCTTCTGTAGTCTGTCAAATACTAACAGGCGGGACTTGAAATTGGAGGCGGGACCACATGTCCAAGGCAGCTGGGCTGCTCCTTGAGCCCGATCCGCCCATTCAATGTAACGCATGGCCGGGGGCGGAGACTAGAGGTCAGTAGAGAGCAAAGGCGAGGAGCCAGAGAGGAAAGCCCACCCCCTCCCACACCTGGCGTCTGTAACCATGACAACAGCTTGGGGCGTCTCTGCACGACTCCACCCCTCTTCTGAGATGTCTATTGGCACTTTTTTCCCCCAACAGCGGCCTAGAATTAAAATCCGCTTCGGCAGCGTCAGGAGTGGGGAAGGGTTGTGGGTCAGTAAAAATGTCCGACTCAGTTTCAGTAAATCCCCGCCCCCTTAAAATCTCCTCCCTCTTACCTGTTGCTTTAGTAAGACATGAAGGTGGGCGTGACAGAGAACAATCGCTCCGCTCCTCTAGCTGGCTAATCGCTGACTGAACCACCCTCAATGACGCACTAAGATAACGCCCTCTCGCCACGCGCTCGCACCTGATTAGCAGGCTCCGCCCCTTCATTTCTGCTATCAGCTCGCGGCCTCGCCTCTGTCTGATAGGCGTGGCCTGTGTTCTGCAGGTCCCTGGCTCCTCCCCCATATTCTCTGGCAGACACAAAGTAGTGATAGTGGCTGCCGCTGACGACTTTGTACTTCTAATGGATGCAGAATGAGGACCAGAACCGAAACAAGGGGTGGGGCTTGTGCCTGCGGAGCCTTGCTGAGTGGCCTCTGATTGGCCGATAAAGCCGTCTTTTGTAGTCCGTCAGATACTAATGGACGGGACTTAAAATTGGACAGCTGGGCTGCTCCTTGAGCTCGCGCCGCCCATTCAATGTATTGCGTGGCCGTTGGGAGGAACTTGAAAGGAGAGCCCGCCCCCTCCCACCATGGCAAACACCTGGCGTCTGTAACCATGACAACAGCATGGGGGCGTCTCTGACTCTTACATGACTCCGCCCCTGAGACGGCTATTGGCACCTTTATCACAACACCGGCGTAAAATGAAATTCAGCCTCCGCAGCGTTAGGAGTGAAGAAGGGTTGTAGGTGGGAGGTACAATTGAAATCTGGGATGAGGGGGCACAGCCGACCTAGATCCGCCTATGATAAGTTTCCTTCGATCCATTAGTATAAATGTCCGACTCGGCTTCAGTAAATCCCCGCCCCCTATCTCCCTAAATCCTATAGTTACAATCTCCGCCCTCTTACCGGTCAAAGGCGTACCTTTAGGAAGACAACAAGGTGGGCGTGACGGAGAACAGGCCAATCGCTCCACTCCTCTAGCTGGCTACTCGCAGACTGTGCCTCCCTCAGTGACGCACTAAGATAACGCCCTCTCGCCACGCGCTCGCACCTGATTGGCAGGCTCCGCCCCTACATTTCTTCTATCAGCTCGCGGGATCGCCTCTGTCTGATAGGCGTGGCCTGTGTTCTGCAGGTCCCTGGCTCCTCCCCCATATTCTCTGGCTGACACAAAGTAGCGATCGTGGCTGCCGCTGACGACTTTGTACTTCTCATGGATACAGAATTAGGACAAAGACAGAAACGAGGGGTGGGGCTTGTGCCTGCTGAGCCTTGCTGAGTGGCCTGTGATTGGCCGGTACAGCCGGCTTTTGTAGTCCGTCAGATACTAATGGACGGGACTTAAAATTGGACAGCTGGGCTGCTCCTTGAGCCCGCGCCGCCCATTCAATGTATTGCGTGACCGTTGGGAGGAACTGGAAAGGAGAGCCCGCCCCCTCCCACCACGGCAAACACATGGCGTCTGTAACCATGACAACAGCATGGGGGCGTCTCTGACTCTTACACGACTCCACCCCTGAGACGTCTATTGGCACCTTTATCACAACACCGGCGTAAAATTAAATTCCGCCTCCGCAGCGTTAGAAGTGAAGAAGGGTTTGTGGGTGGGACGTGCAATTGAAATCTGGGATGAGGGGGCACAGCCGGCCTAGATCCGCCTTCGATCCATTAGTATAAATGTCCGACTCGGCTTCAGTAAATCCCCGCCCCCTATCTCCCTAAATCCCATAGTTACAATCTCCGCCCTCTTACCGGTCAAAGGCGTACCTTTAAGAAGACATCAAGGTGGGCGTGACGGAGAACAGGCCAATCGCTCCGCTCATCTAGCTGGCTACTCGCAGACTGTGCCTCCCTCAGTGACGCACTAAGATAACGCCCACTCGCCACGCGCTCGCACCTGATTGGCAGGCTCCGCCCCTACATTTCTGCTATCAGCTCGCGGCCTCGCCTCTGTCTGATAGGCGTGGCCTGTGTTCTGCAGGTCCCTGGCTCCTCCCCCATATTCTCTGGCTGACACAAAGTAGAGATAGTGGCTGCCGCTAACGAATTTGTACTTCTCATGGATGCAGAATTAGGACCAGGACAGAAACGAGGGGTGGGGCTTGTGCCTGCTGAGCCTTGCTGAGTGGCCTGTGATTGGCCGATACAGCCGGCTTTTGTAGTCCGTCAGATACTAAAGGACGGGACTTAAAATTGGACAGCTGGGCTGCTCCTTGAGCTCGCGCCGCCCATTCAATGTATTGCGTGGCCGTTGGGAGGAGCTGGAAAGGAGAGCCCGCCCCCTCCCACCACGGCAAACACCTGGCGTCTGTAACCATGACAACAGCCTGGGGGCGTCTCTGACTCTTACAAGACTCCGCCCCTGAGACGTCTATTGGCACCTTTATCACAACACCGGCGTATAATTAAATTCAGCCTCCGCAACGTTAGGAGTGAAGAGGGGTTGTAGGTGGGAGGTACAATTGAAATCTGGGATGAGGGGGCACAGCCGGCCTAGATCCGCCTTCGATCCATCAGTATGAATGTCCGACTCGGCTTCAGTAAATCCCCGCCCCTATCTCCCTAAATGCCCTACTTACAATCTCCGCCCTCTTACCGGCCAAAGGCGTACCTTTAGGAAGATATCAAGGTGGGCGTGACAGAGAACAGGCCAATGGTTCCGCTCCTCTCGCTGGCTACTCTCAGACTGAAGCTCCGTCAGTGACGCAGTAAGCTAACGCCCTCTCGCCGCGCGCTCGCACCTGATTGGCGGTCTCTGTAACAGGCTCCGCCCTTCATTTCTGCTGTCTATCAGCTCGCGGCCCCGCCTCTCACCAGCAGTCGTGGGCTGTGTTCTCCCGGACACCTTTCCTCCCCGCTCCAGTGGCCAATGTCCTGCAGCAGCCGCCCGGGTCACACTGCCCTGTCTGTGGCTGCGCTCTCTCTCCCACCCACCGGCGCCGATGCCAGCCATAGACAGTGAATGGAACTGTCTGGTCTCCTAGCAACCAGGGACGCGATGAGTGAGAGAGCGTGGTGTTAGACTCCGCCCCCACTTCGCACACACATCTTTACAGCGGCTCCTGAAAGGTAAGGGAGATTTTTCTTGCTCTGTAGAGGGTGGAGGCAGGCAGGCAATGTCTGATACTTAAGGGATATAGAGCTAGCAGGGTCTCTGAGTGGGGTGGGATGACCGTCACCCAGGGGAGGTCTATTATGCTCAGTGGCTCAAAATTTTTGCTGGGGGGGACGACGCAAAAAAATGTAAAAAAAAAAATCACTTGCCGCCACTGTGCCCATCAAACGCAGCCACTGTGCCATCATATGCTGCCAGTGTGCCCATTAAATGCTGCCAGCGTGACCCCCCCCCACCCATTCGCTGTCTGCCCGCCACTTACCCTGTCTTGGTGGGGCAGCGGGTGACAGCGACGAGCGGGGTCCTGCACGCGTCTCCTGCTGTCCTCATCTCCCGTCCTCTCCTCCTGATAGGCGTCCAATAGCGGCGCCTGTCGTTTCAGCCAATCAGGTGACAAATAACAGACCCGAGCACCTGATTGGTGGAGAGGAGGTTTAGTGTTAGAAAAGTTAATGAATATTCGCTTTCCTAACACAGCTGAGTGACCTGCGACGCCTATTAGATCCTATGGCTCTAAACAGGTGCTTCAAAAACCCACCCCGCCACTGTAATTCAGGCGCCCTAAAAGGGGCCTGGCGCCTGAATAGGGGATGGAAATGGCGGCCATGGATAGAATCTATCTATTGGTGATAGAGGGGGGGGCGCCATTATGGACTGCCACTGATTATGCTGCTAATATAAAGTGTGGTGGTGGGGGGGGGGGGCAGGGGCACTGTCTGATATTTAAGGGACTCAGAGCTAGAAGGGTCTCTAAGGGGGGGGAACCGTCACCCCGGGGGAGGTCTATGCTGCTAATATAAAGGGAGGGGGGTGAGTCTATGCTGCTAATATAAAGGGGGGGGGGTGAGTCTATGCTGCTAATATAAAGGGGGGGGGTGAGTCTATGCTGCTAATATAAAGGGGGGGGGGTGAGTCTATGCTGCTAATATAAAGGGGGAGGGGGTGAGTCTATGCTGCTAATATAAAGGGGGAGGGGGGTGAGTCTATGCTGCTAATATAAAGGGAGGGGGGGGGGTGAGTCTATGCTGCTAATATAAAGCGAGGGGGGGGTGAGTCTCTGCTGCTAATTTAAAGGGAGTGGGGGGTGAGTCTATGCTGCTAATATAAAGGGAGTGGGGGGTGAGTCTATGCTGCTAATATAAAGGGAGTGGGGGGTGAGTCTATGCTGCTAATATAAAGGGAGTGGGGGGTGAGTCTATGCTGCTAATATAAAGGGAGTGGGGGGTGAGTCTATGCTGCTAATATAAAGGGAGGGGGGGGGGTGAGTCTATGCTGCTAATATAAAGGGAGGGGGGGGGGTGAGTCTATGCTGCTAATATAAAGGGAGGGGGGGGGGGTGAGTCTATGCTGCTAATATAAAGGGAGGGGGGGGGGGTGAGTCTATGCTGCTAATATAAAGGGAGGGGGGGGGGGGTGAGTCTATGCTGCTAATATAAAGCAGGGGGTTGAGTCTATGCTGCTAATATAAAGGGAGGGGGGGGGGGGGTGAGTCTATGCTGCTAATATAAAGGGAATGGGGGGGTGAGTCTATGCTGCTAATATAAAGGGAATGGGGGGGTGAGTCTATGCTGCTAATATAAAGGGAATGGGGGGGGTGAGTCTATGCTGCTAATATAAAAGGAGGGGGGGGTGAGTCTATGCTGCTAATTTAAAGGGAGTGGGGGGTGAGTCTATGCTGCTAATATAAAGGGAGGGGGGTGAGTCTATGCTGCTAATATAAAGGGAATGGGGGGGGTGAGTCTATGCTGCTAATATAAAGGGAATGGGGGGGTGAGTCTATGCTGCTAATATAAAGGGAATGGGGGGGTGAGTCTATGCTGCTAATATAAAGGGAGGGGGGGGTGAGTCTATGCTGCTAATTTAAAGGGAGTGGGGGGTGAGTCTATGCTGCTAATTTAAAGGGAGTGGGGGGTGAGTCTATGCTGCTAATATAAAGGGAGGGGGGTGAGTCTATGCTGCTAATATAAAGGGAATGGGGGGGTGAGTCTATGCTGCTAATATAAAGGGAATGGGGGGGTGAGTCTATGCTGCTAATATAAAGGGAATGGGGGGGTGAGTCTATGCTGCTAATATAAAGGGAATGGGGGGGTGAGTCTATGCTGCTAATATAAAGGGAGGGGGGGGTGAGTCTATGCTGCTAATTTAAAGGGAGTGGGGGGTGAGTCTATGCTGCTAATATAAAGGGAGGGGGGGGGGGGTGAGTCTATGCTGCTTATATAAAGGGAGGGGGGGGGTGAGTCTATGCTGCTAATATAAAGGGAGAGGGGGGGGTGAGTCTATGCTGCTAATATAAAGGGAATGGGGGGGTGAGTCTATGCTGCTAATATAAAGGGAATGGGGGGGTGAGTCTATGCTGCTAATATAAAGGGAATGGGGGGGGTGAGTCTATGCTGCTAATATAAAGGGAGGGGGGGGGTGAGTCTATGCTGCTAATTTAAAGGGAGTGGGGGGTGAGTCTATGCTGCTAATATAAAGGGAGGGGGGTGAGTCTATGCTGCTAATATAAAGGGAGGGGGGGTGAGTCTATGCTGCTAATATAAAGGGAGGGGGGGTGAGTCTATGCTGCTAATATAAAGGGAGGGGGGGGTGAGTCTATGCTGCTAATATAAAGGGAGGGGGGGGTGAGTCTATGCTGCTAATATAAAGGGAGGGGGGGGGTGAGTCTATGCTGCTAATATAAAGGGAGGGGGGGGTGAGTCTATGCTGCTAATATAAAGGGAGGGGGGGGGTGAGTCTATGCTGCTAATATAAAGGGAGGGGGGGGGTGAGTCTATGCTGCTAATATAAAGGGAGGGGGGGTGAGTCTATGCTGCTAATATAAAGGGAGGGGGGGGTGAGTCTATGCTGCTAATATAAAGGGAGGGGGGGGTGAGTCTATGCTGCTAATATAAAGGGAGGGGGGGGGGGTGAGTCTATGCTGCTAATATAAAGGGAGGGGGGGTGAGTCTATGCTGCTAATATAAAGGGAGGGGGGGGTGAGTCTCTATGCTGCTAATATAAGGGGAGGGGGGAGTCTATGCTGCTAATATAAGGGGAGGGGGGAGTCTATGCTGCTAATATAAAGGGACACTAATCTAATGGGGGTGACTCTCTGTAGGGAGGAGCGCTAATCAGTGGTGTCACTACAGGGGGCTCATTCACACTATAGTCCCCACTGGTGCTGATCTAAGAGGACTCTAATAAGATAGTAATGGGGGGTGCTGACTGCCAGTTTAATGCTTGCTGACCAACCATTAGATCAGCAGTCAGCACCCCCCATTAGAGACCCCCATTATATCAGAGTCCCCTTATATCAGCACCCACCACTTACAGACCCCCGATAGATTAGAGTCTGGTGAAAAGTGTCCAGTAGTAAAGTGTTTTTTGGAGCTTTAACTAATAGTGCTTTATTTGTATGAAAAATGACACGGAGCATCATTCAACCCTCTGAGCCCAGGCTGTCAAAGGTACAACCCCTGAGGCTGAGTTCACATATGTGCGGCCGCATGTTTGCTTGTGGGGTCTGGACGTGTCTGTTCACTGGTTCAGGTGCAAATCAGGTCTGAATTTCTACCTGAATTCGCACCTGAACCAGACCAAAAAACGCACAGGACCCTTTTTGTATGCGGACTGCGGCCACCCCAGACCTGTGTGACCTGGCTCCATAGAGAGCCGCTCACTCCCCTGTCATGTGAATTGGATGAGGTGAAAACTGTATCCAATTTGCACATATGTGAACCCAGCCTAAGGGTGCGTCATCATGGGCTCTTATTACACCTGCACAGAATGGCGCTTTTATGTCATTACATAAATTCTGCGTTGTGTGCCACCCTAGATTTAACCACTTGACAACTGGGCACTTAAACCCCCCTCCTGCCCAGACCAATTTTCAGCTTTCAGCGCTGTCACACTTTGAATGACAATTACTCAGTCATGTAATACTGTAACCAAATGATTTTTTTGTCCTTTTTTTCATACAAATAGAGCTTTCTTTTGGTGGTATTTGATCACCTCTGGGTTTTTTATTTTTTGCGCTATAAATGAAAAAAACCCGAAAATTTTGAAAAAAACGCATTTTTCTTAGTTTCTTTGATAAAATTTTGCAAATTATTAATTTTTCTTCATACATTTTGGCCACAATTTATACTGCTACATATCTTTGGTAAAAATAACCCAAATTAGTGGATATTATTTGGTCCGTGTGAAAGTTAGAGAGTCTACAAGTTATGGTGCAAATCATAAAAAATTGATCACACTTGATGCACTGACGGCCTATCTCATTTCTTGCGACCCGAACAAGTCAGGAAACTACAAAGACCCCTTTTTGAAAGTAGACATTCCAAGGTATTTAGTAAGAGGCACGGTGAGGTTTTTGATGTTGTCATTTTTTCCCACAATTCTTTGCAAAATGAAGATTCCCATTCCCAATATGTTATTTCTCTCACATGGCATGTGTATACCACAAATAACACCCCAAAATACATTCTGCTACTCCTCTTGAGTATTACGATACCACATGTGTGGGACTTTTTCACAGCCTGGCCACATAGAGAGGCCCAACATGCAGGGAGCACCATCAGGTAATCTAGGAGCATAAATTACACATCTAACTTGTTGACTACCTATTGCACTTTTGAAGGCCCTGGAGCACCAGGACAATGACACGTGACACTGACGTGGCACTGATGACAGATGGCACTGACGTGGCACTGACACTGATGACAGATGGCACTAATACGTGGCACTGATGACAGATGGCACTAATACGTGGCACTGATGACACGTGGCACTGATGACAGATGGCACTAATACGTGACACTGATGACAGATGGCACTAATACATGGCACTGATGACTGATGGCACTATGTGGCAATGGGGACAGATGACAGTGGGGATAGATGGCAGGGACAGATGGCAGTGGGGACACTTTTTTTTGTTTTGTCTTTTTTTTACTTACCGCCACAGCGGTTCGCTCTCCCTCCTCACACGCTGTCTCTGTGTGATGAGGGAGAGCCGCAGAACACCGGCGATGAGAGATGATCTCATATGTTTACATATGAGATCGTCTCTCATTGGCACTGCCGATCGCGCTGAAAACGGCCACTATGATTGGCCGTTTTCAGCGATCTGTGACTGGCTGTGTCCAAGGGAAAAAATAAAATCTCTGTCTCTCTCTCTCTGTCTCTCTCTCTCTGTGTCTCTCTCTCTCTCTCTCTCTCTGTCTCTCTCTGTCTCTGTCTCTCTGTCTCTGTCTCTCTGTCTCTGTCTCTCTGTCTCTGTCTCTCTGTCTCTGTGTCTCTCTCTCTCTCTCTCAATTTTTTTAATAAAGTACCACTTTGGTTCCACAGATTCACGCTATAAGGCTCATCCTTTTACCTTTTATATATGGGAACGCCCGTCGGTGGAGATCCTTAATGCCGCTTCTGGAGAGTTGGAATACAGCTGCACGGATTCGAGGGGACACCTCATGCAAGAGGGGGACAACACCATTGGAACATATCCACTACGCCTGTTACCCCTGTAGGGGTGGGGCGCTCCGGTGAGTGCAAGCACAATAGGGTGATACAGATGAAAGTGGGGATCACTGAAGATTCACCTATTTTTTCACTATTCATCTTTTTGCACGGATCACTTTTCACAGACTATTTTCTGATAGTGTATTAATATACACATATGTTCATTATATACTTTTGGGACTTATCACTTTGGATTAGCACTTGTCACTTTATTACTTATTATTTTTTGTGCAGATTAGCACTGTGTTTTTATAGGTTTTTTTTTTTTATATATTTTTGTTTTTTGATTGCTCATTCGAATATATATATTTAATTATTTATTTGGGTTAGTTTAAACACTAATAGTTGTTTTGTAATGTATTTATTTATTTTTCATGTTCTCACATTATATTTCTATCTTTTAAGTTATTGTGTTATGTTGCACCTAACACTTAATATTTTTTGATGAAGCTCATTTGCATCATATGCCATTTTTAATTTTTTGAGTTGATCAAGGCTGTGTACACATATATTTTATTTTATTTTATCTTTATCTTTTTGTGTGTAGAGGTTTACATATACCTTTAACACTGTTTCGATTCATACGAATTCATATATTTATCATTTGAACAGCGCCATTCCCCTGAATAGAGTTTTTATAAAAATGCATTGATTACTGTACAAATGTCACTGGCAGGGAAGGGGTTAACACTAGGGGGCGATCAAGGGGTTAATTGTGTTCCCCAGCTCGTTTTGCACAGAGTGGCCCCGAACCTCGTTTTCTGGGGTTTCCCTAGGCGGCTCTCGCGGCTCTTCCCCGTATCAGATAACCCCCTAGGAGAAGTGCTCTCCCGGAGGGGTTACCTTGCGGGCACGCTCCCAAGGCCAGCATTTGCGTCCATAGACACGAATGCCGGACTTGGCCCTGCCCCCCCGGCGCCCGCATCATTGGATTTTGGTTGGATTTGATTGACAGCAGTGGGAGCCAATAGCTGCGCTATCAATCTATCCAATCAAGAGCCGAGAACCCCAGGCAGAGGAAGAGAGCGTCTCCGGCGGGTGAAATTCCAGGGCTCAGGTAAGTAAAATGGCGGGGCAGTCACTGCCAGATGTTTTTTCACCTTAATGCATAGGCTGCATTAGGGCGAGAAAACACAAGGGTTTACAACCCCTTTAACCACTTCAGCCCCGGAAGATTTGGCTGCTGAATGACCAGGCAATTTTTTGCGATTCGGACACTGCGTCGCTTTAACTGACAATTGCGCGGTCGTGCGGCGCTGCACCAAAACAAAATTGACGTCCGTTTTTTTTTTTTTTTTTTTTTTTCTCAAATAGAGCTTTCTTTTGGTGGTATTTGATCATCTCTGCGGTGTTTTATTTTTTGCGCTATAAACAAAAAAAAGAGCAACAATTTTTAAAAAAAAACACAATATTTTGTACTTTTTTGCTATAATAAATATATATATATTTTTTTTTTTTTTAAAAAAAAGCTAATTTTTTTTTCTCAGTTTAGAATCCATATGTATTCTTCTACATATTTTTGGTAAAAAATAACCATAAGCGTATATTGATTGGTTTGCGCAAAAGTTATAGCGTCTACAAAATACGGGATAGATTTATGGCATTTTTTATTATTTTATTTTTTTACTAGTAATGGCGGCAATCTGCGACTTTTATCGGGACTGTGACATTATGGCGGACACATCGGACACTTTTGACACATTTTTGGGACCAATGGCGTTTATACAGCGATCAGTGCTAAAAAAATGCACTGATTACTGTAAAAATGTCACTGGCAGGGAAGGGGTGAACACTAGGGGGCGATCAAGGGGTTAATTGTGTTGCCTGTGTGTGTTTCTAACTGTGGGGGGAGGGGACTAACCTAGAGGAAATGACAGATCGTGATTCCTAGCTATTAAGAACTCACGATCTGTCTCTCCTCACAGAACAGGGATGTGTGTGTCTACACACACACACACACGTCCCTGTTCTGCCTCTCTTGCCCGCAATCGCTCGCCGCCGGCGGTCATGAGCATTGGCACCCCCCGCAATGCAGCGTACGCGTGCCTGCTATCTCGCTTAAATGGACCGACGTATAGATACGACGGTTCACGGGATCGTGCCGACCTGCCACAGTATAATGAAGGTGGCTGGTCGGCAATCGGTTAAGTGCCCAGTAAGCAAGTGGTCAATGCACAGAATGTATTAGGATAAAAAACCTTCTGCCTGACCATACCTCTGCCTTTCTACCCTTTTTCTTCTTTCTCTTTCCTTTTCTCCACCTTACGATTAAAGCTCATTATCAGAATTTATTTGACCTATATACACTCTACCTGTAAACAATATGTATAGTAGGTATAAATCATTTAAATACCTACAAAAGTAACTAAGGAAATGATATATATCTTTAATTTAGATTTACGTGAACCCAATGTTTAATATTTGAAATTTCATGATATTTACCTATATAAACCCTACTGTAAAACAATGAGCTTACTTTATAGATCCTTGTAAACTTACTTTATGTATCTTTATAATATTGTATACTCAATAAACTTATTTTGACAAGGAAAAAACCTTCTGCCTTTACAACTCCTTTAACCACATGTCAACCAGCTGCCGCAGACCCCTGTCACACTGGAGCGTTTTTCCGGCACTTTAACGTTAAAAAAAGTACCTGAAAGAAACCTCATCTGCAATCCCAATATGAAAGCCTGAGCCCTTTCACACTGCCAGCGCCCGAAAAACGCTGCTTAGGACCCCTTTCACACTGGGGCATTTTTCGGGCGCTGGCAGTGTGAAAGGGCTCGGGCCATCGGCGCACCCAGCCTGGTGACAAAAACACGTAAGCGCTGCAAAGAAGCTGCTTGCAGGACTTTTTTTTTTACGCCCTGCCAGCGCAGCACCCCAGTGTGAAAGCACTCGGGCTTTCACATTGGGATTGCAGATGAGGCTTCTTTCAGGCGCTTTACAGGCGCTTTTTTTAACGCTAAAGTCCCTGAAAAACGCCTGAAAAACACCCCAGTGTGAAAGGGGAATAACACTGCGGCAGGGTGGCTCTATTGTGCGAATCGCTGTACTGGTATGGCGCTTCGTGTAATAGATACAGTGGGCATGTGCACGGCGCTGCCCCTGGAGCCAATATGTGTGTCTGGCGGCCGCGATCGCTCCACAGAGAGGCAGAACAGGGATCTGCCAGAGTAAACAAAGCAGAGCCCCGTTCTGTCAGGGGAATACAGTGTGATCGTCTGTTCCTAGTGATTAGGAACAGCGATCTCTCTCTACTCCAAGTCAGTCCACTCCCCCCACAGTTAGGCTTAATGTACACGGGACGTTTTACAACCTCCCCTGAACGAATTAACTTGACAGATAGTAAACAACGTTTAAAAAATTTGTTTTGCCACGTCTACATGCCTCGTTTAGGAGCGTTTTTTTTTTTTTTTTTTTTACAAATGGGCAAAAATGTATCTCCATTAAAAAATGCCTGTAAATGAAACGTGGCTAAACGCGAGTTGCCACGTTTACAAGCTGTTACAGGCATTTGGCATTTCAAATGCCTCTGAACATCTGTCCTGAATGCATTTTTTTTTTTGCATTCCAAAAAATGCTTCTAAACTCAACTGCCTAGAAATGACTATAAACATAGAGGAGAGTTCAGGGGCAGCTGAAGAAAAAACGCCCAACTGCTCCTAAACGTCCGTTTATCATCAGCAGTGTACATGAGGCCTTAGAAACACTTCCCTTCACACTTAACCCTTTGATCACCCCCTAGTGTTAACCCCTTTCCTGCCAGTGTCATTTATACAGTAATCAGTGCATTTTTATAGCATTAATATCCGTGGTCCCCAAAAAAGTGTCAGAAGTGTCTGATCTGTCTACTGCAATGTCGCAGTTCAGGAAAAAAAACAAAAACTGATCACTGCCATTTCTCCTTACCGATCACGGGCATCGAGTCCGCAGGCGCACGCGCCAACTAAAGTTGTGCACCTGGCAGTGGAAAATACTGTGTGCTTGGCTGTGGGGGCTGCAACAAGGGAAGATCCTGGAAAGTACTAGCGGCTCCTACAGGAGTAGCGCTACAAATTTAAAAGACTGTTTCCAGTGAGTGTATGGAGACTCTGGACTTGTAGAGAAGAACTTTATGATGAAATAAGCCACCAGGACTCGGTAATTATTTTGCAGTACTTGGAGACAGAATGGAGAGATGAAGCTTTGGTCATCAACCTTAAAGGGGTTGTAAAGGTAAAAATTTTTTCACCTTAATGCATTATATGCATTATAAACTTTTGACAATACCGCCGCCCCCAGCCCCCCCGTTTTACTTACCTGACACCTCGAATCTCCGCTGCTTGTTCCCGTCATCTCTATTGCAGCTCAGCCTGGTCGCTGATTGGCTGCAGTGGATGGATTGAAAGCAGCGCAGCCATTGGCTCGCGCTGCTGTCACTCACATCCGATGAAGCGGCGCGCCGGGGGCGGGGCCGAGTGATACAGTGAGCAGCTATAGCCGCCGGCTGTATCACGGGAGCTCGCATTAAGGTGGTTAGTTCTTGCGGGGAGGAGCTGAAACAGCCGCCGAGGGACCCCAGAAGAGCAGGTTCGGGGCCACTCTGTGCAGAACGAGCTGCACAGTGAAGGTAAGTATGACATGTTCGTTATTTTTAAAAAAAAATAAAATTACCTTTACAACCCCTTTAACCGTGTAGATATCCTACTTCTTAATGAGACAGGACTTTTTGACTAGTTGCTTGGGATCAACAAAAGGTTCCTTGATGGCTACATCTTGAGACTCAACATGTCAAAACCATAGATGTTCTCCCACCATCTTGTAGTCCTAGTACTGTCCATCTTCTATAGCAGCTGCATAAAGTGTTGCGCGATCAGGAAATATAAGCCAATCAGGTGTCAGCCATTTGCTCCGTAACAGTGTTGAGCATTGTTTCATAGAGTAGACAGCATCCCATCCATTCAATGAATGTTATGTCAACTCTTTTGACTGGCAACTCCATTTCCTCCACCTTGCCCTTGAAGATGGTTACATCATGACCTAGTTTGTTTGCCTTTACAATCTTGATAACGTAGTCCGAAATACTTGAGCACCCAATCTCTTTTTGTCCCAGCCTAAAGCCCCGTAAACATGCGAAAATCAGAAGTAAAATTTCGTCCGACGGATGATCTGCCGATTTTCGGATCGTTAGTACGGTGCTTTTGACAGCCGATTCTGGTTTTTCGTCAGATAAAAGCTGGATGTGCAGACTTTGTCGGATGTGAACTCAATGTCCCATTTCCTTTTAACCACTTGCTGACCGCTGTACGCCGATATACGTACAATGGCAGCGGTGGGCAAATGGACGTACCTGTACGTCTCCTTTTAAGAGGCAGGGATAGCAGGCGTGACCGTGCCCGTTTCCCGGCGATCGTGAATGAATGATTTGTAAAGCGCTGCAAATGTGAACTGAATCGCCTCAAGGCGCTAATGTGTTTTGTGCTGTCATCTTCTTAGAAGAGGAAGGTCTTGAGTTTTTTCCTGAAGGCCAGATGGTTTCCTTCCATGCGGATGTGAGTCGGAAGAGTGTTCCATTGCCGAGGTCCCTGGACTGCGAATCTTCATTCTCCCCTTGCTTTGTAGCGGTATTTGGGAATGAAGGGGAGGTTTTGGTTAGATGATCGCAGATTGCGATTGGGTGTGTAGTGTTTTATTTTCTCTCGGAGGTATTGAGGGGCGTTACCTTGTATGCATTTGTGGGTGAGGCAGAGGGTCTTAAATGTGATCCGATTCTTTACGGTTAGCCAATGTAGGCTCCTCAGGGATGGGGAGATGGACTCCCAGGGTTTTTTTCCTGTTGGCAGTCTTGCTGCCGCGTTTTGGATGGCCTGTAGGCGCGCAAGCTGATATTGGGATAATCCTATGTAGAGCGAGTTTGCGTAGTCGAGTCGGGAATTGATGATTGTTCCAACTACTGCTGCTTTGTCCTCTTCTGGGATGAAGGGGATGAGTCTGCGTAGCAGGCAGGGGAGATGGTGAGATCCGCTAACTACTGATCCTATTTGTGCATCCATTGTCATTTCTGAGTCAAAGATAACTCCAAGACTCTTGGCTTTGGTGCGCGGAGAGATGGTTTGTCCTAAGATGGTGGGAGGTGTCCACGGAGTCTTGTTTTTGGTTAGCGTGTAGGAGAAGAAGTTCTGTTTTTGACCCATTGAGTTTGAGGGAACTAACGGTCATCCAGTCATCTATCAAAGTGAGGCAATTCTCTAATTGCTGATGGTGGTCTTTTTGTCCAGTGATGCAAAAGTAGATTTGGGTGTCGTCAGCGTATGAGTGGAAGCAGAGGTCTGATTTTTTTTTTTTTGATGATTTTGAGGAGTGGGCGGATGTAGATGTTGAATAGCACTGGCGACAAGGGTGAACCCTGAGGGACTTCACAGGAGATTGTGCGGGTTTCAGATGTGAATGCTCCTAGTTTCACTGTCTGAGAGCGATTGTCTAAGAAGGGTGCAAACCATTTTAGACTAGAATCTGTGGCTCCTGCTACTTCTGTGAGGCGGACAAGTAGAGTATTGTGGTCCACTGTATCAAAGGCTGCACTGAGGTCTAACAGTACCAGGAGGCATGATTCTCCGTCATCTGCTGCTTGGAGGGCATCATCCCATATTTTTAGAAGTGCAGTTTCTATGCCATGGCCAGGGCGGAAGCCTGATTGTAGAGTGTCCAGAAGTTGATGTGTGTCCAGGTGGCGTTGTAGCTGTTGTACTACCGCTTTCTCCATAATCTTGGAGATGTTGTTAAGGCTTGTTATCGGTCTGCGGTAGTAATGCCCCGTACACACGATCGGACTTTGTTCGGACATTCCGACAACAAAATACTAGGATTTTTTCCGACGGATGTTGGCTCAAACTTGTCTTGCATACACACGGTCACACAAAGTTGTCGGAAAATCCGATCGTTCTAAACGCGGTGACGTAAAACACGTACGTCGGGACTATAAACGGGTCAGTGGCCAATAGCTTTCATCTCTTTATTTATTCTGAGCATGCGTGGCACTTTGTCCGTCGGATTTGTGTACACACGATTGGAATTTCCGACAACGGTTTTTGTTGTCGGAAAATTTTATATCCTGCTCTCAAACTTTGTGTGTCGGAAAATCCGATGGAAAATGTGTGATGGAGCTCACACACGGTCGGAATTTCCGACAACAAGGTCCTATCACACATTTTCCGTCGGAAAATCGGACCGTGTGTACGGGGCATTAGGGTCCTTAGGGTCGAGATTGGGTTTCTTTAGCAGGGGTTTGACGATGCCTTGCTTGAGGGTGGTTGGCACAATCCCTTCTTTGACAACTGATTTATGAGGTGTGTTATAGTGGGAGCCAGGATGTCGGAGCATTCTTTAAGGAGTTTCGTGGGAATGATGTCATTTTGGTGATGTGCTGTCTCGAAGGTTTCTCATAATGTCTTTAGTCGTGTCAGTGGTGATTGGGGTCAGGAAGAAGTCTGGCGGTTGTGTGATGTTTGTGTTGATATCCTCTTTTTGCTTTGGTTGGGTAAGGTTGGTTGTTTTTTTTCTGTTGAATTGATTTCCGAATGTTGTCGATTTTGTCAATGAAGAAATGTGATAACTCATTGCAGAATTCTTGAGTATGCTGGGGGCTCTAAGCAGGTTGGGTTCATTGACTGGGCGACTATTTTGAAAAGTTCCTGCGGCCGGTTTAAGACAGTTGAGATGGTGTTCGAGAAATGTCCTTTTTTGGCTTTGAAGATTGCTTTGTGGTATTTCACAGTGAGTACTTTGTAGTTTGTATGGTTTTCCTTGGTAGGATTTCTTCTCCACGCTCTTTCAGCTCTTCTACGTTCTTGCTTGAGTAGGGTGAGCGTGCCATTAAACCATCTCAAGTTTTTTTTGCGGATGAGTGTTCTGCGTTTTGGCGCTACTGAGTCTGCTGTTTGTAGTAATGCCTTGTTTAAGGAGTTGAGTGTTTGTTCCGTTGAGAGGTTTAAGTTTAGCGATTGTATTTTGTTTGATCATGTGGTTTTGAAGAGTTCAGAGTGCAGTTTCTTCTGAGATCTGTTCCAGTGTGTCACGGAACCTCAGAACGGGGAAGTACCTATGTAAACAAGGAATTTCCCCGTTCTGCCTTGTGATATGACAGAGATCACTGCTCCCTGTCATTGGGAGCAGTGATCGCTGTCATGTGACTAGTAGCCCACCCCCCCTCCCCCACAGTTAGAATCACTCCCTAGGACAAACTTAAACCCTTCATCGCCCCCTAGTGGTTAACCCCTTCACTGCCAGTGTCATTTACACAGTAATCAGTGCATTTTTATAGCACTGATCGCTGTATAAATGACAATGGTCCCAAAATAGTGTCAAAAGTGTCCGATGTGTCTGTCATAATGTCGCAGCCCCAATGAAAATCGCAGATCGTCACAATTACTAATTTAAAAAAATTCCATAAACTATCCCCTATTTTATAGACGCTATAATGTTTGCGCGAACCAATCAATATACGCTTATTGCGATTTTTTTTTTTTTTTTTTTTTTTACCAAAAATATGTAGAAGAATACATATCGGCCTAAACTGAGGAAAAAATGTTTTTTTTAATATATTTTTGGGGGTTATTTATTATAGCAGAAAGTTAAAATTATTGTTTTTTTTTCAAAATTGTCACTGTTTGTTTTTTTTGTTTATAGCGCAAAAAATAAAAACCACAGAGGTGATCAAATAGCACCAAAAGAAAGCTGTATTTGTGGGGAAAAAAAGGACGTCCAATTTGTTTGGGTGCAATGTTGCACGACCGCGCAATTGTCAGTTAAAGTGACGCAGGTAAAATCTTCCGGGACTGAGGCGGTTAATCCGTACGGTTTTCGTACAAAAAAAAAATCGTAAGAGCAAGAGTACGCATGCTCAGAAACGAAAGGATACATACAAAACTATTCAACACATTACATCACTTCTGCAGTTGTATTTTGTCGTACAAGAATTTTCGTATGGTGAGTAACCTCTTCACTTTCGACATGAGACGCGCATGCAACAAAAAACGGACGAACGGTCATCTGAAAATCTGATCGTGTGTACAAGGCTTTAGCTGACAATATGCAGAGCTTTCCTGTTCCACTTCCTACATCCAAGATAACTTTGTCCATGAACAAATGTCTGTTGTGAAGTCCGAACTTCATCTTCAACAATTCCTTGTGGATATTAGAAGTCATCTCTTCAGCTGATGGTTTGATGCTGCTCTCCGGTTGGGTACAGAGAACCTCCATGCTGCTGGTGCTTGCTTCCACCATGTTGCCAGCACCGAGTCTCCCTCGCCTGCTGGACTGCACACAACCAGAAGCCTATGAATGTAAAGCAGGCTTCCTGTGAGAGAACTGCGACATGTAGCGAGGCTTCCCTCTATAATGGATCCTTGGAGAACGCTGGCCACCACTTCAGCAAGTCAGCTAGTCCCTGCCTCATTTCCTGGCTCATCTAGCCCTTTCCTTCTTTCAATTGTGGAGACTCATCATTACATGTGAGCGTTATCTAGAATGGTCTGCATGCATATGGAACACCCATTCCTCAGGGGTGGACAATAGCTGGTGCAGAACCTCAAGTCCCATCATGCCTCTACCTCTACCGAGTCATGCTTGTAACTGTCAGTCTTGCAAAGTCTCATGGGACATGTAGTTCCACAACAGATGGAGGGCTTCAGTTGCTCACTCCTGCTCAGGACTGACATCCACCCATCAAAGCATTTTGATATTTGCATAACTCCTTTACAATAGCCAGTCTACTGCTTGCATTAGGACTGAGGGTTCTTGAGAGGTGTACCTAGGGCTGGGTGCTGTGATGTTGTCAGAAAGGTATATACAACACCCTGACGGTCCCTCCTACCAGCCATGATCTGCCTTCATTGTATAGAGAAACACAGAGACCCAGTGATGATGTTAAAAGGGTCCAAAAAAAGGTACTGAAAACAGGGTTTTTTTTTTTTTAAATGTCCTTAGCATGTTGATGAAAGGAGGAACCAGGAAGGCAAAACATAAGCATAAAAAATGTCAATTATAAGTGTGAGGACCCCTTAACACACACATCATGATAACAGCAGGTGAAACACGTTTTATTACACATTACTTCTAAGCCTGGGATTTTGTGAGAATGTTAGAACTATATGGTCTACCACAGTGGTGGCTGGTGCTCCATTTTTGGGGGGAACATAGTTTCCACATTCATAATTATGCTACCAAAATTAGCATGTGCTGTAAATTGCTTCCAGCATTGCTTCTGTTTCTTCTTGCCAAAGGCCACCATTTTGTTGAAGCCCAGAGCAGTCACTTCGTTACTGAGAACTCTCCCCCTCTCCTTGGTCTCAAAACCTATATGCCACTTTCTGTAATTTAAAATGTGTGCATTACCAGCCTTGCTTGTGTGTCTTGGCTTGGGTAGTAAGGGAGGCTCTAGAAACTTTTCAGTGCTGAGGATAAGATAAGACACTATCCTTTTAAATTTAACTATTTTGTGTCTCCCTGGCAGCAGTTTGTCCTGTCACCTATCCTGCTTTTCTTTTCCTTCTCCCTAATCTGTGTTTGTTGGTCTCAGTCTGTGTCATCTTGTTGTTTCCTCACCCCCAGCAGCAGTAAATCTTGAGGCTATCGGCCTCTAGTGGCTCATTAATTATCAGCACAGTGCCAAGACTACATGACAACTGAGGCTGAGCAGAGCAGGGTGAGACAGTGCCATACTGGATTTTAAACAGTATAGGCCCTTATTTTTAACATTTTACATAGCTATACCTGCAAAAGGGGCAGCATGAAGTGCTCCATCAGGACTTAATCAACCTAAAACATTTGACACTTCGACCCTCAGTGGTTTAACCCACTTCATGACCAGGGCACTTTTTGCTATTCAGGACTGCTCTACATTGAGGCTGTATTCACACTACAGCGTTTTGAATCGCTGGCAGATCTGCCCACGATTTGACAGCACTAAAGTGTGAATGACAAAACGCGGAACTCGCATTTGAGATGCCATTCATTTGAATGACACCTCACATCACGGTGTGGGTCTGCCGCGATTGTCGCACGATAAAACGTGCTGCAATTGTGGCAAAGGTTAAGGAGCTACTTTGGGGCGACATGCTTCCCACGATTGCAGCACGTTTTATTTCACGACAATCGTGGCAGAGGTGTCTTTCAAATGAATGGCATCTCAAATGCGAGTTCCGCGTTTTGTCATTCACTTCTCGCCGCTGTCAAATCGCGGGCAGATAGTGCTGTAGTGTGAATGCAACCTAAGTGGCAATTGCACGGTCATGTAACACTGTACCCAAACAAAATTTGTATCACCTTTTTCACACAAATAGAGCTTTCTTTTGGTGGTATTTGATCATTACTGTTTTGTTTTTTGCGATTATAAATCAAAAAAGACCGAAAAGTTTGAAAAAAATATATATATTTTTTGTTATAAAACCTATTCGATAAAATGTAATTTATTGGCAAATTTAGGCCAAAATGTATTTTGCTACATGTCTTTAGTAAACAAAAAAATCCCAATAAGTGCATATTATTGTTTTGTGTGAAAGTTATAGTGTCTACAAACTATGGTATATACAGTATCTCACAAAAGTGAGTCCCCCCCCCCCCCCCCTTACATTTTTTGAAAATATTATATTCTATCTTTTCATGTGACAACACTGAAGAAATGACACTTTGCTACAATGTAAAGTAGTGAGTGTACAGCTTGTATAACAGTGTAGTCAAAATAACTCAACACACAGCCATTAATGTCTAAACTCCTGCTAACAAAAGTGAGTACACCCCTAAGTGAAAATGTTCAAATTGGGCCCAATTAGCCATTTTCCCTCTCCGGTGTCATGTGACTCGTTAGTGTTACAAGGTCTCAGGTGTGAATGGGGAGCAGGTGTGTTAAATTTGGTGTTATCGCTCTCACTCTCTCATACTGGTCATTGGAAGTTCAACATGGCACCTCATGGCAAAGAACTCTGAGGATCTGAAAAAAAGAATTGTTGTTCTACATAAAGATGACTTGGGTTATAAGAAGATTCTCAAGACCCTGAAACTGAGCTGCAGCATGGTGGCCAAGACCATACATAGGTTTAACCACTTGCCGACCACCTAACGACGATATACGTCGGCAGAATGGCACGGGCATGGCCCCCCCGTTGCCGAGGTGGTCGGCATCGTTAGGGGAGCGGTCCGTGCTGAGGGGGAGGCCACTCATTCGTGGCCACCCCCTCGCGATCGCTCCCAATGAATGAAAATCTTCCTCTGCTGCTGTAATGTAAACAGCGGCAGAGGAAGTGATGTAATCTCTCCTCGTGTCGGTCTTTTCGTTCGGGCGCCGAGGGGAGAAGACATCCAAGTAAGTGCACCAACACTACACATACAGTAGAACACTCTAGGCACACTTTTCACCCCCTGTCACAGTGACACCAATAGCAGTTTTTTTTTTTTTTACTGATTATTGCATTGGTGTCATTTTGTGACCGTTATAAGTGGTAGGGCAGTTAGTGGTAGGCCCCTTTAGGTCTAGGGTACCCCCCTAACCCCCCCTAATAAAGGTTTAACCCCGTGATCACCCCCCGTCGCCAGTGTCACTAAGCGATCATTTTTCTGATCGCTGTATTAGTGTCATAGGTGACGCTAGTTAGGGAGGTAAGTATTTAGGTTCGCCATCAGCGTTTTATAGCGTCAGGGACCCCCATATACTACCTAATAAAGGTTTTAACCCCCTGATTGCCCCCTAGTTAAACCTTTCACCACTGATCACTGTATAACTGTTACGGATGACTCTGGTTAGTTTTTTTATAGTTTCAGGGCACCCGCCGTTTATTACCTAATAAAGGTTTAACCCCCTGATCGCCCGGCGGGTGATACAAGTTAGGTTTTAGGGTCAGATAGGGTCTGCGTCGCCCCAGGCAGCGTCAGGTTAGTGCCAGTACCGCTAACACCCCCGCACGCAGCATACACCTCCCTTAGTGGTATAGTATCTGAACGGATCAATATCTGATCTGATAAGATCTGTACTAGCGTCCCCAGCAGTTTAGGGTTCCCAAAAACGGAGTGTTAGCGGGATCAGCCCAGATACCTGCTAGCACCTGCGTTTTGCCCCTCTGCCCAGCGCAGCCCAGCCCACCCAAGTGCAGTATTGATTGATCACTGTCACTTACAAAACACTAAACACATAACCGCAGCGTTCGCAGATTTAGGTCTGATCCCTGCAATTGCTAACATTTTTTTGGTAGAGTTTTGATACAGTCGCTAACAGTCAGGAGCTTTTACACTTGTGAGTCTCACTAGTGTACCACTTAATTTAGAGCCCAAAATGGCAAATCGAAGGTACACCAGTGAAGAGGCTTACACGTTCCTGAGTATGACAGATAGTGAAGAGGAAGTCACTCATCTGTCAGATTCAGGCTCAGTATACGATCCTGTAGACGACAGCGGCTTCATGACAGATAGCTCTGACGTTGGAGTTGTGGTCCCTGCCAAGGTCAGGCGTACCAGACCCCGAACTTCTTCTTCTGTCATTGATGTGCAAGAACCGCAGGTCCCTCGTAGGGAGCAGAGCAGTACTAGTGCCACTATTTCTTCTGGTGAACTGGCAAGCACCAGCGGCCTAGTACACCCTGGTCGTAGTCAATCCAGCACTGCAGTTTTACGTGGTGACGTGGTGAGTCCCATAATAAGCTGGTGAGGTGGCAAGCACAAGTAGTGTCCCGCTGCCACCAAGAAGATGAACACAGGCCCATAGTGCCCTTCCTGCTGCATTCGCCAATCCTAATTGGGAACCCACCACTTCCGCAGCACCCGTACTTCCCCCATTCACTGGCCAACCCGCCATTCAGGTGGAAACAGTTGATTTTACGTCACTTGATTTTTATTCGCTGTTTTTCACTGAAGATCTCTATAGATCTATTGTGGACCAAAGCAATTTGTACGCTGGTCAACACATCGCCACTAATCCTCAGTCCTCCCTTGCCAGAGATTGGAGACCAATTACGGTTTCTGAATTTAAGCTCTTTCTGGGCCTTTCCCTAAACATGTGCATAAATAAAAAGAGTGAGTTGCGGTCATATTGGTCCACTGACCCAATTCACCATATGCCCTTGTTCTCTGCCTCCATGACCAGGGCACGATACGAGCAGATCTTGCGGTTCATGCACTTCAATGACAATGAACTCTGTCGTCCTCGTGGAGACCCTGGATACGATCGGCTCTACAAGATTCGGCCCCTCGTAAACCACTTCAACCAACGTTTTGCAGACTTGTTTACCCCCCTTATCAAGTTGTCTGCATTGATGGGTCCCTGATTAAGTTTTCTGGCCGCTTTTCATTTAAATAGTACCTTCCCAGCAAGCGTGCCAGATATGGGGTCAAGATGTATAAACTCTGTGACAGGGCCACAGGCTATACATATAGTTTAATGGTTTACGAGGGAAAAGATAGCCACGTAAAGCCGACAAACTGCCCTGACTACATAGAAGCGCTGGCAAGATAATGTGGGACTTGGTGTCACCCTTATTAGGAAAGGGGTACCACTTGTACGTGGACAATTATTACACAAGCGTGCCACTTTTTAGTCACTTGTTTGATCATCAGATTGGAGCATGGGGCACCGTGCGACCTAATCGCCGGGCTTTCCCCAGCGGCTTGTAGATTCCCGTCTTAGGCTGGGGGAGAGAGCCTGCTTGAAGTTTAATAATGTGCTCGCTATGAAGTGGAGGGATAATAAGAATGTTTTCGTTCTTACCTCCCTTCATGCATACACGATGGTCCAAATTACTACGGTGACTGGTGTTGTGGAGAAACCCCTCTGTGTCCACAAATATAACCTTAACATGGGAGGGGTGGACCTCAATGACCAGTTCTTAGCGCTGTACCTAGTTGCCCGTAAGGCCAGACGCTGGTACAAGAAAGTGTCTGTTTATTTATTTCAGTTGGCTTTGCTGAACGCTTATGTGCTGTACAGAGCTTCAGGACGGACTGGATCCTTCCTTCAATTCCAGGAAGAGATTGTCAGAGCCCTTCTGTTTCCAGACGGTGCTCCACCTCACCTTCCCCAACCAAATACAGTAAGCCGGCTGCATGAGAGGCATTTTCTTTATGTCCTCCTGAGTACCCCTACCCAATGAGCCCCCCAAAAAAGATGTTGTGTCTGCAGCAAGCGCGGATATAGGTGTGACACCCGCTATTATTGTCCCTCCTGTCATGACGATCCTGGTCTTTGCATTGGTGAATGTTTCGAACGCTACCATATAGGGCTGCAACTAACAATTATTTTCATAATCGATTACTTGGCCGATTATTGTTTCGATTAATCGGTTAATAACCTTAAAAAATAAATAAAAGTGTGGCGTATAATTTTGTTTAATATGTAAAGTTTAAAAAAAAAGGCAATTTATTCTTAAATATCTCTATGCAGTGGTAAATATAAATAACCAACTATATGGTTAGGGAGCAAAATATCTAATCCACTCAGAGAATAACAGACAGAAGAGATATACTGTATATACTATTAGAGGAGATATACTGTACATACTATTAAAGGGTGAATCTGATAAATATTATCAGACTCAGATCAAATGTCTTCCTTCAAAGAAAAATGTCATTTTAAGAACGTTTGTTCGATTTTCTAATCGTTAGTGGGGTCAAGTCGACGTTCATTTTCAACCACAGTGAAGGGAAAATTTTGGAAATAGAAAACTTCTTGGTCAAAGGAATTTTCAGACAGTGTATGTGGTTTTCATTCAGAAATTACTTTCATTTTAAAAACAGAATGTTAAAAACAAGTGAAAATTTCAAACAACATTCTTTCATTCAGCGAATCTACAAAGATTTTTCGTCTGAATATTCTTGTCTGAAAATTGATCCGTGTGGCCAGAATAAGGCTCGCTACACACCTAGGTTGTTTGCTTTTGATCTGTTTCTGCAGTGCTTTTTGCTGTGCGTTTTGATTTTTGCGCACGTGATTTTGCGTTTTTGCATTTTTTTTGGCCAATTTGTTGTTGGGCAGATTAAAAAACACAAATTGCTGCAAAAACTCATTAAATGCTTTTCTGCAGCTTCTCCATTGAAGTATATTGAACCAAAAAAGCACCGTTTTTGCGTTTAAAAAAAAAAGTCCCTGACCCTTTCCAAATACGCAGCGGCTGAAAAAAGCATAGATGTGAACGCGTCCAATAGGATGTTAATGAACTGCAGTGCGTTTCTGCAAAAAAGCACCAAAAAACACATAGATGTGAACCAGGTCTAAGACTTTTAGTAACATAATGGGGTTAAAAAAAAAACTAAAATTAGCCCTTTATAGTACAAAAAAAAAAAAAAAAAAAAAGCAGATAATCACTACTGTAAGGGGTTCATTTTTTTTACTGTAGAACTGTGAAAGTAACATCTACAGTAGCGATTATTTGCTCTTTTTGTACTATAAAGGGCTCGGTTTAGTTTTATTTTAACCCTATTATGTTACTGGCCGATTAATCGATTATGAAAATAGTAATCGATTCATTTCATAATCGATTAGTTGTCGATTAATCAATTGGTTGTTTCAGCCCTACTACCATACACTAGTTGAGTATTAGCGTAGGGTACAGCACTGCACAGACTAGGCACACTTTCACAGGGTCTCCCAAGATGCCATCGCATTTTGAGAGACCCGAACCTGGAACCGGTTACAGTTACAAAAGTTAGTTACAAAAAAAGTGTAAAAAAAAAAAAAAAAAAAAAAAAAAAAAAACCCAAACATATATAAAATAAAAAAACCAAAAATAGTTGTCGTTTTATTGTTTTCTCTCTATTCTCTCTCTATTGTTCTGCTCTTTTTTACTGTATTCTATTCTGCAATGTTTTATTGTTACTATATTTTATCATGTTTGCTTTTCAGGTATGCAATTTTTTTATACTTTACTGTTTACTGTGTTTTATTGTTAACCATTTTGCAGAGCGGATTTATTTATCTTGACAGCAACAGCGTTTGCTCCCACGATACATAAAGCAGTTACTCCAGCGCTGTCGGAGTTGATTTCACCACCACAGTTAAAAAAAAGAGCATATATGCCGAAGCATGGGGGCAGCAGGGGCGGAGGAGCGATTTGCTTCTATCTTTTGGGGCGGATGCCCCCATGCTTCGGCATATATAAACGGTGCATGTATGCCCATCATTAGAAGTGGGTGGATGAAGGGAGGTATTCTAATGGTGGGCATACCCACCGATCAATCTCTTTATTTCGTTCAGCCCACAGGCTGCATGAAAAAGAAAAAGTTTACAATATATGCCCAACAAGGACCAGCGACATACTGGTATGTTGCTGGACTTTGAGTGGTTATACCAGAATGATGCCTGCAGGTTTAGGTATCATCTTGGTATCATTCTTTTCAGCCAGCGGTCGGCTTTCATGTAAAAGCAATCCTAGCGGCTAATTAGCCTCTAAAATGCTTTTACAAGCAGTGGGAGGGAATGCCCCCCCACCATCTTCCATGTTTTTCTCTGGCTCTCCTGTCCCAACAGGGAACCTGAGAATGCAGCCGGTGATTAGGCCAGCTGACCATAGAGCTGATCAGAGACCAGAATGGCTCCAATCATCTCTATGGCCTAAGAAACCGGAAGCTACGAGCATTTTATGATTTTGCGGGATGTAAACCGCGCCATTGGGAAATTGAGAAAGCATTTTATCACACCGATCTTGGTGTGGTCAGATGCTTTGAGGGCAGAGGAGAGATCTAGGGTCTAATAGACCCCAATTTTTTTTTTAAAAAGTACCTGTCACTACCTATTGCTATCATAGTGGATTTACATTCCCTGAGATAATAAAAATGATTTAAAAAAAATGAAAGGAACAGTTAAAAAAAAAAAGCCAAAAAATAATAAAGAAAAAAAAAAAAAAAAAAGCACCCCTACCCCCCCCCGCTCTCGCGCAAAGGTCTGGCGTCAAATGTAAACAGCAATTGCACCATGCATGTGAGGTTTCACCACGAAGGTCAGATCGAAGGCAGTAATTTTAGCAGTAGACCTCCTCTGTAAATCTAAAGTGGTAACCTGTAAAGGCTTTTAAAAATGTATTTAGTTTGTCGCCACTGCACGTTTGTGCGCAATTTTAAAGCATATCATGTTTGGTATCCATGTACTCGGCCTAAGATCATCTTTTTTTTTATTTCATCAAACATTTGGGCAATATAGTGTGTTTTTAGTGCATTAAAATTTTAAAAAGTGTTTTTTCCCCAAAAAATGCGTTTGAGAAATCGCTGCGCAAATACTGTGTGGTAAAAAAAAAAAGAAACGCCCACCATTTTAATCTGTGGGGTCTTTGCTTTAAAAAAAAATATATAATGTTTGGCGTTCAAAGTAATTTTTTTGCAAAAAAAAAATAATTATTTCATGTAAACAAAAAGTGTCAGAAAGGGCTTTGTCTTCAAGTGGTTAGAAGAGTGGGTGATGTGTGACATAAGCTTCTAAATTTTTTGCATAAAATGCCAGGACAGTTCAACCCCCCCCCCCAAATGACCCTATTTTGAAAAGTAGACACCCCAAGCTATTTGCTGAGAGGCATGTCGAGTCCATGGAATATTTTATATTGTGACACAAGTTGCGGGAAAAAGACACTTTTTTTTTTTTTTGCACAAAGTTGTCAAAATGATATATTGCTCAAACATAACATGGGAATATGTGAAATTACACACCAAAATACATTGTGTTGCTTCTCCTGAGTACGGGGATACCACATGTGTGAGACTTTTTAGGAGCCTAGCCACGTACGGGACCCCGAAAACCAAGCACCACCTTCAGGCTTTCTAAGGGTGTAAATTTTTGATTTCATTCTTCACTGCCTATCAGTTTCGGAGGCCATGGAATGCCCAGATGGGACACCCCAAGCTATTTGCTGAGAGGTATGGTGATTATTTTGCAGACCTCACTTTTTGTCACAAAGTTTTTAAAATTGAAAAAAGAAAAAAAAAAATACATTTTTCTTGTCTTTCTTAATTTTCAAAAAAAAATGAGAGCTGCAAAATACTCACCATGCCTCTCAGCAAATAGCTTGGGGTGTCTATTTTCCAAAATGGGGTCATTTGGGGGGTTTTGTGCCATCTGGGCATTTTATGGCCTTTAAAACTGTGATAGGTAGTGAGGAGTGAAATCAAAAATTTACGCCCTTAGAAATCCTGAAGGCGGTGCTTGTTTTTCGGGGCCCCGTACGCGGCTAGGCTCCCAAAAAGTCCCACACATGTGGTATCCCCATACTCGGGAGAAGCAGCTAAATACATTTTGGGGTGCAATTCCACATATAACCATGGCATGTGTGAGCAATATATCATTTAGTGACAACTTTTTTGTAAAATATTTTTTCTTATCATTATTCAATCACTTGGGACAAAAAAAAATTAATATTCAATGGGCTCAACATGCCTTTCAGCAATTTCCTTGGGGTGCCTACTTTCCAAAATGGGGTCATTTGGGGGGGGGGGGGGGGGGGGGTTGTACTGCCCTGCCATTTTAGCACCCCAAGAAATGAGATAGGCAGTCATAAACTAAAAGCTGTGTAAATTCCAGAAAATGTACCCTAGTTTGTAGACGCTATAACTTTTGCGCAAACCAATAAATATGCGCTTATTGACTTTTTTTTTTTTTTTTTACCAAAGACATGTGGCCGAATACATTTTGGCCTAAATGTATGACTAAAATTGAGTTCATTGGATTTTTTTTTTATAACAAAAAGTAGAAAATATAATTTTCAAAATTTTCGGTCTTTTTCCATTTATAGCGCAAACAATAAAAACCGCAGAGGTGATCAAATACCATCAAAAGAAAGCTCTATTTGTGGGAAAAAGAGAACGCAAATTTCTTTTGGGTACAGCATTGCATGACCGCGCAATTAGCAGTTAAATCGACGCAGTGCCAAATTGTAAAGTGCTCTGGTCAGGAAGGGGGTAAATCCTTCCGGGGCTGAAGTGGTTAACAGGACAAGTTCCACTCAGAACAGGCCTCCGAATGGTTGACCAAAGAAGTTGAGTGCACGTGCTCAGCTTCATATCCAGAGGTCGTCTTTGAGAAATGGACATATGAGTGCTGCCGGCATTGCTGCAGAGTTTGAAGGGGTGGGGGGTCAGCCTGTCAGTGCTCAGACCATGCGCCGCACACTGCATCAAATTGGTCTGCATGGCTGTCGTCCCAGAATGAAGCCTCTTCTGAAGATTATACACAAGAAAGCCCGCAAACAAAACTGCTTG
Organism: Aquarana catesbeiana; assembly: GCF_042186555.1. Classification (NCBI taxonomy): domain Eukaryota; kingdom Metazoa; phylum Chordata; class Amphibia; order Anura; family Ranidae; genus Aquarana; species Aquarana catesbeiana. Next base: position 98,100,963 of record NC_133327.1, read on the forward strand.
TTTGCTGAAGACAAGCAGACTAAGGAACCATGTCCTGTGGTTTGATGAGACCAAGATAAACTTATTTGGTTCAGATGGTGTCAAGTGTGTGTGGCGGCAACCAGGTGAGGAGTACAAAGACACGTGTGTCTTGCCTACAGTCAAGCATGGTTGTGGGAGTATCATGGTCTGGGCCTGCATGAGTGCTTCCGGCACAGAGGAGCTACAGTTCATTGAGGGAACCATGAATGATGACATGTATTGTGACATACTGAAGCAGAACATGATCCCCTCCCTTTTGGAGAAGACCACTGCCTTGCTAAAGAAGGTGAGAGTAAAGGTGATGGACTGGCCAAGCATGTCTGCAGACCTAAACCCTATTGAGCATCTATGGGGCATCCTCAAACGGAAGGTGGAGGAGCGCAAGGGCTTTAACATCCACCAGCTTTGTGATGTCATCATGGAGAAGTGGAAGAGCATCTCCGTGGTCTTCGTTCCACTTGGGTAAAAGTCCAGGAGTCCTTGCGTCATGCCAATGATAGGTACAGACTCCATGCTGACCGCAGACGCCTGCCTGTGCCTTCCTACCAGGTTGGGGACAGTGTCTGGCTGTCATCTCGCAACCTCTGACTCCGTGTTCCCTCACTGAAGTTGGCACCTCTGTTTATTGGGCCTTTCCATATTCTCCGCAGGTTTAACCCAGTGGCTTACGCTTTAGACCTTCCTTCAAATATGCGTATCTTAAATGTATTTCATACCTCTTTATTAAAACCTTTGGTCTGCAACCGCTTCACCACCTCAGTGCCACGTTCTCACCCAATGCAGGTTGAGATCCTGGTTCATTGGAAGGGGTACGGTCCGGAGGAACGCTCTTGGGTCTCATCCTTGGACGTACATGCCCCTGTCCTCCTCCGTGCTTTCCATAGACTTTTTCCCCTCAAACCTGGTGGTCCTCCAAGGGAGAGGGGTCGTTGAGGAGGGGGTACTGTCAGGGCTGGGCTCAGCCCTTCCTTCTCAGAGCAGGCCGCTCAGCTGTCGCTTAATTGCCAGCTCTAATCTTTCCACAGTGACTCACCTGGTGATGATATCCTGCTCGTCAGTCCTGCTGGCTACTTAAGCTGTTAAGTCCAGATCCTCTCTGCCTTCGCCTGGTCAACATATCAGAGACTCTCTCCTGTGTACCTGTGAAAGACTTGCTTGGCTGATGTCCCTTTTTGGTTCCTGATCCTGCTTGCTGTTCCACTATGCTGATTCTACGGTTTCCTGATTTCCTGGCTTGTCCTGAAGTATGTTGATCTCTGGCTCCCTGATGTCCTGGCTTGTCTGGCTATCTTTTCCGGTTACTCTGGCTATGTTTTGACTACGTTTTGCTCTGTTTTACTATTATTATTATTATTAAACTAGTGTGATTTTGACTGCACTTCTGTTTTGGTCTGATTCATGGTTTCTGACAGTATGTCAGCTATCAGCTATCTCGGGCCCTAGAGGTTCTCATTAGACTGAAGGAGGCCTGGGACCTTGCTACATTATTTTTTTTAATATTTTTATTATTTTTTTCCCCACAAAAGTGGAGTTACTCTTTAAGACTTTTGTACAGGGTGGCGCTTATGTAGCTCCACCTGTACAACCATGGCTGTGGAATCCAAATTTGGTCTTGTCAGCTCTTCACAAATCACCTTTTTAACCAATCACGGAAATTCCCCCTTTCTACCCTTATTCACAAGGATACCTTCTTTGTTACCATCAACTCTGAGAGGCATGTCTGCTCTGTCTTGTAAGGAATAATTTCTGATCTTACAAAGCAGGGGCAGCCCATTCATTAAGGGCGCACGGGCGCCGCCACCCCTGTCCATCGCCGCCTCCCCTTTCCATGTGTCCGACCCCTTTCAGGACACCGGCGCATGGATTCCAATGCGGAGGGGCTGTTTTTATGAAGCACAGATTAAAGCCAAAGGATGGGCTTGGGTCGCAGAGAGTGCGCTCCGAGCCCACCCAGGTGTGTTACAACAACAAATCAATATTCGCTGTTGTAACACTGATCCTCCTCCCAGCCAATCAGGAAGCGGGTTTTGACACCGGTCACCCGATTGACTGAAAGGACATGTGATCCTGTTGGACACTTAGGAGGAGGAAGGGAGGAGCTGGAAGCCGCCATGGAGGAGAGGACACTTGGAGCTGAGCCGCTGCACCATGCTGCCTGCCACCCACCATGATGGGGTAAGTTCTAGACCAACCAGCAAACAGCTGGGGGGGGGGGGTGGGTGCGCTGGGGGGGGGATAGGTGGTTGTTTGCTGCCGTTTTTTAAGGTTTTGGCAGTTTTACCTCATCCAGGACATTGTGCTTCCATCCCTTTGTCCATCCCATACTGTTTCTATTTGGAAGACAGATTTTATTTTTCATTCCTGATGGCCCAGAACCAGCTTCCTCATTCACAATTTCTTAGTGGCTTAAGGAGGTTGTAAACCTCCCTGTGTAATTTGTACCTATAGGTAAGCCTAGAATAAGGCTTGCCTATAGGCACTGTAAACATCTCCTAAACGTGCACCGTTTAGGAGATATTTAGTGTATACTGCGCCGATCATGTTATCGGCGCATGTGCTCTGAAGGAAAGGCCGCCCGTGCCGTTTCTTCAGGAGCGAGTGTCGTGATCAGCGGCTCCCACGCGCATGCGGAGTCCATGGCCCCGGAAGGAGGATGGGCGAAGATGGATGCGGCCTGCAGCAGGGACGACACGGGCTTCGTTTGCATTTAAGTGTCACATAATGTGCTAGTACACGATGCATACTAGCATATTATGCCTTTACTTTGCAGGGAAGGGGGGAAAGAATTTTAAGGTTTTGGCCTTAAAGTGTTACTAACCCCACAATAGTAAAATCAGTCTGTATATGCAGCATAGCATGCTTGTTATACTCACTGTGAAACTTAAGGGGTTAATGCTCTGCATTGTGTAAAAAGGTTGTTTTATCCTGTATGCACAGTTCCTTCCCTGCACTGTCTGTCTATCTGGGGAAGGCCAGCTAACACAGGCAGAGTAGCCGACCTGCACATGCTCAGTTGTGTCTTTTATGCTGGAGAGAACAGTTACTTGTTCTCAGAGCTAGCCAGGTCACGTTATGTTGACATCACACATGCAGGGGAAATCTCCTCCTCCTTGAACTCTCAGCACAGGAGAAAGTGTGCAAGTTACTCATGTAACCATGGTATACAGATCATCCAAAAGGTATATAGTGGCAGTATTTTAATGTAAAAAGAAGATTTATAAACTGGGGGGGGGGCGGATTAACTATTTTCAGATTACTGGGTTTAGTAACACTTTGAAGCGGGGTTCCACCCAAAAGTGGAACTTCCGCTCATCGGATTCCTCCCACCCTCCGGTGCCACAGTTGGCACCTTTCAGGGGGGAGGGGTGTGCAGATACCTGTATAATACAGGTATCTGCACCCACTTCCAGGAATAGACTCCTGCGGGAGTCACGCCCCCTCCCGCTCTCCCCTGCTGTCTCCTGGGAAACGCACAGGTCCCAGGAGATAGCGGGGACCATTGAGAACGCGCAGCACGACTCGCGCATGCGCAGTAGGGAACCGGGAAGTGAAGCCACAGTGCTTCACTTCCTGATTCCCTCACTGAGAATGGCGGCGGCAGCACCCGAGGGACGGTTCGGTCTCGGGTGCTGACATCGCTGGACCCTGGGACAGGTGAGTGTCCTTATTTTAAAAGTCAGCAGCTGCAGTATTTGTAGCTGCTGACTTTTATAAAAAAAAAAATTTTGCGGGACTCCTGCTTTAAGGTTAAAGTTTTCATATTTTCTTATCAAAGCACAGTCTACAAGACCTGTGATTGCTTATTGGGCTTTTAGGCATCAGTAGGCTGTTTCTCAGATTTGCAAGGCTGCCCCTTGGTATGTATCGCACAAGTTTAACTAAGTGGATTTTCATGCTTCATCTGATGCAAGCTTTAAGGCCCGTACACATGGATGGGAAATGTTCGATGTCAGGCTGTTGACCGTGTGTATGCTCCATCGGACAATTGTTGTCGGACTTTCCGCCAACAAATGTTGGCTAGCCTGTCTTCAAATTTTCCGCCAACAAATGTGTGGTGTTGGATTTTTCGATCATGTGTACACAAGTCCGTCGGACAAAAGTCCAAAGTACAAACACGCATTGTTGGAAGCAAGGACAAGCCAGAAGAGGTCGGTCTTGTAAACTAGCGATCGTAATGGAGAATTAACATTCGTGACGTGGCAAATTATGAAATCTCGAAATGCAGCGCATATTCTCTTCTTATTTAACCACTTGCCGACCGCCTAACGCAGATATACTGCGGCAGAATGGCACAGGCAGGCGAAATCACGTACCTGGTACGTGATCTGCTTTCCGCGGGCGGGGGGCGCATCGCGCCCCCCCCCGGTACACTTTACACCCCCTGATCACCCCCTAATCCCCCCCCCCCCCCCCCCCCCCGTCACAGTGACACCAAGCAGTTTTTTTGTTTTTTTTCTGATTACTGCATTGGTGTCAGTTTGTGACAGTTATAAGTGGTAGGGCAGTTAGTGTTAGCCCCCTTTAGGTCTAGGATACCCCCCAAACCCGCCCTAATAAAGTTTTAACCCCTTGATCACCCCCCGTCGCCAGTGTCACTAAGCGATCGTTTTTCTGATCGCTGTATTAGTGTCACTGGTGACGCTAGTTAGGGAGGTAAATATATAGGTTCGCCGTCAGTGTTTTATAGCATCAGGGACCCCCATATACTATCTAATAAAGGTTTTAACCCCTTGATTGCCCCCTAGTTAACCCTTTCACCAATGATCACCATATAACTGTTACGGGTGACGCTGGTTAGTTTATTTTTTATAGTGTCAGGGCACCCGCCATTTATTACCGAATAAAGGTTTAGTCCCCTGATCACCCGGCGGTGATATAACATAGGTTTTAGGGTCGATTGGGTTTGCGTCGCCCCAGGCAGTGTCATGTTAGTGCCAGTACCGCTAACACCCACGCACGCACCATACACCTCCCTTAGTGGTATAGTATCTGTACGGATCAATATCTGATCCGATCAGATCTATACTAGCGTCCCCAGCAGTTTAGGGTTCCCAAAAACGCAGTGTTAGCGGGATCAGCCCAGATACCTGCTAGCACCTGTGTTTTGCCCCTCAGCCCAGCCCACCCAAGTGCAGTATCGATCGATCGATCACTGTCACTTACAAAACACTAAACGCATAACTGCAGCATTCGCAGAGTCAGGCCTGATCCCTGCGATCGCTAACAGTTTTTTTTTGGTAGTGTTTTGGTGAACTGGAAGCACCAGCGGCCGAGTACACCATGGTCGTAGTCAAACTAACACTGCAGTAACACTTGGTGACGTGGCGAGTCCCATAAATGCAGTTCAAGCTGGTGAGGTGGCAAGCACAAGTAGTGTCCCGCTGCCACCAAGAAGAAGACAAACACAGGCCCGTCGTGCCCATAATGCCCTTCCTGCTGCATTCGCCAATCCTAATTGGGAACCCACCGCTTCTGCAGCACCCATTCCCCTATTCACATCCCCAACCTAATGCAGTCGGCTTCATGAGAGGCATTTTCTTTATGTCCTCCCGAGTACCCCTACCCAACGAACCCCCCCAAAAAAGATGTCGTGTCTGCAGCAAGCGCGGATATAGGTGTGACACCCGCTATTATTGTCCCTCCTGTCCTGACAATCCTGGTCTTTGCATTGGTGAATGTTTTGAATGCTACCATTCACTAGTTGAGTATTAGCGTAGGGTACAGCATTACACAGACTAGGCACACTTTCACAGGGTCTCCCAAGATGCCATCCCATTTTGAGAGACCCGAACCTGGAACCGGTTACAGTTATAAAAAAAGTGTAAAAAAAAAACCAAAAATATATAAAATAAAAAAAAAAACAAAAATAGTTGTTTTATTGTTCTCTCTCGCTCTATTCTCTCTCTATTGTTCTGCTCTTTTTTTACTGTATTCTATTCTGCAATGTTTTATTATTATGTTTTATCATGTTTGCTTTTCAGGTATGCAATTTTTTATACTTTACTGTTTACTGTGTAATTTTCTTGCAAAAAAAAAAATAAAAATGTTTTCATGTAAACAAATAGTGTCAGAAAGGGCTTTGTCTTCAAGTGGTTAGAGGAGTGGGTGATGTGTGACATAAGCTTCTAAATGTTGTGCACAAAATGCCAGGACAGTTCAACCCCCCCCCCCCCCCCCCAAATAACCCCATTTTGGAAAGTAGACACCCCAAGCTATTTGCTGAGAGAGGGATGTTGAGTCCATGGAATATTTTATATTGTGACACAAGTTGCGGGAAAAAGAATCCTTCCGGGGCTGAAGTGGTTAATGGGATGATAATGAAGCTGCTTTGCTGGTGATACTGATGGAGTTATTGCAAACGATTTTTCAAAGGCTTTTTTTTTTCTAGTGATATCAAGAATAATATTATTATGCTTTTTTTTTTATTTGGGCAAGTTACCACAACACCATCATCCCATAGTTTTTAACATCAAAAGATACAGCTATGTTGGTGTCCCTTGTTAATTTTACATTGTATTTTTTAAAATGTAACTTCCTACTCCCAAACTGTCATTTGAAGTAAAACGCTTCAAATGACAATGACACCAAGTATTATTCTACATATTTTTTTATTGTGCATTAAAAAAGGAAACAAATAAAATTAGACATGCTATCTGCCAAAAGAACTTAGCCAAAAAGTGCATTCTATGCATCCAAAAATATAGAAAATATACCAAAACAAATCATTATTCAACCAAAAAAATAATGTCAAAGCAATAACTCCAAGGCCAATAATAAATAACACGTTATCTCCTCCCATTCCGCAACATGTCTGGTTGACGAACGGCCATTCAGAAACTAACTGAAAAGCCCGAATCAACACTCCCCAAACTTCTACTAACACGAAATTAGCAGAAGGACCCCAAAGGGTGGCGCTAAAGAGATGAAAAACCACGTAGTACGTCACTACATTCGTAATTGTTTGCCAACAATTGTGTGGCTGTGTGTATGCAAGACAAATTTGGGCCAATGCCCTTCGGACAAAATTCCACGGTTTTGTTGGCCAACAATCCGAACATGTGTGCGAGGCTTTACACGTAAGATCCTTCGGGCAGCTTTTTTTGAACTGAAGGTAGCAAGTAAACCCAGCTGTCTATAAAATACTACTAATCCTGTATCTTAACAGCTTGTCGACTGTATAACATAGATATATGGCAGCAAGGCGGCTTGGTTGCAGCAGATCACGTACTAGGTTCATGATCTGACACTGGCAACCTGGTCGTGCTGTAGTTAAAAACAGCAGATGTCAATCAGCGGGTGCCGGCCAATGGATTACCGTCAGCACCTTGTGATTGTCATAAATTTACATAGGACAGAGCCCTGGATGGATTATAAATCCTCTGCAGCCCTCAACACCAACACCGCTTCTCAGGAAGAGGAGAGTCAGCCTGCTTCTGCAACAGGGACAGGTCCTCTTTAGCCCTGAAGGAACCACTATGTAATTAACTGCCAGAAGAGGCAGACCAAGGAAATCTCTACAAAAATCATAGTGGACTGGTGGTAACTGGTGTGTTGGCCAAAATGCAAAACCAAGTTGCAGGCCAGAGGCAGTTGGCCAGGGAGTCTTTATCAGACTAGCCAGATGGGTCAGCCTTAGCTTCCTTCTAGGAAATTTCTATGGCAAGTTGGCATATCAGAAGCAAAAGGTGGATGTTTTAACTCTGTCCAAACTGACTGTGTGGATCTCTATTGCAATAATGCTCAGGTACTAAGCTAATCAACTAAGAAGTTTAAAAAGGTACCTCTGATTCAGAAGCAGCTGGCCAAACAGGCTTCATCAGATTAGCCAGGGGTGCCATTCTGCCAGAAGAAAAGCAATATCCTTTGCAGAGACCCTGGGACAGCGAATGGATCTGGAGATGAAGAAGGTTCATACTACTATTAAGTAGTGTTTTGTGACCTGCAGTGGAGCTCACTTTGGTAACTTGACTGTCAGGGCCCCAGACAAGATGAAAGCAGGGCTCTGGTCAGTGATAAACTCTCTATGATGGCAGAACCTAGAGTGAAAATGAAGTAGCCAGTGATGCCGCTCAGCCACTGTGGATACAAAACTGTATACTGTTTCTCTGGTAGTCCAATGTGGTCAGTTAAACCTTATGGCTCATCCCACAAGTATTACATACTGCTTTTAAGTCAGAGTGATGGCTGACTTTTCAAGTTGGAACCGGTGATATCTAGAAGGGGGATTAATCCCTTGTGTTAATCACCAATGACCAGAGGATAGCCAAAAGGCAAAGTAATGAAGATCAAATGACAGGTTAAACCTGGGAAAACTATAGAGGAGAATAAAGAATCAATAATCATCTTTATTTGTCTACCTAAACCCAAGTCGCCCAGTAGGGTCAGCTGACAGAATTTTATGTAAATCTGAGCTTTAGGATCCCTGGGTCCTGTGCATTAAGGAAGCCAATGGAATTTTTCTTTCATTCCTCTCCTCCAACTCATTGCATTCCCTCCATGACGCATTAGAGCACAAGGGTTGTGACTGCATGTTCAGTCAAAAGTTAGACTTGTCTACAAGCAGAAGGATTAGGATCCAAAACCGCATATGGCATCACTGCAATCAATCTCTCCAGCCATCAGTAAGGCTTGGCTTCCACAAATCGTTCCAAGGAGTACCGTTAATAGTGGTGCAACTTCAAATCGCAGCGACTTCAAAGTAGTCCCTGCACTACTTTGGTCCCAGTTTGATGCGACTTGGGGCCATGGACCTCAAGAATACACAGGCATTACTTCAAGTCTCATAAAGGTCACAAATTGCACAACTTTTTAGGCCGTAATAGTGGAAACTTAGGCTAAGATTGTAGATGGTCTTTAGACCTAGCTAATGTGTGTGTGTGTGTGTGTGTGTGTGTGTGTACTGTATACACACTTCGAGACACCCATGTTTCTGCGAGTACCTTCGCTTGGCCGTTCGAGTTCACTACGAGTTCATATGGCAAACTGTGGCCTTTCCACAAATTCCAGGCATTTCCCAGGATATTAGGTCCAGTAGTGGCCGTCTTGCAGGAGCAAGGACTTCTGGTGAGCCTTGTTTGGGCAGCAACCTGGCGCAATGTCTTCCAGGGCCTGGGAAAAAAGTTCTAGTTCAGACTCTGATCGAATTGGGAGGAGCCATCATCGGGAGACCAACTAGACTCATTACAGCAATGACCTGCCTGGAAGCAGTTCTGAATCATTGAAGAATACAGTAGAATTACCCTCAGAGAGAGCAACATTATAAGTATTTCACTTGAACAAATTATAACTCTTTCCCATTGGTTGCATCCCATCGTCACAATAGCGTAAGGAAATAGCCTGTAGTAACCTATGTGGTCCGAGGGGCCCAATGGAAGGTTGACAACAGTATTGCTTGGTTTTTGTAGTAAGGAAGATTTGCTTCCTGCACCAGGAACAGTGACTCCGCAGAGGAGACAAGTCTCTTTTTGCAGGGAGCTAAACTAGCTAAACTTTCAGCTAATCAGCTACTAGGCATACCAGTCATCACAATCTATTATTTGTCGGGTATTCATGCCAATGGAGGATAAGATGTCCAAAGTCAGAGTTGCAGTGGTCGCAGACTGAAGTCCTCCTGAAAACGCATCAAATAGAGCCTCAGCTATGCTGCAAAGACTCAGCAAACTGGGGAAGTCCTATCTTCGTTGTCGAAGGAATGCAAGACTAGTCAACCTCTGTCAGAGGCATCTCCCAGTCAGGTCTGCCAGCCCTTTAGGTCCGGGTTCCTAGAACTTCCTGCCAGACGGTGTAAGGTACAAAACCGTTGGATGTCATGGGATAGTCTCCAAACCAACAAACCATTCAAGGGTTCGGCAACAAATAGAGCGATCAAGATATTGATCTGACAGTAACCTTGGTGTCTTCCCAGAGGGGGAAGCAGTGCAACTTCTGACATCCAGCTGGGTCTGCAGATTAGCAATATGTACATTGAACAAACCTAATAGTCTGCAGGATCCGCAGTCGTTCAGTGGTGATGAGAACAATAATTGCCCGGTGGCTTGCAAGTCATGATATCTGCGGGTACAGTCTCAGGTCCGAGAACCTCCTATTCTCCTTTCTGAAATCCAACACCTCATACAGCATGGCCAACGGTGTCTTCCAAAGTCAGACACGTTATATCTAGATGCTGGAGACCAAGAAGTGAAGGATCACATGGAGGTCTCACATTTAATGTTAGTGTTTTAGTGTTTTGAAATCTTATGGAGGTCAGGGCGCCTACTCCAAAACTTCAAGTACATTAGAGCAGGGGAAACCCTACAGAATTTAAAGGATGGAATCTTCTGTTCCATACTGTAAGGATTGAATTGTATACAAGTAAACCTAGAGACGGCATTAAAGGATAGATGAGGATCGGTCGTGTCCTCACTCTCTCGGAACCAGTAACTGTGCGTATCTTGGCAAACCACTTCCTAAAAGATCTGGGCAGGTTGTTCGTTCCCCCTGGGGTCTTCCAAATAGTGTGGGACATATTGTCTCACTCTCCATTCAGAGGGATAAGACATCCTCAATATGGCCAGTAACACTGAAGAAGTATTTTGTATGGCTAATAGGTCTAGAAGGATCTCAGATATCCAAATAGCAAGCCATAAACTACCTTGTTGCTGAAATTATCAGGCAAAGTGGTTCTAGTCTCTTCCTCAGCACTATACAGAGGTCTGCATCTTTGCATCTGGATTAGAACATCATCCTCCTGGAATACCACAAGCATTGAAAATAGATTCAAGGTTGAAGAGAGACATAGAATTGGCCCTTCTTCAAGGAGCAAACAATAGACTCTTTAGGCCTAATGGCATCAGAAGACAATTGCTGTCCATTAAAGACAATCGCAGTAATGCGGATCAAGTTAGTCAAGGGGTTTAGATGGCTAGGACAAATCCATCGAGGGCAGAGACTGCTTTTCCAGACAGATTGCACATCCATGGATGGAACTCCAAAGGAGTCCCTCCAGAACTGATATGTAAACTACGACCTGGTCTACATTCAACACGTTGGGGGCCCATTTTAAAGTGGACCCAGTGGCCTTAGCTACAAAATATTTCAATTGTTAGTGGGGATAGATCTAATCCTCGACTTAAACACATCAGCATTACCCGCCCTTGTTGTCTGGTGATTTTCGTACATCCCATATGTATATGCTGTCATGCTGTGTCAGGAAAGAGGAAAATTTTATACTTGCCTGATGGAAATTTTTCTTTCCTGAAGTAAAGCATGACAGTATATAGGTCCCTCCTGCAAGTGCTTCGCAGTGATACTGTCAGTGCTCAGACCATATGCTGCACACTGCATCACATTGGTCTGCATGGCTGTCTTCCCAGAAGGAAGCCTCTTCTAAAGATGATGCACAAGAAAGTCTGCAAACAGTTTGCTGAAGACAAGCAGACTAAGGACATGGATTACTGGAACCATGTCCTGTGGTCTGAAACCAAGATAAACCTTTTTGGTTCAGATAGTGTCAAGTGTGTGTGGCGGCAACTAAGTGAGGAGTACAAAGACAAGTTTGTCTTGCCTACAGTCAAGCATAGTGGTGGGAGTATCATGGTCTGGGACTCGACTGCATGAGTGCTGCCGACACTGGGGAGCTACAGTTCATTGAGGGAACCATGAATGCCAACTTGTACTGTGACATACTGAAGCAGCGCATGATCCCCCCCCTTTCGGAGACTGGGCCGTATGGCAGTATTCCAACATAATGACCCCAAACAAACCTCAAAGACAACCACTGCCTTGCTAAAAAAGCTGAGGGTAAAGGTGATGGACTGGTCAAGCGTGACTCCAGACCTAATCCCTATTGGGCATCTGTGGGGCATCCGCAAACGAAAGATGGGAGGAGGAGGAGCGCAAGGTCTCTAACAGCCACCAGCTCCGTGATGTCGTCATGGAGGAGTGGAAGAGGACTCCAGTGGCAACCTGTGAAGCTCTGGTGAACTCCATACCCAAGAGGGTTAAGGCAGTGCTGGAAAATAATGGTGGCCACACAAAATATTAACACTTTGGGCCCAATCTGGACATTTTCACTTAGGGCTGTATTCACTTTTGTTGCCAGCGATTTAGACAGTGGCTGTGTGTTGAGTTATTTTGAGGGGACAGCACATTTACACTGTTATACAAGCTGTACACTCACTACTTTACATTGCAGCAAAGTGTATTTTCTTCAGTGTTGTCACATAAAAAGGTAGAATAAAATATTTACAAAAATGTGAGGGGTGTACTCACTTTTGTGAGATACTGTATATGTGTGTATATCTGTGCATGTAGCCTTAGAATCACATTAGGCCTTATTCACGTAGGGTGATTACATCTGTGTCCTGTGCAGGGTGGTGATTATCTGCATAGGGATGCACAGGTGTTTTGTGTATCCCCATGCCAGCAGTCCCATTGCTGTCAATTCAGATGCAGCTGCTGATCCCCCCGCCATTACCTCTTATTAGTGTCCACCTGTGTTACAGGAGGAGTCCTTTAGTTCTCCCACATGGAGGAGTGTATCTCTCTCATGGTTGAGAAGCAGGATCTTTTATTTTATGAATAAAGTAGGACCCATTGATAATGGGGTACTTTGATGCAGTAGTGGGCTTAAGCACTGTATGGCCATATGATGTGACCAAATCCCCATATTTTTGCTTATTTCCTGAATATGTTGTGGTGTTTTAAATAGCCTTGCAGGATTTAAATGTAATTTTGGTATGTGTGCGCTGTAATCTTTTTCTTCCATTGCTCCCAATAAGACATCTGTGTTGGTGCATGGCCCGAATGCACTAGTTTGGGTTCATGCATCAATACCTGCACAGATGTCAGTAGGAGTAGCAACTGTGTCCCAGTGGGACTGCTGGCACGGAGATACACACCTGTGCATCCCCATGAGGGGCATAGTGTGGCCTGGCCATCTCGTGCCCAAACAGGAAGATCTCCATAGAAGTTTAGAGCCTGATCATCCTGTGGCAGAGCCATCACCGTGTGGCAGGCATTATCATCTAAGGCGGTAAAAGCCAGCTCTACAACCAGCCAGGCTGGATCCTGATGCAGACTCTCAAGTCTCTCCTCCCACTCTGCCAATGGAATGTTAGAGCCATTGAACTTCACTATAAGGGCCGAAGCCGATTCTAGCGGAGCCATTCCTGAACCCAATCCTCCTGCATCTACTGCAAGGGACATATCCTGCAAGCTACCGCCAAGTATAGGTGGGGTTGTAATTAGGGTTGTCCCGATACCACTTTTTTAGGACCGAGTACAAGTACCGATACTTTTTTTCAAGTACTCGCCGATACCGATTACCGATACTTTTTTTTTTAATGTCACGTGACAGTGTGGTTTTTTTTTTTTTTTTTTTAACAGTGCTTTCTTTTTTTGGGGGGTGGGGTGGGGGGGGGTGGGGAGGGAGTGAACGGTGTATGTGTGTGTGTGTTTTTTTTTTTTATTTATTTATTTATTTACAATTTTTATTTTTTAAAATATTTTTTTTTTATACTTTATTGCAATATGTGTTTTTTTTTTTTTTTTTATCAGCCCTGTTGGGCTTTGGTGAGATATCAGGGGTCTTAACAGACCTCTGATATCTCCCCCTTGAGACAGAGAAAGAGACAGAGGATAGAGATTCCCCAGTCCCTTTCTCTGCAGCCTCAGCTGCACTGAGAATGAATGGAGAGAAGACAGCGGCTCCTCTCCATTCATAAACTGAGACATTGTAATCACAGGAGATTACAATGTTTCAGTTATGTGAATGGACAGAGTCAGCTGACTCTGTCTATTCACAAAGCAAGGAGGAGGAGGACGGCGGAACGGAGGGGGACAGAAAAGGAGAGGGGATCGGAGGGGACAGTCACAGCGGAGAGGCACAGAGAAGGAGAGGGGAACGGAGGGGACAGTCACAGCGGAGAGGCACAGAGAAGGAGAGGGGAACGGAGGGGACAGTCACAGCGGAGAGGCACAGAGAAGGAGGGGGAACGGAGGGGACAGTCACAGCGGAGAGGCACAGAGAAGGAGGGGGAACGGAGGGGACAGTCACAGCGGAGAGGCACAGAGAAGGAGAGGGGAACGGAGGGGACAGTCACAGCGGAGAGGCACAGAGAAGGAGGGGGAACGGAGGGGACAGTCACAGCGGAGAGGCACAGAGAAGGAGGGGGAACGGAGGGGACAGTCACAGCGGAGAGGCACAGAGAAGGAGGGGGAACGGAGGGGACAGTCACAGCGGAGAGGCACAGAGAAGGAGAGGGGAACGGAGGGGACAGTCACAGCGGAGAGGCACAGAGAAGGAGGGGGAACGGAGGGGACAGTCACAGCGGAGAGGCACAGAGAAGGAGGGGGAACGGAGGGGACAGTCACAGCGGAGAGGCACAGAGAAGGAGAGGGGAACGGAGGGGACAGTCACAGCGGAGAGGCACAGAGAAGGAGGGGGAACGGAGGGGACAGTCACAGCGGAGAGGCACAGAGAAGGAGAGGGGAACGGAGGGGACAGTCACAGCGGAGAGGCACAGAGGAGGAGAGGGGAATCTGAGGGGACAGTCACAGCGGAGAGGCACAGAGAAGGAGAGGGGATCGGAGGGGACAGTCACAGCGGAGAGGCACAGAGAAGGAGAGGGGAACGGAGGGGGACAGCGGAAAGGAGGGGGCATGGAGGAGGATGCAGTGACAGTCAGCTGTGAGCGATCACCGCTGTGTCACTAAAGCAGCTGAAAGCCGGCGGGGAGGAAAATCTTGTAACTCCCCCACCGCCGATCACAGCTGTCCTCTAGGTATCGGGGGAAGCATCGGGAGCATTTGCCCGAGTACAAGTACTTGGGCAAATGCTCGGTATCGGTGCCGATACCGATACTAGTATCGGTATCGGGACAACCCGAGTTGTAACAACATAGCTGAAGTGTGATAAAAGAACTTATTTTGAAATAATGCAAAGACAGTTCACAGTAAACCCAGTGGGAAGACAACCCAACCGGGAACACACTTACAGGTCCAACAACGTACAGAAAGCAGATTTCAGCCGAACGGACAGCGCCTGTTATGAGGGGCCTGAGTGCAGCTTGGCCATCTCGTGCCCATGCAGGAAAATGTCCAGAGAAGGGGCGTGCCCAATGCTTTCCCTCGTTGTGAGGAACTTTTCTCTGTCGCTAGTTCTGCCCCTACCAGACGAGGTATCCCTCCCTACTCTAAAAATGTGCACCAAGTCTGGGAGCCAGGGCCTTAAATGGGCTCTGCCTGACCCAAGATGGCTGCTAACGTAACATGGCGCAGCGGGATCCAATGGGATAGCTTGCCTAGTGACCCAGGAAACCATAGAGGAACCATGTTCCTCTAGACTTCCTCTCCAGCTGCAGTGCCACTGCAGAAGAGCGCCACCTGCAGCGGAGAAGGCAGACTGCACCTGCCAACAAGCCATTATGAGAGTTTCTTATGCCGCTTTTTTTTCCTCAGGCGCCTAGTGTACATGGACCCTCAATCACTTGCTTGCTACATGTATGGACCTTGTAGGAGGTTGTGTTCCTGCAGGCTCTGGTCCTGCCTGTATTGCACTGCACATCCTCCACAGGTGCTCCATGATAAATGGCAATGTAATAGGTGTGGCTCCTTTTGAGGAAACAGCAGCTGGCTACAGGCATAGAACATGGAGGACACTCTGTCACTGTCCACACACGTCTTTATTATAGAGGGGACACATAGAGCCAGGTTCTGTATTCTGCCTCCTATTGTCCTCTCTGAGGAGGATACAGAGGAGGCTCAGTTGCCATGGAAACACCTTTACACTCATTTCCTTGCCTGAGCCGCTGGCTCTACCACGCCCCTCGTGTTCTCTAACTGGATGTTCCACCGGTGACAACTCCTCCCCCCGGCTGGCGTTCGGCTTCTATGTCACGTGATGAGCTATCGCTGTGTTTGTCTCCCAGCCTGAGAGACAAGATGGCTGCGTGTTACTGAGCCGGGCTGTGACGTGTGGAAGGTGCGAGTCCCCGAGGAGGTCCCGTGACATTCGGTGAGATGACAGGACTCCGGGGGGGGGGGGGATGAAGGGGGCTTTTGGGTGTATTAGAGGGGGGTCGCCTTCTGTGTTTGTCATTGCTGGGCTTAGACTTCCCAGGGAGGATGGGGCAGGGGACCAGCTATGGTCTGATACATGGAAGACATGTCCAGTCCTTGTGGGGTGACATGGAGAATAATGGGGTGTCACCTAACTCAGGCTGACCTCTGTAGGGACACAGCTCCTTTACTTATACAGAGACTGGGTCCTCTAGTGACAGCTCCTGTCCGATCGTCCAATAACGCAGCTCCTGTCCGATCGTCCAATAACGCAGCTCCTGTCCGATCGTCCAATAACGCAGCTCCTGTCCGATCGTCCAATAACGCAGCTCCTGTCCGATCGTCCAATAACGCAGCTCCTGTCCGATCGTCCAATAACGCAGCTCCTGTCCGATCGTCCAATAACGCAGCTCCTGTCCGATCGTCCAATAACGCAGCTCCTGTCCGATCGTCCAATAACGCAGCTCCTGTCCGTCCGTCCAATAACGCAGCTCCTGTCCGTCCGTCCAATAACGCAGCTCCTGTCCGATCGTCCAATAACGCAGCTCCTGTCCGTCCAATAACGCAGCTCCTGTCCGTCCGTCCAAGAACGCAGCTCCTGTCCGTCCGTCCAATAACGCAGCTCCTGTCCGTCCGTCCAATAACGCAGCTCCTGTCCGTCCGTCCAATAACGCAGCTCCTGTCCGTCCGTCCAATAACGCAGCTCCTGTCCGTCCGTCCAATAAAGCAGCTCCTGTCCCATCGTCCAATAACGCAGCTCCTGTCCCATCGTCCAATAACGCAGCTCCTGTCCCATCGTCCAATAAAGCAGCTCCTGTCCCATCGTCCAATAAAGCAGCTCCTGTCCCATCGTCCAATAACGCAGCTCCTGTCCCATCGTCCAATAACACAGCTCCTTTATCTATGCAGATGTCTGATCGTCCAATAACACAGCTCCTTTATCTATGCAGATGTCTGATCGTCCAATAACACAGCTCCTTTATCTATGCAGATGTCCGATCGTCCAATAACACAGCTCCTTTACCTATACACAGATGTCCGATCGTCCAATAACACAGCTCCTTTTACCTACACACATGTCCGATCGTCCAATAACACAGCTCCTTTTACCTACACACACGTCCGATCATCCAATAACACAGCTCCTTTTCCTATATACATGTCCAATTGTCCAATAACACAGCTCCTTTTCCCATACAGATGTCTGATCGTCCAATAACACAGCTCCTTTATCTATGCAGATGTCCGATCGTCCAATAACACAGCTCCTTTACTTATACACAGATGTCCGATCGTCCAATAACACAGCTCCTTTTACCTACACACACGTCCGATCATCCAATAACACAGCTCCTTTTCCTATATATATGTCCAATCGTCCAATAACACAGCTCCTTTTCCCATACAGATGTCCAGTGACAGGGCTCCTTTACTTATACATGTATCAGATCCGCCATCAACATATCCTTCTTTACTTGTACAGGTGTCCACTAGTCTAATGACACAGCTCCTTTATAGAGGTATCTGATTGTTAAATGGCACAGCTCTTTTACTTATACAGATATTGGATTAGTCCAATGGCACAGCTCCTTTACCTATGCTGTTATTGGATCATCCAGTGTAACGGCTTCTTTACTTATGCTAATATTGGATAGTCCGATTTAAAATGTTATGTACCTATTATAAAGTTTGGTGGTTATAGCTCCACCGGACCATGTGCAAAACCGTTTAACTTTAAACAGAGGTGCTTATTTTCCTTTAGGCAAACACAAAGAAACGCTTCCAGCAGCAAAACAAACTTGAAACACAAAAAGTCCGCTTGTCTTCAGCACACCAGCATAAACGAGATGTAAGAAAACCCAGTTCATAGATGAGAACTCCAGGGTTAGCTCCGTCCCAGTCTAGCTATCTGGCAGCTTCCAGCATCCATGCAGCTCTCCAACTCCTACTCACACCACCACACCCAATACTACTTCCTGTTTTGAGTGCTTCTTCCTGGAGGCTCTAAACCCTTTGAGGACTGGAGTTCCTATAGTCAGGAGTGGAGGCTCTTTTCCCACCCGAATGTCACTTCAGGGCCTCTGAAATTCTGGGTCCCACATACCGCTCTAGTAACACAGAGAGGACTGCGAGTCAGACCTCCTCTTTTTATGGGTAATCCCGAATTCTTCACCCATTATGGGTGAGCCCCCTGAGTACCCACACACTCCCTTTTTAAAGGGGCCAAATCCCGAACACTGAAAATGCATAGCATCTGTCCAGGATCCACCCCTGGTGTTCTGTACACTATACAGAGATTGGATCCTCCAATGACACAGCTGCTTTACTTCTACAGATATCAGATCGTCCAGTGGCACAGCTCCTTTATTTATACAAATAATGGATCACCCAATGTCATAGCTCCTTATGCAGATATTGCATAGACCAATGATACGCACCTGTACTTCTACAGATATCAGATTGTCCAATGGCACAGCTCTTTTACCTTTACAGATGTCCGATTGTCCATTGACACGGCTTATTTACTTATACAGATATCAGAATATCCTATGGCACAGCTTCTTTACTTAGACACATATTGTGTAGTCCAATAACTCAGCTCATTTACTTTTACAGATGTCCATTTGTCCACTGACACAGTTCCTTTATTTATACAGATATTGGATTACCCAATGTCATAGCTTCTTATGCAGATTTTGGGTAGTCTACTGACACGCACCTGTACTTCTACAGATATCAGATCATCCAATGGCACAGCTCCTTTACCTGTACAGATATCAGATCATCCAATGGCACAGCTCCTTTACCTGTACAGATATCAGATCATCCAATGGCACAGCTCCTTTACCTGTACAGATATTAGATCATCCGATGGCACAGCTCCTTTACCTGTACAGATATTAGATCGTCCGATGGCACAGCTCCTTTACCTGTACAGATATTAGATCGTCCGATGGCACAGCTCCTTTACTTGTACAGATATTAGATCGTCCGATGGCACAGCTCCTTTACCTGTACAGATATTAGATCATCCGATGGCACAGCTCCTTTACCTGTACAGATATTAGATCGTCCGATGGCACAGCTCCTTTACTTGTACAGATATTAGATCGTCCGATGGCACAGCTCCTTTACTTGTACAGATATTAGACCGTCCGATGGCACAGCTCCTTTACTTGTACAGATATTAGATCATCCGATGGCACAGCTCCTTTACTTGTACAGATATTAGATCGTCCGATGGCACAGCTCCTTTACTTGTACAGATATTAGATCGTCCGATGGCACAGCTCCTTTACTTGTACAGATATTAGATCGTCCCATGGCACAGCTCCTTTACTTGTACAGATATTAGATCGTCCGATGGCACAGCTCCTTTACCTGTACAGATATTAGACCGTCCGATGGCACAGCTCCTTTACTTGTACACAGGGTGGATTTGATTTAAATCAAGTCTATTTAAATCACCATTAAAAAGGATTGATATAAATCGACTCGATTTAAATCATACTTTTTAAAGAGCAACTGTCATCTCTGTCCCGCAGCGGCTCCTCCTCTGACCCGCTGTTGTCTCACCGACAGTCTCATTCACTTTAATGGGACGGCTGGTGATGCGGCAGTGACACAACAAGGTGAGGGACGTGGCGGCAGCAGGTGAGTGGATGCCCGCTAACAGGCACTGCCATGATGGATCTGAAATTACAGGTGCTCTTTAAATGTAAGGACTTATTCTTTCTGGTAGTTAGAATCTTTAATATTTGCAAACAAAATGAAGGTTTCCTATTTAGAATAATAAGCTGTCAGGTTAGTAAAACAGCGATATCAGAACCGATTCAATCATACAGTTTGTAGTGTACATAGATTTGCAAAACAACGGAATAAAGGAATATTCCTGAATGCTGTTATCTCATGGTTACTGTGAAATTGTGTGAATGCATCTCAGGGTGCAAAGCTTGGATTCATTGAATGACAATTTACTTGTACAGATATCAGATCATCCAGTGGCACAGTGCTCAGGCTCACTTTTATTAAGACAACAGATATAGATGACAGGTCTCTGATAAAGGGGACCTAAGTGTTCCCAGAACATCACACATGTTCTTCTACGTATATAACCCCCATCTTTAGGTTCCTGTTACACCAGCAGACAGATTAGGTCCATCTGTCAGTTTTTCAGGCGGACCCGATTGGACCCTTCATTGTTCTCAGTGGAGTTGGGGATGTCACCAGACGTGTCCGCTGACACCGCTGGCATCCGATCTGTCCGCTAAAAAGCAGTGACATCACAGTGTCTAAAATAATTTGTAATGACAACAGATTATATTTAAAAATGTAATTCTTATATACATGAGGGGATAGGTGTAACCAGGAAAGGCAAAATAATGCATTTAAAGTAAAGGAGCTGTTTACATTGCCCTCTTGGCATGCACATATCTAGAGCACACCTATTGGGGTACTGCCGTAGACTGGGCATACAATTTTGCACTGGCTGTTGGGATATGTGTGTGGGGTTGAATAATACTGTGTTTTTATTGGTACATGGGTAATCTGTGAATTTCCTGCTGTCTGGAGCTTTCCTTTGTTCTGTATTTTACGATGAATTCCATTGATCACTTGACTCTACTTATGTGCACCTGCAATGACAAGTAATAATATATGGACATCCCAGTCCCATGAGGTCTCTGGACAGGTTGTCAGGTTTGCTTTATCTGGGCCCCATCATTGTATGTATGTGACATGTTGGCCACTTTACAGTACATGGAACACCTTCATCTGTCCAAGGACATCAGTTGTGCTTTAACAAAATGGTGGCTGTCTGCACACAGACACCAGCTCCCTGTTGCATAAACTTGAATGAGATGGGTTAAAGGTGGTGTAACAAGCCCCTTGCTCGCTCGGTTCCACTCTCCCGACACTCCTCTGCAGCTATTGAATCAGATTGCAACGTCTGATGGTTTGGTCATCCGATGCTCCGGGACTAGAACTACAGCTCTGTGCCGTTCTAATACAGTTGTGGTAGCTCAGAACAAACACCAGGCAAGCTGTATGTAAGTTCAAACAGGAATGTCTTTTATTGCAAAATACAGGCTTTTATACACTAAAAGTGGAGGTGCAGACCTCCTGCTCATGTTACTCTAACAATACAGATGTAACCTAATTAACATGAGCTAATTAACTAATCCCTTTAGACAGCCTAGATGACTCAGCCATGACCGTTAGGCCAGACTGGCCGTCTTGTAGTTCAGAAAATCCAATCAACATTATCACAATCAACATAGACTCTTCTTCACATAATAGCAGAGTTAATTAACACAAATAACAATGGGGATCTAATGACTCTTAGATCCCATAGTAGACTTATTTACAATACACATTTTAGCAGACAATAGACAGACAGGTGTTGGAATTTACATCAGCATCTCCTAACAGTATCTGTCCCAGCATTATGAATCAGCCACTATTCCAATATGGCAAATCCAGGGTCCCCAGAGTCTGTGTGTCCTGGGGGACCAGGACCCAAGTCCACAGTAGTACCACCTCAAGGGTCCCCAGGTATACAGCGCACAAAGAGCACCGTTCCCCCAAATGCAAGGGCCCCCGATCGATCGGCAAGAGGCTAGCATACAGTCCCCTCCAAAAGTCTCTTTCCCGGCTAGGTCTGTCACAGGTGGCTTAAAGGATAAGTTCACCTTTTGTAAATGTTCCATCCATATTCAGGATGTAACATGTTACTGTAGCACCGACCCCAAACCTCCCTGATCCCCTGTTGTGATGGCGAGTGGGGGATCTTCTCTTCTCGCTCACTGTCACATCTAAAAAAAACAAAAAAAAAAAAAAACACACCGCCCATCCAGCCCGTCATTCATTCTCAAAGTTCTGTGAATGAACTATAAGCACTGACTGCCTTTGCGGCTGTCAGATTGTAGTTCTCAATGACCTACCATGGTGCTGTTGAGTGCTCTCTTAGTCCATTTATTCTTCCTGCCTGTACAAGGTATGGGCAGACAGCTTACACTGACAGTCTGTAGGAGTCCTGCATGGCACCCGCGATCTGCTGATTGTGGTTGCAATGCTTTCCAGGATCCTCCAAAAAAGAAAAATGGTAATAAATTTTAACCTGCAAAAAAAGTGCTTTTATTTATTTTTTTAAGGTGGACTTATCCTTTAAGCTCCTGTTCTCCACCGGTAGAGAACTCTTCACACGTTCCACCCTTCTGGGGATTAAAGTGGTTCTAAAGGCAGAAGATTTTTAACTTGATGCATTCTATTCATTAAGACAAAAACCTTCTGTGTGCAGCAATAGTCCCCCTAGTACTTACCTGAGCCCCATCTCGATCCAGCGATGTCGCACGAGAGCCTTGACTTTCCGGGACTCTCCCTCCTAATTGGCTGGGACACAGCATTGGCTCCCACTGCTGTCAATCAAAGTCAGTGAGCCAATGAGGGGAGAGAGTAGGTGGGGCTGAACCGCGGCTCGATGTCTGAATGGACACACAGAGCAGCAGCTCGGGTGCCCCCATAGCAAGCCGCTTGCTGTGGGGGCACTCGGCAGTAGGGAGGGGCCAGAAGCGCCGGCAACCGACCCGAGAAGAGGAGGATCTGAGCTGCTCTGTGCAAATCCACTGCAACAGAGCAGGTAAGTATAACATGTTTGTTATTTTTAAACAAAAAAAAACAAACGGGACTTTAATATCCCTTTAATCATAGAAAAGGTGCAAAACGCATCAGATTTCTCTATAAAGATGGAGAACGGGAGTTGAAGCCACCTTTTACCCATCTCATTCACATTTATGCAATGGTTGTTGGTTTCTGTGTGCAGACGGCCACCATTTTGTTGAAGTCTACTAGAGACTGACATGCCGATCATGTCTGTCTTGCACCAGTCTTTTCACATCTGACTGACACAGGTGTGGGGGGCATTCAAGCGGTACTATGTTCATTGTTTTTGACTACATACATCCTTTGTGCTTGCATTGCCTTCCAGATGGAAAAAGAATGCTCATTTGTTACATGGTAATTTTTAGGATCTATATGTAACTTATTTTTTTATCCATAGTCTACTACAGGGGTAGGCAGCCTCATGCACTCCAGCTGTTGTGGAGCTACAAGTCCCAAGAGGCATTGCAAGATTCTGCCAGCCACAGGCATGACTCTCAGGAGAAGGTGGATGATTTATAGTTTCAGCACAGCTGGAGTGCCAAGGTGGCTTACCCCTGGTCTACTATGTTAAAACAAGTAAGATGTCTTGTGATTGGCAGTTGTGCAAATCGTGGCGTGAGGCAGAATGCAGACAAGGCGACTCTGCCGCTGGCCAGTTGTCAAAATCGGCATCGGCAGGATTGTTAAGAGGCGTCCTGCCTGTCCTATGTAATCGTGTCCTCCGGAGCAGTGAGATTAAAATTTAGCAGCGTTCAGGCCAGCGAAAGAAGTGCTCGCCGGTGTGTGTGGCTATAAAGGGAGCGATTCCAGACACAGACTAGATACCTCGCAGCCATCCTGCTGCTGCTGATTTATCTCTAGTGATAGAACTGCCCGTTTGTCATCAGGCTGTGTGTGAATAGATTTGATTAATTTTTAAGTCCAGCGTGTCAGTTACAGAAGACACTGCACATTGATTTTTTTTTTTTTTTATCCTTTTGTATTAAATGATTTTTATTTTGCTCTGATTCATGAACACACAATGGTATTCCCTAGTCAACATGTAACAGAGCCCATTTTCTGCCCAGAACTGAACGTTGCATGTTCTTGTATAAGCAGACCGCAACTTTGGTGTCTTGTTTATTATAAACCTTTATACTGATTACATGACGCATTCTGCTCCGTCTCTGCTTGCTGATGGCATGCGTTGTGTCCTCCACTTGTCATTGTCACCTCCCTGCGTGTCATCCTGGGTGGGGTCCCCTCCCCTATCCTCTGTCCTTCTTCATCTTTCCTTCATTGAACATAATCCATCGCAGCCTGTTTTTATTATCCGTTTAAGCTTCAAAGACAAAAAAAAAAGGTCTTTTACAAATATTTTTTTTTGTATATAATTAAAATGTTATTTTTAACCACAAAAAGCAAGAAAGCCCAGTATGAATTGACCACAGTATTCCCAGGTACTTTGACAGTCAGATCATCGGTGTACATATGAGATATGCACCAAGTGATCTTATCGTAATAAATTCATGATGGAGATACAGTTTGTAGTGTACATAGATTTGCAAAACAATGGAATAAAGGAATATTCCTGAACTTTGTGTTCTCATGGTTACTGTGAAATTGTGTGAATGTATCAATGTAGTGCATGTTAGCTCAGCTTGCAGAGCTTGGATTCATTGAATGACTTTACCAAAAATTGAAATATTGCAGAATATACAGCCTCATGCTGAATAAACTAAATTAATAATGCATCTTAAATAGAAAACTATCTTTAGATTTATCTTAGATTTTTACTCCAAAAGCATTTTATTAAAATAAATTTGAGAAAAAATGTAAAAAAAATCTGATTTAACCACTTCAATACCAATTTTCAGCTTTCAGCGCTGTCGCACTTTGAATGACATTTGCGCGGTCATGCTACACTGTACCCAAACTAAATTTTTATCATGCTGTTCTCACAAATAGAGCTTTCTTTTGGTGGTATTTGATCACCTCTGGGATTTTTATTTTCTGCTAAACAAATAAAAAATAGACCGAAAATTTTGAAAAGAAAATGTTTTTTTTTGTTTTGGTTACAAAACTTTGTAAATAAGTACGTTTTCTCCTTCACTGATGGGCACTGGTGGGGCTGCACTGATGGGCACCGATGAGGCGACACTGATAGGTGGCACAGGTGGCACTGATATACTGTAACATGGTACTGATGGATGCCAATCAGTGCCAACCAATAATGCCTGCCAATCAGTGATGCCCATTGTGGGCACTGATTGACATCCCTAGTGGTCTAGGGTGGCATACCTGGTGGTCTGGTGTGGGCAGATCAGCACAGACCCCTTGTCAAAGGAGCAGCCGATCGGCTCTCCTCTACTCGCATCTGACAGACACGAGTGAGGAAAAGCTGATCACCGGCTCTTCCTGTTTACATCATGATCAGCCGTGATTGGACACGGCTGATCACATGGTAAAGAGTCTCCATCAGAGTCTCTTTACCTAGATCGGAGTTGCGGGGTGTCAGATTGACACACTGCAACAACGATCGCCACGACGATCGCCCCGGGGGCGCGCAGCGGCTTAATATCCTGAAGTCGTTGGTCAGGATATTGAAACCACTTTTCCGCCATCATTTTGCTATATGGCAGGCGGCAAGTGGTTACATAAAAAAAAAAAAAAAAAAAAAAAATCTGTTTTTTTTTTTTTTTTAAATGATTGATTTATATGCACCCTGCCTAGGTGTGAACAGAACCTTATATGAAGCTCCTGTACACAGGCAAACATTTCACACTGGATTACTGCACAGATCTCGAAGAAATACACACAACTCTTTTATTAAAACAATATTTGCTTATCCTGGAGCTTAGGCATTCATTGACTACAATAGAGATAAAAAAACAATAACAAAATTACTCTGCAGTTGACATTAGTAAATACCAAGGACGTTGCCAGTAACGTTTCTAAAAAGACGTTACACTTTCATCAGTTTCAGCTAATGAAATGTACAGAGAGCAGTTATAAAGTGCAGAGGGCTGTCGCCTTTTATTACCAGATATTTGCTTCTGTTTTCCAAACTAGCAAAGTTTGGATTGTGGTTGGTTGAAGTGGCTGCAGTTTGCACAGTGAGTATATGGAAGTGTTTGACGTGTGTCTTTCAGAGAGATATCTGACAAAGACAGGGTCGATGCTGAGCTGATGCTGTAC
Source organism: Aquarana catesbeiana (assembly GCF_042186555.1). NCBI lineage: Eukaryota > Metazoa > Chordata > Amphibia > Anura > Ranidae > Aquarana > Aquarana catesbeiana. The sequence goes on from NC_133327.1 coordinate 98,126,859, forward strand.
TAATACTCTATAATCCCCTGTTGTGGCTTCTTCGCACAGTAGGCACACAAAGGACATGCTTGCATCCCATCTGAAATATTAGTTGTGTTTTTTTTTTTTTGTTTTTTTTTTTACATTTTAATTTGCATACCAAGTAGATTCAGTTTTCAAAAGCATTAATACATACAACACTTTCCTTGCTGTATGTTTTATTTTATAAATGCAAAAGAATTTATTAGAAAAAATAAAGCAAATTATACCGCACTGTCTATAAAAGATAATAACAATAAAGCGGCCAGCACAGCAATTGCAAAAATTAGATAACATGTGGAAGGTAAGTGCATCTCAGGATGAACTCAGATTAAAAAAATGAGTTGTATAAATCAAAGTGCACATGTATAAATATACCCTTGAAAGGACAGTGATAAACCAAATATGATAAAAAATGTGCAAATATTTTAAAAGTATTAATAGTGTCCAAAAATAACGTCCAAAGAAACGAATCACTAATATTTAAAACCGTGAAAGGTGAGCCAAATAGTATGATGGAAATATCCAAAGCGTGATTCAAAGCAATTGAAGTGTAGACTTAGCGTCAGTGTGATTTAAGGACAACAAGAAGTGCGCAGACTTGCACCTACATCCAAAGTCACGTCCTCTCCTGTTTGTTTACCATTTTTTAGTGGCGAGTTTTGAACTATATTATGTGCCTACGTCATTTCTGTTTATCTAAAACGAGGCTTGACCCGCATATGGCTGCGCTGCACGTGGTGACGCCGCTTCTGGTCTCGGAGGTCGTGTTGCTACGTGTTTTGCCTCTGGTTTCGCATATGGTCTTCCTGTACATGGTGATATCGCTTTGGGTTTCAGCCTCTTCAGAGTGTGGCTTGTGCCACATGCGGCCGCACCATCTTGCGCTCTCCCGGAAGTGGACACTAATCCACACAATTGACACCACAAAGCTGTAGCTCATTATGGGGGTATCCTTTTACTAATATAAGTGCAGTAGCTACAGCAGATGAGCACCCCGGATGATGTTTTATGAGACGAACTGCATTGGGACGCTCTGTTGAAGTCACTGCTTTCCATTCTAAGCGCTTTTTTTATCTACTAAAATGTGAGTGTATTTCCTCCTTTTTAAAATAAAATACTGTATTTATTGGCGTATAACACTCACTTTTTCACCATGAAAATCGGGTGCAAATAACGCGTGCGTGTTATATTCCAATACTTCAATTTTAGCTGCCTCGGAGGGGACAAGAAGGGGGCGGGAAGTGCGCCGTCAGATTACATACAATGAGAATCTCCTGTTTCCTTGGCAGCCTCTGTAATAGGAACTCCCGTCTCCTGGGCTGCCATTGGACCACTGTAATGTCTATCATAGGAGATTCTCACTGTATGTAATCTGTCGGCGTTCATCCCGCCCCCCTCCCTGTCCCCTCTAGGCTGCAGATGGGCATCGATCAGGCTGCACTGATGGCAATGGTGAGGATGCTGCATTGAAGGCAATAGTGAGGCTGCAGATGGGCACTGACCCTTATTTTGCTTCAGATTTCCTTATTTAAAATGTAAGTTTTTTTCCTGAAACATCCCTCTTAAAATTAATGTGCATGTTATACGCCGATAAATACGGTAAATATTTTCCGGTTTTGAAACAGAATTACACTATGTGCCTACCTTCTTCTCTTTTCTGCAAATATATTACATTGGCAAAACCATCCACATGGTTTCCTGTTTAATACCTACCCCATTGAGGTCTACTGTTGGAGTTGGTCTTTCGGTTGGAGGTTGTGTCTGCTGAGTCAGTTTCTCCTGGGTGTGTTGCACCATAAGCCTGATTGACCCATTAGGTGTAAACCTATTTGGGTTCAATCTTTCCGGTGAGCCTTCTGACTCTGGTGGTGAACCACAAATCAGCAAGTCTGCGCACGTCTTGTTGTCCTTAAATCACACTGATGCTCAGTCTATCCTTCAATTGCTTTGAATCACGCTTTGGATATTTCTGTCATCCTACTGCTTGGCTCACCTTTCACTGTTTCTTTTAAATATTAATGATTTGTTTCTTTGACCATTATTTTTGGACACTATTAATACTTTTGTTTTTGCACATTTTTTATTATCATATTTGGTATATATATAGTATAGAAAGCTTATTCATTATCTCGTCCATAAACAAAATATGACAGCTGCCATTTCTTGCCCTTTAAAAATGCCAGTTGCCTGACTGTGTCTGGATTATGTACTTTGCAGTCACATTCCCATAACAAGCATGCTGTAAATGAGTGTTAGAAAAAAAATATTTGTTCGGTATCTTTCTATACCTCTATCCACTTGAACACCAAGTGTTTTTTTTTTTTTTTTCCCTGGCACTTATTATTTACAAGTAAAAATCAGTATTTAGCCCTGTAAAGAAGAAATCCATATACATACCTTTTTTTAATATATATATTTTTTTTTTTTTTTGAAGCTGCTCCATACTCCCTGGGACACACTTAGACCCCTTTCACACTGGGGCGGTTTGCAGGCGTTATTGCGCTAAAAATAGCGCCTGCAAACCACCCCTAAATAGCCTCCGCTGTTTGTTCGGTGTGAAAGCCCGAGGGCTTTCACACTGAAGCGGTGCGCTGGCAGGAGAAGAAAAAAATCTCCTGTCAGCCGCTTCTTTGGAGCGGTGTATTCACCGCTCCTAAACCGCTCCTGCCCATTGAAATCAATGGGACGGCGCGGCTATAGCCGCGCTATACGAGGGGTTTTAACCCTTTTTGGGCCGCCAGCAGGGGGTTAAAACCGCACCGCTAGCGGCCGAATACCGCGGTAAAACAGCGCTGTTTTACCGCCCAAGTGGGAGTCCGGCGACCAAATTTTTTTTTTTTTCTTTTTTTTTTTTTAGGTCATTGAGACACTTTGCTAACCCCAAAATAATACTCACAGTTTGGGTGTAATATTTCTGCCTCTGTCTGTTTTCATACTGAAGAATAACTTAAAAAATGTGATGCTGGCTGTTTCCATCTTGCTTGTGGGCATGTGAAGCCCACAAGCATTGATTTCCTGGATGTGGTGAATGCTGTTCATTCCCAGCTTGTTCACAAGCATGATCATTGTTCCCGCACTGAATCTTGGGAAGCCTGACACTAAGCTCCCAGGAGACAGTGCGGCGCCGGGGAAAGGCAATAAACACGCCTACTCCCATGGGAGGAGAGACAGGAAGTGCCACAATAAAGTACAATATAAAGGTAATTACAGCGATAAAAAAAAAAAATTTGTGTGGCATTTGGACATCTATGCAATTAACTGAAGGGGGTAAGATTAAGTTAAAAATTTGAGTGGAACCCCACTTTAATCCCTGCAGCGCCCCCTATTGGTTAACCCCTTCACTGCCAGTCACATTTAAACAGTAATGCATTTTTAATTGCACTGTGTAAATGCCAATGGTCCCAAAATAGCACCAAAGGTGTCCGATGTGTCCGCCAAAATGTCGCAGTCACGATAAAAATCGCTGATCGCCGCCATTACTAGTAAAAAAAATATATATTAATAAAAATGCCATAAAACTATCCCCTATTTTGTAAACGCTATGACTTTTGTGCAAACCAATCAATATACGCTTATTGCGATTTTTTTTTTTTTCACAAAAATATGTAGAAGAATACGTATCGGCCTAAACAGGAAACTTTTTTTTATATATTTTTTAGGGATATTTATTAAAAAAGTAAAAAATAATGCGTTTTTTTGTGTGATAGGACCTTGTTGTCGGAAATTCCGACCGTGTGTGGGCTCCATCACACATTTTCCATCGGAATTTCCGACACACAAAGTTTGAGAGCTTGCTATAAAATTTTCCGACAACAAAATCCGTTGTCGGAAATTCCGATCATGTGTATACAAATCCAACGCACAAAGTGCCACGCATGCTCAGAATAAATTAAGAGACGAAAGCTATTGGCTACTGCCCTGTTTATAGTCCCGACATACGTGTTTTACGCCACCACGTTCAGAACGATCAGATTTTCCGACAACTTTGTGGGACCGTGTGTATGCAAGACAAGTTCGAGCCAACATCTGTCGGAAAAAATCTATGGATTTTGTTGTCGGAATGTCCGATCAATGTCCGACCGTGTGTACAGGGCATAACAGTGTCAGATTAAAGCATTTGTCCTTCTCTGTAATTATTCCTCTGGCAGCTCTTTTCTCCCTTTCCTCAGGCATTCTCTCTACAAACAGTTCGTTCTCACGTCCAGGTTTACTTGCCAAATTAGGCTTGAATCCAAAACCCTTTTCTGGATGCTCGTCAGGAGCAGAGGCAACTTTCGTAGGTCCCAAACAGGGGTCCCTTCTCATATAATCAAGTACATGGGACACTGGAGATCCTCCTGTTTTTAGCAGCTACGTAGACCCCTTTTCTGTAGTCATCCAGGCATTCACTATTTTCTTGACTGATGGTTGTTGCCAGCCCTTCATTAAAGCTTTCATATCACGCCTACTTCGTGTATTTTTGCCCTCTTTTAGGCATACTGACCAGTTAGGCAAAGGCACACCTCGGGTCTTGGTCGTTAGGGTTATCGCATTTCCAGGTGAAGACTCTGACTACAAGTGTGTTTTTATATACATATTGCAGTCACTATGACAGCCAGGGGGCTAGTATTCCCAAAGGAGAGGTCAGAAATGGCTGTCTATACATTTCTCATTACAGTCACTTTAATATACTGCTAGCTTCTGTCTGGGGACAGCTGTAAGCTGTAGTCAGGGGTCTTTAGTGGAAGCAGGTAAAGGAGCTGGGGGACAATTGGTGAGATTTTCCCACTATTTAAAAGAATAAAGTTTTGGTTGGAGTTCCACTTTAACATGGTGTATCATATCTTACGCTTCCTCTAAAATGTTTCCTCAAAGTGGCATCTGCTCATTCTTTCCGAAGACCTGTCTACCACACAAGTTCCTTTTAGTATAAATGTCAGTCTAATAAAAAACACTTTTTTTTTTTTTTTTTTTTAATTTAAGACAAGTAGTTTTCAAAATGCTCAGGCTGTCAGTTTTGCCATTTCCCTTTGCGATGGGAGAGCTATGAGAAGGTAATGCCATTATCTGACCGCATACAAACTGTCTGCTCCTGCCTCCGCTGTACCATGCTGATTGCCTGTGGAGGTTATGTTGAATCAAACCATGGAAAGCTTTTGTTTTATCATGGAAGGTCGGCTTTTTTTTAATTTTTTTTTTTTTCCTTTTTAACTGGTTCAGACCTCTTTAGCCAGCAGTAGGTGCTTAAAGCTTAACACCAAGCAAAAAAAAAAAAAAAAAAAAATGCAGCTAAAGCTGGCCATACACCTATAGATTATCTGCAGATTTTCTATGGTTAGATGGAAAAAGTGGGAGATTCCTCCATCCACACAGTTTAGCGAACATGGAGAAATCTGTTGCACTTTTTCCATCTAACCATAGAAAATCTGCAGATAATCTATAGGTGTATAGCCAGCTTTAGACTTCTTTCAGGTGTTGTCCCTTGCAGTAATTCCTTTCTGCCACTAGATGTCCTCCAGTCTATTGGCTTGGGTTACACCCAGCATCGATCAATCTAAGGATGGGCTCAGGCGTGTTCACAACTCCACGTGCCTGCGCCCGCCAGGAAGCTGACACTGCAGTGAGACATTTGTCTACTACCTGTGATTAGCGCTGCGCAGTGTAAACTTCGGTGCGGAGTGGACTTGTGAACACAGTTGTGATCAGCTGCTTTTTTGGCCCAGTCTGTGAGAGAGACATCTAAAGAGGTGTATATATATATATATATATATATATATATATATATATATATATATATATATATATATATATATATATATATATATAATATATATATATCTATATATCTCTATCTATCTATCTATCTATCTGTTGTGGGGCTATTTATTTTCAAATAAAGCTTACACCCCATCATAGTCTGTTCACTCCTTGTGACCCTGTCTACATATCTGAATCTAACTGACTACATGATATTTCCAAAAGTATTGGAGTGCCTGCCTTTACATGCACAAGAACTTTTAATGTCATCCCTGTCTTAGCACATATGGTTCACTATTGCGTTGGCCCACCCTTTGCAGCTATAACGGCTTCAACTCTTCTGGGAAGGCTGTCCACAAAGTTTAGGAGTGTGACTATCGGAATGTTTGGCCATTCTACCAGAAGTGCATTTGTGAGGGCAGACACTGATGTTGGACGATGAGGCCTGGCTCGCAGTCTCTGCTCTAATTCATCCCAAAGGTGTTCTATCGAGTTGAGGTCAGGACCAGTCAACTTGCAGGCTAGTCAAATTCCTCTATCCCAAACTCACCTATCCATATCTTTATGGACCTTGCTTTGTGCACTGGTCCAAATCATTTGGAGGGGGGATTATGGTGTGGGGTTGTTTTTTAGGGGTTGGGCTTGGCCCCTTAGTTCCAGTAAAGGGATCTCTTAAGGCATCAGCATACCAAGACATTTTGAACAATTTCATGCTCCAAGCTTTGTGGGAACAGTTTGGGGATGGCCCCTTTCTGTTCCAGTGTGACTGCCCACCAGTGCCCAAAGCAAGGTCCATATAGACATGGATGAGAGAGTTTGGGGTTGGCCTGCACAGAGTCCTGACCTCAACCCGATATAACACCTTTGGGATCAATTAGAGACTGGGAGCCAGGCCGCCTCGTCCAACATTAGTGTCTGACCTCACAAACTTCTGGAAGAATGGCCAAACATTATCATGGACACACTCCTAAACTTTGTGGACAGCCTTCCCAGAAGAGTTGAAGCTGTTATAGCTGCAAAGGGTGGGCCAACCTAATATTGATCCCTACAGACTAAGACTGGGATGCCATTAAAATTCATGTGCGTGTATAGGCAGGCGTCCCAATTCTTTTGGGTGTATATTGAGTATTTTAACCACTTCCCGCCCGGCCCATAGCAGATGTCAGCCGGGCGGTGGTTCAGTTATCCTGACTGGGCGTCATGGCATCCAGCAGGAAAACATGCCGCCGCGCGCATCGCGGCGATCGCTGGAGCGGTGTGTCAGTCTGATACACCGCTCCATCGATCTTGGTAAAGAGCTTCCGGCGGAGGCTCTTTACTACGTGATCAGCCGTGTCCAATCACGGCTGATCACGATGTCAATAGGAAGAGCCGTTGATTGGCTTTTCTTCACTCGCGTCTGACAGACGCGAGTAGAGGAGAGCCGACTGGCGGCTCTCCCGACAGGGGGGGTCTGCGCTGATTGTTTATCAGCGCAGCCCCCCCTCAGATCACCACACTGGACCACCAGGGATCGCCACTAGGACCACCAGGGAAAGGGGAAACATGTGGATGGCCAGGTATGTACCCCATGGCCATCCACATGTGCCCAATCTGTGCCAATCAGTGCCCACAAATGGGCACTGATTGGCACCATTATATAGCAGTGATGCCCAGCAATGCCACCCTTAGGGGCATCAGTGCCATCAATCAGTGTCATCTGTGCCACCCATCAGTGTCCATCGGTGCCACCTGTCAGTGCCCATCCATGCCACCCATCAGTGCCACCTATGAGTGCCCATCAGTGCTGCCTATCAGTGCCCATCGTCAGTGCCACCTCATTGGTGCCACCTCATCAGTGCCCATCAGTGCAGCCATATCAGTGCCAATCATTGAAGAAGAAAACGTACTTATTTACAAAAATTTTTAACAGAAAGAAAGAAAAACTTGTTTTTTTTTCAAAATTTTTGGTCTTTTTTTATTTGTTGCGCAAAAAATAAACGCATAGGTGATCAAATACCACCAAAAGAAAGCTCTATTTGTGGGAACAAAATGATAAAAAAATTGTTTGAGTACAGTGTAGCATGGCCGCGCAATTGTGATTCAAATTGCGACAGCGCTGAAAGCTGAAAATTGGCCTGGAAAGTGTGGCGGGAAAGTGTCCAATTGCCTGGTATTGAAGTGGTTAAGTAATTTTGTGGGAGCTTAGCCCATTACACAGACCTTATCAATAATAAACACCTCTGGGATGCATTGGAATGCGATTGCAGGTCTTCCCATCCAGCTTGAGTAATTGAGCTCAAAAAGGTTCTTTTAGCTTAGGGCTATTTCAAATTCATGATTGTGACCCTAGTGCAAATTCAGCAGCAACAAGATTGCAAGAAAATGTAGGGCGGATTCTAGGGATGCACCGGTACCTGTTTTTTTACTAACGAGTATGAGTATCGATACTTGAGCTCAAGTACTAGTCAATACCAATTTACCGATACCAATTACGGATACCTTTACGGTGTGATTTGAGCCCATACAAAATGAATGGGCTCAAATCGCACTGCAAAGAATCGCATGTGATTTGAACAGGAATGCCGTGCGATTCCTGTTCGCATCACATGCAGTTTCCTGCACTGCAAAGTTTCATTACCTTGTTACACAGGTCTTTTGACTGTTCTTTCTACCTCCTCATGGCTCAGTGTCTAGCCTGCTTGGTGCATCCATGTGAGAGCTAACAAACTCATTGACTAGTTATACACTAATTGTGATTTTAAAAAGCCACAAATGTGGCAAATTTAACCTTTTACTTGCCATTTTAACCTGCCATTTTAATCCTCAATGCGTTTCAGCCAATAGGAACGGCTGTCATCAGGAAGTGGGTAAAACCTTGTGAGCTGCCAAAACTCCTCCCCTAAAGTGAAAATCTAAAATAAAAATGAAAACTAAAAAAATAGCTGCCAGCACTTCCCACACTTCCCTAAATGTGACAATGCAAACTGGTATATCAAATGTGCGGCGCTAAGAAATAAAATAAATTAAATAACTATAAACCTAATATACATGTGTAGCAGAAATACAATAAGTAACCAGAAAATATATCCTGTGATACAAGGTAATTTAATAAATGTCCAAAAAAATTATATATAAATAAAGTCCACGTGCTCTGTGTATTGCACAAAAGTCCTTAAAGGGGTTGTAAACCCTTTTGTTTTTTTACCTTAATGCATTAGGGTGAAAAACCTTCTCTCATGCTGCAGCGCCCCCCCCCCCCCCCCCCAGGTGCCCTCGTTTTTTACTTGCCTGAACCCGGTCTTTTTCTCCCTTGGGACGAGCACACCAGCTCTAGCTGGTGTCTCATGCCCTGATTGGATAGATTGATAGCAGCGCAGCCATTACCCCCGGCTGCTGTCAATCAAATCCAATAATGCAGGCGCCGGAGAGAGGGGTCGAGTCTGGCATTTGTGTCTGTGGATGCAAATGCTGGACTCGGGAGCGTGCCCACAAGGTAACCCCCCTCGAGAGATCGCTTCTCCTAGGGGGTTATCTGATGATGCAGGGAGGAGCCACCGGGGGACCCCAGAAAAGGATGTTCAATCATAGTTCCAAGTTCCATATGTAAGCCTGTTCAACCATAGTTCCAAGTGACCCCTAGTGGTAATTCATGTGTGATACATTGAAAGTCTCCATTTTTCTTATGCCCACATTAAACTGGATTGCGGTCATTTATTTTGTAATAGTGTGTTAACTGCCACTGGTTATATTTATTATGGTAATCATCTTGTGTGTGTAGAGGTGATACATGTGGTCACCATCAATGCGATAGTGACCCCATATCACTCAGCCGCACAACTTGATCAAGAAGCTCTATTGGCTGAAACGCATCAAGGCTTCATTGTGACACCATATTCCGCCCGAATAACGATCACAAGGAACCGAGCCATGCCGCTGCATCAGCTGTAGTCATAGGACGTCGGCCGGACTACTTCCCTAGAGAGACGCATGCTGAACACAACAGGTGCCAGGCATAGCACCAGTACATGAGTGTACCCACGTTTTTGTGTTTATCCAATAAAAATAAAAACGGTTTTACGCAATGGGATTTCCCCTCTGCCTCTTTGTTTCCCCATCCTTGGAGGATTATTTGACCATAAGGATACCATCTAGGGGTTTCTTTCCCCAACAAGGAGCAAATGACCACACTAGCGATAGGTGGTAAACATCCAGGGTGAGTGTACATCCATGTGGGGCACTCAGTCTGCACACTGAATAGTGGAACATTGAGTTTATATATTTGCATTGAAGGACGAGCACTTTTCTTCACTATTGTGGGACTTTTTATACATATTGATGGTTTTTATATATACACTGAATGATTGTATATCTTTTGATATGATTTTTGGATTTACACTAGCCAAGTGTGGTGTTTGTTTACATAATTTCTTATGTTCAATAAAGGGGTTCAAATCAAACCGTATTGCACTTGCAGATCTTGCTGGTGACAGGTGTAAAGCATCTCAGTGTGGAATGAAGCCCCCAGTTCAAAATTTACTCCCCACTAGAACCACTGGGGAAAGTGCTGTAAAGCTGAAGCAGGAATCCAGGCGAGATGCAAGGAGACACCATGGGAAGCTCAATCTGTCAAAGAGCTGTCAGATGTCCAGGATGCTGTGGCCAATCAGAAGTAATTTTGGAGGTCAGACCACACCGCCTCCATCAGCTTTCTGACCAAAACAAGCAGCCTTGCAGTGCAGGTGTCATGTCACATTCGTCTACCCATCACATTTTGCTACCTGACGGAGTGCGCATGCGCGAAGCTGCCATATGCGTTTCAACTAGGGTTGTCCCGATACCACTCTTTTAGGACCGAGTACAAGTACTGATACTTTTTTTCAAGTACTTGCCGATACCGATACTTTTTTTGTATGTCATGTGACAGTTTTCAAAGCACAATACAGATTAGGTGGCACTGACATGCAGCACTGATAGGATTAGGTGGCACTGACAGATGGCACTGGCAGGTGGCTGGCACTGGCAGGTGGCTGGCACTGATAGATGGCACTGATAGGTGGCGCTGGCACTGACAGGTGGCTGGCACTGACAGGTGGCATTGGCAGGTGGCTGGCACTGATCGATGAGCGGAGCTGGCACTGACAGGTGGCTGGCACTGATGAGCGGCACTTATGGACATTGGGCACTGATAGGTGGCATTTATGAGCACTGATGAGCAGGCACTGAAATGCTATGAGGAAAGGCTGCCTGCGACGGCCCATCTTGGTACGCCTTGCACTCGGCCGCATAAAAGCAGCAGCAGCCATCTTGTTACACCCAGCCTGAACTATATGGGCTGAGTGTAACAAGATGGCCGCTGCTGGCTTACTGCGGCCGAGTGCAGGGTGTACCAAGATGGGCGTTGGGATGTCCAACCGCCGACGTCGACACGGAGAGTCACTTCCGCTGTTCCACCCGCTGACTTCCGGCTTCACCGGGTCGCTTTCTCTCCCAGGTATCGGATCTGGCATCGGGAGCATTTGTGCGAGTACAAGTACTCGCACAAATGCTCAGTATCGGTACCGATACTAGTATCGGGACAACCCTAGTTTCAACACTGTTGTAAGACCACTTTGCCACAGGGCCCCTTTGCGGGCTCGCCACCCTTCGCTCCCCACGCTTCAACACGGCCTCGCTTCGCTCGGCATAATTATAATCTAGCTCTTTGTCCACTTGGATGGTGGGGCTTGAACCTGGACTCAGGCAAGCGCAGATCGCCACAGTGTTTGAATGCATATGGTGGCTTCGCGCATGCGCAGTCCAGCGGGTAGCCAAATGTGATGGGTCGCCATATGTGACGCTACACAGGCACAGACTTTCCCTGCAAGGAGGAATTTTCAAGTTTTCTGGAGTTGGGCTAATTGGCAATTAGCGAGCCTCAATACCCAACAAATGTTATAGAACTTGTTAACGCACCCCAATGCACAGAGCATTTACACATCTTCCTTTTATTTATTTTTTTTTAAACTGTGTGAATGGGCTCTTAATGTTCATTTTGGAATGAGATTACACGGGGAATAGGTCAGTTTCTCAACTTGTAATCATTCCTCAAGATTTAATTAACCAAAAACCATTGGTGTCCTCACCAAAAGTGATGCTGCTCTCTTCTAAATTGAGATCAGGTTAATCCTATCAGTATTGGTGGAGAAACAAATTCCAGGCAGCCGATTCCATGGAAAAGTTACAGAAGGTGCTTTAATGTTTTTGGGCGTTTTGTAGTTTTCCCTGGAAGGTCATGTTCCTTGACTCCTATTTTCATATTGCTTACCTCTAGTTTATATTAAATCCCATGTTTTTCAAATAAATAGGGTTTTTTTTTTTTTTTAATAGAAAGTTGCTACTTCTATTATGATTTGCTGAAATGAGTGAGTGGTACTCACTATAGCAGATACATGGTTTGGAGATCTGCCAAATCAATGCCTATGATATGTGATCCCAGTAATTCATACGCCATCCACTCCCTTCAATGTAATAATCCCATGTATGATGGCCAGTTCTTTTTTTACAGTGCTATAGGTTAACAACTACATAAGCAGCCATCAAACACATCTTAGATTGACATGGCATTATTTCTTATCACAGCTGTCTTCTCAAGCAATGTGTAATTAGTAGCTAGTACAAATATTACACCAATAATGAGCAAATATTGATCAATTGTTGAACCGGTCAGTGAGGACAGGTGAGTCAGGTGGACTTTCTCCGTGTAAACAGTATGAAAGAAGTATTTATAACTTTTAGTTGTACATGTAAAATGGGAGGGGTGTAATGAGAGCGCCATTCCTTGTCATTGTAATTGTCCATGACAGCAGGTGACCTGAGTGACAGTATGCTAATATCCATATATAATCTCCTAACTCTGGGAGGATGGTTTCCATGGCAATCCATTAACTCCACAGAAGTGCTGCTGTTACTGTGACATGAATTTATTCCCTAAGCTGAACCATTGTGATATTTATTAGACAAGCTGACTTCCACATTCTGAGCGTTTTATTTGAAGTGCTATTTGTATTTTTTGCACTAGACAGATTTTTTTTTTTTAATTGCAGAATTGTATGCGTGTTTTTTACTGGATTTGTGTTCTGTTAATTTATCATATGATGGTGTCCCATTGGTCAGGTCATGTTGGGTAGGTGCATTGACTTATTCAGTAAGCAATGAAACCAACAATACAGTAATGGTGTGTAGTTTGCAGTAGCCATTTTTTCAGTTTAGTGTAATCATTTTGCTGTGATGCATTGTAATTAAAGGTTACAACACTGTTTTTTTGCTTTTATTGTGTATTCCTGATAGATTTCTAGGGCTCTATAGTGTGTAAATTACTATAATTGGGCTCCATGCACACTAGCTTAAAAGAGATCTATGCTTTTTTTTTTTTTTTTTTCATAGAATCATACTCGTACTAACACTGAAAGCCAATTGCTCGGTTCTTTCAGCTCCGTGAGCAGAGAGCTGGTGACTGTCAGTCAGCAGCTTTCTGCTCTGCCCCCTCCCCACGCCCACTGGAGTGCTGGGCTGTGGAGGGGGCGGGAGCAGCCGGCTCAGGCTCTCGGAGGCTCACTGAGAGGCTTAGCCAGGTGCCGGTCCAGATATTTGGGCAGATCCCAACTCCACTGTCGCGATCTTGCCCGAGCCTGGACTGGCTCTGTAATGTCAGCTGACAGCGGACTTCAGCCCATTGTCTGCTGAAAACCTGTCAAAGGAGTGCAGAATGAACAGTAGTACAGCCAAACAAGCTTTAGCTGTAGCTCTCCTTTAAAAATAAAAACCCTAATGCTCTTGGCAGAAAAAAAAACACTAATTTTTGTTTTTTTTACACTAGTTTTTAGGAGTGTTTTAGCGATTTTTTTTTTTTTTTTTTTTTTTGCTGGAAAAACACTCTCCAAAACGCAAAACCAAAAGTTGTTTTTTGTTTTTTCTGCGCTAAAAAAAAACAAAAAAAAGGAAAAAAAAACAAAAAACCTCTAGACTACCTAGTGTGCATGGACACAAAGGATGACAGTTGCTTCTGGAGGCAAAATGCTAAACTCCTCTAGGAGCAGCGCTTTCTTTTTAAGCTAATGTGTGTGTGTTTTTATACTCGCCGTGGGACCTAAGGGGTTAATCCTCTGCATTGTGTAAAAAGGCTGTTTGATCCTGTCAGTCCAGTGCGAATTCCAGCTCCTTTCTCCATGCGAAGAGAAAAAGCAGCTGTTCAGCGCTTCCTCTCCTTTTTTTTTTTTTTTTTTTTTGTAGCTGCGGATCAGCTGAGCAGGGAGAGGGGGTGGTGTAACGAGGAGGGAGAGAGAATGTCTGTTCACAACGGAACCCATCTGCGAACCAGATTCCTTCCCATAGAAGAATATGTGCCTGCAATTCGCACCGCACTGCCTAGAAAACGCACACCTTTTTTGGGCAATGCGTAGTGCGAATGCAACGCACATATGTGAACCAGACTGATTGAAAGTAATAGATTTTAAAATGTTCTGCGAATTGGATGCTGTGTAAGCCATCTTCAATTCGCATAGATGTGAACCCAGCCTTACTGTCCCCAATCCATCTCCTGATAAGACAGAGCCTTTGGAGTCACTCTGCACGTGCTCAGTTTGGTGTGTATTGCTAGAGAGTTTTTTTTTTTTTTTCTTGGGAGGGTGCATGTGATCAGCACTGTCCAGATAGGACAGTCAGAGTAGAATGAAAACTCCTACAAGCTTTAATCCGACACGGATAGAAGTCACAAGACTTCTATATATTGCTGAGAAAAGGCTTTTAGCAGTTTATATTTACTAAAATAATTGCATTTCCATGTTCTGTGTACTTTGGGCGACCAGATATAGTGAATGCAGGGTCCTGGGTTTAGTAACACTTTTCAACCGCTTCAAGGACCGAGCCCATTTTTGGCACTTGTTGTTTACAAGTTAAAAATCTGTATTTTTTGCTAGAAAATTACTTGGAACCCCCAAAATATATAGTTTTAGCAGAGACTCTGGAGAATAAAGTGGCAGTCATTGCAATATTTTATGTCACATGGTATTTTGAATTAAAATAAGTAAACTGTAAAGTTAGCCCAATTATTTTGTATATTGTGAAAGAGGATGTTACGCCGAGTAAATAAATACCAAACATGTTACGGTTGAAAATTGCGCACACTGGTGGAATGGCGACAAACGACGGTACTTAAAAATCTCAGTAGGCGACGGTTTAAATATTAACGGTAACCAGGTTATATTTACAGAGAAGGTCTTGTGCTAGAATTATTGCTCACACTCTGACGATTGCGGCGATACCTCACATGTGATTTGAACTCCCTTTACAGTTTGCGGGCGCAACTTACGTATGCGTTTTCTTTGCTGGATGGGGGCGATTTCAATCTTCTTCCTTTTTTTTTTTTTTTTTTTTTTTTTTTTAAATCTGGTCACTTTTATTGCTATTGGTACTCTTTATGGAGGGATGGGGGGTCTAAAAGACCCCCCATCCCTCCTTTGCACTTCAAAGTATTCAGATCGCCAAAATCAGTGATTCTGAACACTGTCATTTTTTTATTTAAAATAGGCGTCATTGTCAGCCGAGTAAACCGGAAATTACGTCGCTTCCGGAATTTTACTACGGAGACCCAATCAAAGCTGAATCTGGATTCGTTCGGGTGACAGCCTAGCCGGTGGACGTGCCGGATCGTGGATCTGGCCTCCTGGTGGGACGGGAGGTCCGGGAAGAGCCGGAGGGGGTGACCTCCCCTCCCGCTGCTTTGGATAACTACCAAACGGCTGCCGATCCGGATTGGCCATTATCACCAGATAGCTGACCGCATGCTCTGAAAAACTGTACCGATACATCCACTTCCTCAAGCTGATGTACTGGTACGGTGATATGCGTGAAGTGGTTAAGACATTTTTAATGCAAACTCACCTGTCCATCCATGTCGCTTTTATTTTGTTGAGAAATCACTTTTAAAATCTAGCTTTGGCCATCTTGAGTAAGAACAGATTATTTGTGTAGCATTTACTTCCTGGAAGCCCTTAGCTCAGGCATGCAGGCCCCCCCCCCCCCTAAAGAAAAATGCTTTTCCTAGCTGCATTTATTTTACATGCTGTTTGTACTTTTGTAAAACTCTTGAATTAACATTTATTGAACCAGGAAAAAAATGTCCATGAAGACTCCTGGGATGTATGACATCATTTTTTGCCTAGGCCAGAAAGCAGGAAAAAATGAAGAAAAAAGTTTTAAACAGGAAGATATATCATATTTACTTATCTATTTGTTGAGGCTAGCAACATTGGGCCCCTTTCACACGGGCGCCTCCATGGGACGGAATCTGCTTGCTCAGCGGAGATCACTCCACTGATCCCCGCTGAGCAGGCAGATGACAGGTCCGTCTCCACTAGCGGAGCGGAGCCTGACCCAGGCTCTCAACTATGAGGAAATCGGGGGGGGGGGGGGAACGGACCGCATGTCCGTTCTTTCATTCAATCCTAGCTGGTCCGCCAGATAGATGGAAAATGGGACCACCATCTGTCGCTCTATAGGGATGATTAAAGGGTCTGACTTTGATCAGGTCCGCCTGGAAAAACTGACAGGCGGACCTGATCGGACAGCCCGTGTAAAGGGCCCTAACGATTAAAAATAGTTGATGTTGAAAAAATGAGTAAAGTTCCGCTTTACACACCTTCTATAGGTAATGTGTGTAAAATGCACTGCACATAAAATGTTCTGCACCTAACACCAGAGGCGGCTCTAGACTTTGTGAGGCCTTAGGCAAAACTTAGACATGAGGCCCCACTCACTCCCATAATGGGGAAAAAAAAATTCAAGGGATGAAAATGAACTGTATTAGGAGTGTACAGTATAGGGGAGTGGACAGTACAGGGGGTAGGTAAGTGGGCATAATAAAGATATATTTTCCTCAAGCAGAGCTGCACAGGGAAGCTGCTCTCACAGATCCTACCTATTCTGGTAGGCTGTCACAAAGAGAGAAATAAAAGGGGGATGGGTGGAGAAAGAAAGAAAGAGAAAGAAAGAAAGAGAAAGAAAGAAAGAAAGATGGAAAGAAAGAAAGATGGAAGGAAAGATGGATGGAAAGAAAGATGGAAGGAAGGAAAGAAAGAAAGAGATGGATGGAAAGAAAGATGGAAGGAAGGAAAGAAAGATAGATAGATAGAAGGAAAGAAAGAAAGATAGAAGGAAGGAAAGAAAGAAAGATAGAAGGAAGGAAAGAAAGAAAGATAGAAGGAAGGAAAGAAAGAAAGATAGAAGGAAGGAAAGAAAGAAAGATAGAAGGAAGGAAAGAAAGAAAGATAGAAGGAAGGAAAGAAAGAAAGATAGAAGGAAGGAAAGAAAGAAAGATAGAAGGAAGGAAAGAAAGAAAGATAGAAGGAAGGAAAGAAAGAAAGATAGATGGAAAGAAAGAAAGAAAGATAGATGGAAGGAAAGAAAGATAGAAGGAAAGATAGATGGAAGGAAAGAGATAGAAAGAAAGCAAGAAAGAAAGAGAGAGAGAGAGAGAGAGATAGATAGATAGATAGATAGATAGATGGAAAGAAAGATGGAAAGAGAGAGAGAGAGAGAGAAGGGGGTGGAGACGGAAGGGAAGGAAGAGCATCCCCTACATCACTGTACTCACTGGGAGGCAGGAGGGACTGGAAGGATGGATGGAGGGACTGGATGGATGGATGGATCAGACTCCCCTTGTCCTTTTCTCTTTGCTGGGCTCCAGCTTGAATCTTCCCGCCCACACATTCCCTTCTCTGAGGCAGAACAGAGAACACTGCCGAGGAGAGTGGGCGGGGCAGACACAGGAGGAGAGGGCGGGAGGAGGAGGAGCAGAAGCTCTCTCTCCTCTTCTGTCTGGCTGTGCGGGCAGCAGGGGGAGGGGGGAGATCTGTCAGAGCTCTACTGAGCGGCTCTCCCTGTCTGTGATCCGGAGCTCCGATCACACGTCTCACTCGCAGCCTGTTATCTCTCCCTACAGCAGAGTGAGGGGATACAGGACTGTGTGATGGCGGAGATCTCTGCTGCTGGAAGGGGCGGCTCTCTAATTAGGTAAACTAGCCAGCTGTGCGAGGCCCCTATGACTGCGAGGCCTGAGGACACCGCCTATTTCGCCTAATTAGAGAGCCGCCTCTGCCTAACACGATAAGGAGAATAGAGCTGTGTAATTCAGTCTCTATTATTTCAGGAGTGTGTACCTTCGACCCATTTTCTAATTTGGGTATTTGCTGGCATTTGTTTTGGCATGTCTTGGTTAATCAATAATGTATTTACTTTTGATTATTTAATATTTATTTTGAACTTTTGCACTCATTATGCCTTTTCTTGTTATGTCCATCCAAATGCGAGAGATTTCACACCATGTATGCTTTTTTTTCTAGATTGCCTAGCTGTAGACATAGACTGAAACCATGGCCAGCCTGGGTCCTCAGAACCTGTTGTCCTATGTGGAAGAGGGCAACATTGCTGCTCTGAAAGCTCTGTTGGAAAAATACAAGGATGTGGATGAGAGGAATGAGGTATGTGATTCCCAGTATGAACTGCATTTCTAATATAGCTTGATTGTTGGCTTTCTGATGCCGTCTAATAAAGGCAAAAAAATAATAATTACAAGTGTCAGCCTTATCTTTTTGGGGTAACAATAAAGCTTAGGTGATTTATTTTGGGTTGGGATACAGCACCTTAAAGTGACCAGAAGCTGCTGCTACTCACAAAAGTTGTGAAGCTTACCTGCCCATTCACAGCGCACAGTGAATGTGTTATTGGTATGATGAGTTCAAAGGACAGAATAAGGCAGGAGGGGTGGGTGGAAGGCACAGTTGTCTAGGAGCAGCTCCTATCAGCCTTCAGGTATGGTGGGGGACTAAAAGTTTGCTTTAAAGAAGTTCTAGAATAACATTACACAAACATCATGATGTAGTTATTGTCATGATGCTGTTTTGTTTTGTTTGCCCAGGACTACCAGTCCAGTAGATCCCTAACTGCGGTGGGACTACAGATATCATCATCATGATCCAGTGTTTTCTATATTCTTCCCATTAACTTAGAATTGTAACTCCTTAGAGCCATGTGATACAACCAGTTC
This sequence comes from Aquarana catesbeiana, assembly GCF_042186555.1. NCBI lineage: Eukaryota > Metazoa > Chordata > Amphibia > Anura > Ranidae > Aquarana > Aquarana catesbeiana. The sequence continues at coordinate 98,145,670 of NC_133327.1, forward strand.
TGTTACTGGTGAGTCATTTCTCTGCGTGTGCATTTTACCATCCACAGCAAATCTTAACATGTGGGTACATATGCATTGCAGCAGCATCTGCAGGAACTGGGGGACAGATCACGGGGGCACAATGGAGTCAAGTTTCAATGTATAATTGTCCAAAAGTGTATTGACCAAATTCACAGAAATACTTGATTGTGTGCGTTTTATAACAGTGTGACACACAAAATAGAAAACAGATAAATCTGAAAAAATAACATGACTGAAGATATATCGATACAAGAATTGGTCTCTTCAACAAATTGTTTCTAACACTTTCCAAGGGAAACTTGGCAATAACAAGACCCCTCCCCAGAGTGTGAATTTTTGGAGCAGTACAGTTTATTATTATTATTATTATTATTCTTTAGGAGTTATATAGTGCAAACAGTTTGCGCAGCACTTTACAATGTAGGGAGACACTATACCAACAGTACAATTCAAAACAAGAGGGTTAGGAGGGCCCTGCTCCTGATAGCTTACAGTCTAAGAGGGAGGGGTTGGTGAAACAAAAGGTAGAGACACTGAGGGATGAACTGATGACTGGAGTAGAAGATTCGGTTGCTAGCTGAAGGCACGATAGGCCACCCTGAAGAGATGAATTTTCAGGGATCGCCTAAAAGTGGACAGAGTAGGAGATAGCTGGACAGATTGGGGTAGAGAGTTCCAGAGGATGGGAGAGGCTCTGGAGAGGAGCATGGGAGGAGGAGACAAGGGAGCTAGAGCAGAAGATCTTGGGAGGAGCGGAGAGGACAGTTTGGGTGATATTTGGAGATAAGCTCGGTAATGTAGCTTTGGGCAGAGTTACAAACATACTTAAACATAAAAGGACGTGACCACGCGACCTACTAGCCAGAGACAGACAGTGTCATCCTGGGATTCATCGCGGTGGGCGGGACGCTCGGAGCTCCGGCCAGCGGTGAGCCGATGCTGTATCTGTAACAGGCTGTTATTTATCTTTTACCTTGTAAGCACATTTGTATTAGGGGGGTTTGGGGCTTTTGGAATAAAACGATTTTACACTATGGAGAGCCTCCCCTTCTATTTCCTACATGAAACAACTGTGTTATTGAACCATCCTGATTGAGAAGGACTAAGGCATTCTGGTGGCGGAGGAGCTGATCCAAAGGAGGAATGATAAGATAGGCTTGTCTAACTCTTACCTCTGGTAAGCTTACATCCATTAGGGGGCTGGTCACGCGGTGATGCGGTGATGGTGTAGCGACCCATGGATAGTGCACCCCAGAAGGATTAGAACTATTTCCTCTCAATTGATGTTTTTTGCATGCAAGGATTTGTCTATAGAAAGACCTTAAGGCTGTGCAACAGCTGCAAGGGATTATAAATATCACTGATTGCATTTGCCAGTACTATTCATTTAGAGTATTTGATTTTTATGTCATGGCATTGGATACTCTTCTTATATACTTTGAATGCAACTAACTATCTTTAGTAGTACATGAGGTATTATATTTACTAATTTTTAATCTCACTAAGCGCTGTTAATACCCTCTTCTCCTAAGAGAGTATACATTGTTTTTATAAACATAAAAATACACAAACCTGCATGGAGGATCCCCCCATACAACCCCCAGGGTCACTTTTATTGTGGGACTACCTGGGAGGGGGAAACAGGTGAGTGGACAGGTTATATAAGTAAAAGGAGAGTAGGGAAGAGCCATATGTAAGCTGGGAGGTTTCTGTACGTATCTCTTTGGACCCCCGGCAAGTCGAATGGTCTTCCACCAAAGGAGAAAAGGCAGGGTGGTCAGCCTTCATAATACCATAAGAAGACTTGAGTGTCCAGTTGGGCGTACAAGGTTTTTGTACGTATCATTAAAACTGAACAGGTGCCCCTGACTCAAGATGTTTAGATAGTTGGATCATGTTGTCTTTTCTGATATGGAGATTTTTCTATTTTTCTTAGTTTCTTTTTGAGTGCTGAAAGGTTTAGACCCTCCTGTCGTGTGTTTTTTACGGCCTATGCCCACTCTTGGGTTGACCCCTCTATTTGTTCTAGTGACCATTGTCGCCAAGACAGAAATTGATGGAAAATCCAAAAGTTTCTGCTGTGCACATGATGCATATTGTGGGCTTCTTGCACCTGCATTCGTACCCTCTATCTGTCACAGCCATTCCGAAGGGGTCTTGCTCTCTCTGCTGGAGAGGAGTAAGTTTATCCTGATACACATGCCTCTAATACATGGCATTATTAAGGAGAGGCTCCCTCCAGGCTCTTTCAGAAAAAAAATCAAGTCAGCAGCTACAAATACTGTAGCTGCTGAGTTTGAATATTAGGAAACTTACCTGTCCAGGAATCGGTGTCATCACCCTGGCCGATTTTTCAATTGGCTGTCGATTGCTTGCGGCTTCACTGCCAGTTCCCTACTGTGCATGCGTGAAGCGCGCTGCGCTCTGTCAATGGGCCGGCTGCGGGGGAAGGAAGGGAGCCAAACTTCCGGGTGAGTTTGCCACGGCGAACTCGCCTGGAAGTGGGAGCAGGTACCTGTCAAAACCAGGTTCCTGCCCCCCCCCCCCCCTTCCGCAGCCACATTGGGCACCTTTTGGGGGGGGGGGGGGAGCAGGAACCTGGTTTTGACAGGTACCTGCTCCCACTTCCAGGCGAGTTTGCTGTGGCAAACTCACCCGGAAGTTCTGCGCCCTTTCTTCCTTAATTGTAGCTGTATCCATGCACTTGCAATAAAAACTGTGGTACTTTTATTTGCACTTACATTATCAGTTTTCAGGGTAATCTTTGGGGTGTTCCCTTCAGCTCGGTCCAAGCGCTGCCAATATACAAACTTTTAGCAAAATGTTAAAGCCTAAAGCTGGCCATACACTGTACAATCAATGTACAATCTCCTTTAGAATTACCAAAACTAAGTAAAATGAGAACACGCCTTAACAATCCATTCAACTTGTATCAAATCAGGCAAGCCACTGTACTGCAAAGTTGATGGTAGATCAGGAGGTGATTGTATAACTAAATTGTATAGTGTTTGGTCACAAAAAACAAAAACCAGCACATTACTGGCAGTCAGTAGGATAGAGCTGCATGATTAATCATTAAGAATCGTTATCGCGATTTTTTTTTTTTTTTTTTTTTCCTCTATTGTGATCTTGACAAAGTATTTCCCGATTCTTTCTATGCAGAGAATTCTCTCTGCTGAAGCCAACAGGAAGGAAAAAGAAAGGGAAAAAAAAAAGGGCAGTCTGCCAAGAATCACAACATTCTTTAGTAGTGGAGCTTAAAGTGGAGTTCCACCCAAAAGTGGAACTTCCACTCATCAGGTTCCTCCCCCCCTCCGGTGACACAGTTGGCACCTTTCAGGGGGGAGGGAGGTACAGATACCTGTATATTACAGGTATCTGTATCCACTTCCGGCGTAGATAGCCGCAGAATCTGCGGTTATTTACGCCACTTCCTGCTCCCTCCCCGCTGCCTGCTGGGAAACACACGGGTCCCAGAGGCAGCAGGGAGCATTCGTATTGCGCGGCGCGACTCGCGCATGCGCAGTAGGGAACCGGGAAGTGAAGCCGCTGATTCCCTTACCGAAGATGGAGGCGGCAGCACCCGAGGACGGAGAGACGCTTCGGCCTCGGGTGCCGACATCGCGGGCGCCCTGGACAGGTAAGTGTCCATGTTTTAAAAGTCAGCAGCTGCAGTATTTGTAGCTGCTGACTTTTAAAAAAAATTTTTTCGGCGGCGCTCCGCTTTAAGTATAAACATTGTAACAATTTGTCCTTTACATCAAAGGAATACACTTTGGTGTGTAAATGAGGGAAGTTTAACCATAAACCTTTTTCTGACATTTGTTGGTTTCAAGTTAAAATCACTTTTTTGACTTTTTTGCTAGTAAATTACTTAGAACCCCCAAACATATATACTCATATACATATATACATATATACATATATACATATATATATATATATATATATATATATATATATATATATATATATATATATATAGAGAGAGAGATTGCAATATTATTTTATGTCACGTTGTATTTGCGCAGCAGTCGTTCAAATGCAATTTTTTGGGAAAAAAAATACACTTAAATGAATAAAAAAAAAAAGTTAGCCCAATTTTCTGTATAATGTGAAAGATTTTATGTTGTGAGAATCGTGATCTTTTTATTCTAAGCAAAAAAATTATGATTCTCATTTTGGTCAGAATCGTGCAGCTCCTACAGTAGGATCTGCATTAGCTGAAATATTCCTTCTCCTATTTCTCTACCCCCCCCTCTCCCCCCCCAAATCTTTTCTCGTCGTGTTAAATAGATTTCCCAAAAAGTTTCCTTTCCTGATGTCTTATGTTCTTTGACATGTATTAACTAGGGTTGCACTGATAGCATTTTTTTACAGGTGAGCATGAGTACCAATACTTGTACACAAGAACTCGCTGATACCTTTTGCGCTGCAATTTGAGCCTTACAAAATGATTGGGCTAAAAGCGCACTGCAATTAATCACATTTGATTTTAGCAGGTATGCGGTGCAATTCCTGTCCGAATCTAATATAGTTTCCCGCACTGTGTGTTTTTTTTTTTTTTTTTTTTTTTTTACATGGTATTAAAGAAATGATTTCAAGAAGTAGGCTTACCTTGGGTGAAAGGGAATGTGCCCACTAGGTGGCATCATTAGCTTAGTAGAAAACATTCATTAATAACATAAGTCATTATATGATTTGGAAAGGGAAAATCGATTTCTGCTCAGCAGTAGTCTGGTTCCATCTGCCCTTTTCCTGATGAAGGTTTAAAAGGAAAACACATTTTTAATTGGCTGCTGTGTTCAACAAAAGCTGGACACACAGTAGTATCTGATTTTGCAATCTCTGTAAAATCTCATGAAAGTAGGAGACTGATAACCGCACACCAACTGCCATATAATACTTTAGTTTTTGTATTCAAACTGAAAACATCGTAGAGACAACATCACAGATAATCCGGAAAAGCCTGTTATGCTTTTATGCCATAAGTTGGCATAATGATGTCAATTTAATGAATTCAATTTATTTAAATATATTGAATTACCCCGCCCCCAAACAAGGAAAACCTAAACGGCCATAATTAAGATATCATATTCACAAATTGACAAACTGTATCTCGGCTTATTGCCAAATGGAATATCCTAATATAATAGTTGGACACAGAATGTTGACACAGGGTAGTAGGTGCTGACGTCACCGCAAACATCGCAAAGTCCCAGAAGCAACGGGCAGCTATTGAGAGCCGGCCGGCTCGAATTTAACAGACACGCTATTTTATCTTCAACTAAGTGTAAGTGCATTCCAGTTTTTTAACATAATAAACGTTTATAAAATTACACTATGGAAGCCCCTTTTATCCTTACATGGGGAATTATTGACTGGTGTTAATACCGAGGACAACGGGAGTGGATGATCTGGGACACTTGGCTGCCAAGCACAGAGACCCGGGGCTGGGGTATAAGCCACAGGCGATCGTAATCTCCCAAAAAGAGATCTATCTGGTAAGCTGCAGTGTGTTTTATGGTGGAGGATCCTGTCTATCATACCCCGTCACATCTTCTTGGGTGTTTTTTATCATAAGTCACCGTGGAACAGTCGGTTGAGGAAATCCTATATAAACTATAGCTATAATCCTTTTTTGATGTTGTGGAACATTTTCCTTCTTAGTAATTCGACAGAGTGAATAGGACACTTTTTTTATAGAGCACTTCAGTTCCTTTTATTTGTGGCTCATTTGCACACATATGAGCTTCATTTATCCAACACTGCTTTATCACTGGCTATTTGAAGGGTTTGTAGCCCTCTTTTATTTCGGTGTATGCTCTAAGATTTAGATGTCACATTGTAAGGTTTGTGCTTGGCCTAAAAGCAGAAATTGCTGTCTTTGTGCATGTTGGGGTTTCTTTCTTCCTTTTTTGAATTAAAAAAAAAAAAAAAAAAAAACTTTATTGAAAAATAATAGCCATATTATAGGAACATGACGTGGGCAGACATAATGATGACAGGAGTACAACGTAGCTGCATAATCTGGCCTTCTAAAACTAGTGCAAGTAATAATGGTATCGGATATAGCACTTTCAGTAATATGAACAGAGTATAAATGTCAAAGAAAATAAGGGATGGTGTGGGAAGGGGGGCATAGGGAGTACCCCATCAATGGTCGGCCAAAGAAAAAGGGGAAGGAAGAGGGAGCATAGTCGATCGGGTGAGAGCATACTGTCAACAACCATTAACACACCAAGTAGACTGCAGTTGCCCACACAGGGGCTCAGTGATGTAAAGTAGGGTAGTCTGATACAACAATGTAAACGTTAAACACAGGTATCAAATTGTATAAGCCACCTATCCCATATTTTGTTGTATTTGGAGGGGCATCCCCTTTAAAAAAATAAACTGTGCATACTGCTTTTTTTAAACTGAAAAAAGTATGTAACATTTTAGATCTAAAACTTTTGCTCTTGAGTATCATCTTTCTTGAATAATATATCCCTGTTGACATTGAGCAGTTTTTTTTTTTTTTTTGTTTTGTTTTTTGTATTGTGTTTTGTTATAAAAAAAAAAAATATTTTTTTATTTTTATAATGCTTGTTCAATACAAATAGGAAAAAGATATTTTTTATACAAATTAACAACTTAAAAAATAATTTACCATCGTGTCATTTCATAATATACACATATTCACACTAAGAAACCAACAAATACAAAAAGACATTGAAAACTCATATATAACTAACCACACACACACCAACAATAAACCTACACCTCACATTGATTTTCAATTAGTTTTACTTTGTTCAACTCCCATCATCTTAATATGTTATAAATCAAGATCATGATCAATCTCCTCGTCCCCAACCTCTAACCCCCCCCACCCCACACACACCTTTTTTTGTATTGTTAAGCTAGAAAAGCTAATACTGTGCTATGTCTTTCAGAATGGCCAGACCCCCCTAATGATTGCAGCAGAACAAGGCAACATGGAGGTGGTCCTGGAGCTGCTAGAGAAGGGGGCAAACTGTAATCTAGATGATGTGGTAAGTGTCTCACAATGTGCCCGCAGTATTCTTACTGTAGAGGAACTACTGGTCACAGCAAGCCATTCTATGCATGGTTCTCAAAATAAAGTTTGTTGTCTCTTTTAAATGAAAACTAATTTACAACTCAATACCCACAATTGAAACATTACGCACTAGTGCACATAATTAATGAAGATTATCAAAAAAGTGATTTACAAATTCATATACCTATATAAATCAATACTTATTTTTTACAAGGTGCAGACTAAAAATATATCAACAGATCACACATTCAAAGTCTGTAACAAATAAATTCATCAAAGTGTCCATGTGCCTTCAAAGTGCTCCATATGATAGAGGTGCTCCAGGGCATCTCAAACAATAAAGCCTCTTACCAGACAGGAATGATCTCAAATTATAGGGATCACATGCGCTTTATCTTCCCAAGGAGACAAGGAGAATACTACTAGTCTATGCATGGTGCCCATACTGAACGGATGGCCTCCTGTGGTTACTATGGAGCATAGCAGCCGTTCAGCACAGGATTTGGAAGACAACGCACTGTAGTAGCGGCAGCTACTATGGTGATTTTCCCTCTTTCACAGTGATCGGCCAGGTATGGAATATGCATACTTACAATGGACCGAGCTGGAGCAATGTAACATTTGTGCAAAAAATTCAGCTTTTGTGCTAGTGGCTAGACTGAAAATGGATTCTGAAACCCATTTAACCTGGCATCACCAAGTATGGTGCCTCTCCGGGAGCCCATGAGAATCTCTAGGCTGTGCACTAGGCTGTTTGATCTTGTATGCACAGATCCTCCTCTTCCACTGACTCCAAAACAGGTCCTGATAAGACAGTCTATGGAGTCAGACTGCACATGCTCAGTTTGGTGTGTATTTCTAGAGTTCTTTTCTTGGGAGAGTGCATGTGATCAGCACAGGGCCAATCTGCACTGTTCAGACAGAGGGTGAGTGGCTCTGCATCTTGATAGAACAGCTCAATGCAGTATGAAAACTCCTCCTACAAGCTTTAACCAGGCACTGATGGCAGTCACAAGACTGCTATATACTGCTGATGAGAAAAAGGTATTTAGCAGTTTATGATTACTCAAATGATTGCATTTCCATGTTCTGTGTACTGTGGGAGACCAGATATAGTGAATGCAGGGTCCTGGGTTTAGTAACACTTTAACAGCTATTCGTGCCATATGTTAAGTAACTGGCTTACATGTCCTCAGCTGCTTAAATGTATAACCTTTGTGTAAATTTTCCAGAAAATGCTAAGCTTGCTTCATTACACAGAATGGATGGTGCTACGACACCCCAGACTTTGTGGTGATTTTTCTTAGTCCTATTTAGCATAACTGATTTAGTAGAAGCAGCATAATGTCTTGTCTCCTGAACATACACTTATCCTGCATGCTATAATTCCACTGTGGGTGTATACTGTAATTAGCAGGATATCTCCCGTCAACACAGCTGATAGCACAGGTCTTCATACCTCTTCAGAGGAGACTGGCACAGATTACGGTGTTTCCATGTCTATCTGGCATGACTATTTGGTAGGTGTTTGTAGATCCTGTATTGTCGTTTTTATCTACTTTACTAAATCTGTGTTTTTTTTTTTTTTTGTTTTTTTTTCTCTTAGGATAACTGGACTGCCCTCATTTCTGCTGCCAAAGAGGGACATTTGGAGATTGTTAGAGAGCTCCTGGACAGCAGTGCCAACCTGGAACATCGTGATATGGTATCTGTTGTGTTCATATAGGATCGCTATTGCTAAAAAAAAATTGTGATCATGGTATAGCTAATTGTATCAAATTAGATTACAAGGGATTTTAAGAAGCTGCTTGTTAGAAATCTGCCCACAGTCAAACCTGCTGGAACCCCATACAATCCTCTTTTCAACTCTGAAATAGCTCTGTGATTGACACATGGGCTTTCATATTCCTTCCCTTCTTTCCATAGAGGAAATGCATATATGCATGCAAGTGACATGCCTAATGTGAAGTGTTTTGTGTTTCTCTAAGTTTCAAGCAGTGAGGCAAGTAGGGTATGTTCTCTGTAAAAAATAACTAGAATATGCTCTTGATTATTCATAGCAGCTGGAAAAACACTTAGATATTCAATGATTTACAAATGCAGCCATTCACATGGTCCTCCTTTTTAATGGTGCTTTTTTTTCTTGTCCCTTGTTAGGGAGGATGGACTGCTCTTATGTGGGCTTCTTACAAAGGACGCACTGATGTGGTGGAGCTTCTACTCTCAAAGGGAGCAAACCCAAACATAACTGGCTTGGTAAGTCATCTGTCGTCTTCCCAGTTAACATCTTTTGGAGGTTTTAAAACCGTATTGGGTATAAATCAGATTTTTTTAAAATGTATTTATATCCTGTGGATATGAAATATTCTTACTTCATTAGTAACCAATTACTATTGTTTCTCTGCTTGCAGTGCATTCTTGGTTTTCATTTGTGTGGCTATTTCTAATTGAGAAAAAAATGTCTCACCATACATTCCCTTCTATTGAAAAGTTTTCTATTTGACTACTGGCTCTTTTGGGTGGCCCCTTCTGGTGGTGTGTTTTTTTTTTTTTTTTTTTTTTTGGGCAGTTTCAGATTTCATTTGCAGTGCCACCTGAAGGTGTAACTGTATTGTCAATGGGGAGGCCAAGCCAGATAAGCATCATTATATTTGGCTCAGAAGAATACAGAAAGCGAATGAGGATCTGATAGGTAATGATGATTATGTTGCAGGGAAATTGTCCACTTTCTGACTGAAATACCCTTTTTAGTAAATGTAAAGAACGAGGAATAACTTAAAATTATTGCAGGTTTAACCACTTCAGCCCTGGACCATTTGGCTGGCCAAAGACCAGAGCACTTTTTGCGATTCAGCACTGCGTCGCTTTAACTGACAATTGCACGGTTGTGCGACGTTGCACCCAAACAAAATTGATGTCCTTTTTTTTCCCCACAAATAGAGCTTTCTTTTGGTGGTATTTGATCGCCTCTGCGGTTTTTATTTTTTGCGATATAAACAAAAAAAGAGCGACAATTTTGAAAAAAAAGCAATATTTTTTACTTTTTGCTATAATAAATATCCCCAAAATAATATATAAAAAAACATTTTTTTTTCCTAAGTTTAGGCTGATACATATCCTTCTACATATTTTTGGTAAAAAAAATCACAATAAGCGTTTATTGATTGGTTTGCGCAAAAGTTATAGCGTCTACAAAATAGGGGATAGTTTTTTATGGCTTTTTTATTATTATTTATTATTTTTTATTTTTTACTAGTAATGGCCACGATCTTCGATTTTTATCGAGACTGCGACATTATGGCGGACACGCCGGAAATTTTTACACATTTTTGGGACCATTGACATTTTTACAGCGATCAATGCTATAAAATTGCATTGATTACTGTAAAAATGTCACTGGCAGTGAAGGGGTTAACCACTAGGGGACAGTGAAGGGGTTAAGTGTATCCTATTGTGTGTTCTAACTGAAGGGGGAGGGGACTATGCAGGGGACCTGACAGATCGTCTGTTCATACTCTGTATGAACAGATGAACTGTCTGTTCTCCCCTCAGAGAACCGGAAACTGTGTGATTACATACACAGATCCCGGTTCTCCGTGTGCCCCGAGCGATCGCGGGAGCCGGCGGTGATCGAGACCGCCGGGCGCACTCATCGTGGGCGAGCAGAGGGTGCGCACGCACTCCCTAGTGTGGCTGTCTATGGTACCGACGTACCATGACGCCGATTCGCACAGCCGAGCCATGTTGCTGCAGTATAACTGCGGCAGCTGGTCGGCATGCGGTTAGAAAAAAATAACACTTGGCATAGTTTGCTTATTTTGTTTTTACAAATCATATTAGAGCTTATGTTGCAATAGATTAACCTGATTTAGATGATGGCATGGAAGATGAGCGGAGGCTCTGGATATTTGAATTAGAAACACAAGCCATGTTTTCATGGAAAATTGACTGAGGACACGTGTAATTTAGAAACACAAGCTACACTGTAGGTTTGTATCTATGAACTATTGTGTCCATACAAGCCTATAGAAAAGCAAAAACAGCTTTTAAGCTGGTTAGTACAGTCTTGGAGGTCAAAGCAGGTAAAACACCTTTGTTATTGAACCGCTGAAATCTCAGAGGTGTCTCAAACTTCTCATGTGCAAATGGAATGCATGCAAAAGCCCATTAACCAAAGACACAGGCCCTTTCTGTACACTACCTGTCATAGGTAAACCAGTGAGGGTAATAATATTGGAGTTTCTATTGCTGGTCTGTGCAGGTTTAGGACTGTGAGCATAATCCTGTCATCACTACCTAGTGAGCCACTGTCCTGAGACATGTATGCAATTTGAAAGATATGGGCGTTCATACCTTTTCACACTTCACTGGCTGCATGATTATTCCAGGTCATTCACTTAGATAGTAAAGCTAAAGTGGAGATGACTGTCCAGAGTGCACATATTTATAAAACAAGCCTTCCTAAATTCCTGTGCTTTTTCATAGCAGTTAAAGTTGTTCGTGGTAACATCAAAATGACGGAGTCATTTTGATGTACACAACACAAGCTGTTGCATTTTCCACAATTACGTTCATGCATGTAGCCACTGGTGCCTTCTTAGTCCAGACAACCTCAAGTTACCTGTAAGTATATATTGGCTCACAGGTAGTGATTTGTGGCTACTCTTGGTTTTTCTCAGTGAGCTTCTGAAATTGTTCTTACTATTCACCATTAAGCACTTACCGTAAGCACCAAATTATTACTTTTCTTCTGGTCTTTTTCAGCAATACAGTGTGTGTCCAATCATCTGGGCAGCCGGGAGAGGCCACTCTGATATATTGAAGCTTTTACTGCAGTATGGAGCCAAGGTCAACTGCTCTGATAAGGTGGGTGACCGAAAACCTTTAGCAGTCACTCTGCAATGCAGGATGTTTGTGGGGAATTGACTTCCAGGTTCTGGAAATGAAATGGCGTAGGTCTTTTTTTAAAAGGGCAACTGTCAGGAACAATCGGGACATTTTCTGTGTTGTTGAATAAAGTGAAGACAGGTCACTTATGAAATTTCATAGACCACTGACTTTTTTTTACTTTGTCTCCTGTGCTTGGTTTGAACAATCTCTATCTGCGAACTCCACTTATCCAAGGTTAATTTTAAGTGGAACTAAAGCCCACAAATACTTGCCTCTGCTCTAGCGATGGGAAGGCCATGAGCTCTTCTGTTGACTTTGACATCTTCATGTAACCCAGCATCAAGGTGTGCCAAGAATGTACACTGAACTGCACACACACAGCTCACAGTACATTTTAACCACTTTAAGTGGTTGTAAACTCTGTTACACCACTTATACCCACAGGTAAGCCTATAATGAGGCTTAACTGTAGGTACTGTGAATATCTCTAATCTTGCACAGTTTAGGAGATATTCAGAGTGTATGCAGACGATGACTTCATCTGTGCATGCGCTCTGAAGGTCCGGCTTACAGTGCCGGAAACAGCTCCTGTGCGCAGGCGTGGGAGTGGGGTCATCTCGGCTCTGGCCACTTGCAGCGCAGGAGCCCGCAAACCTGGAAAAAACACCGGAGGAAGATGTCGGCCATCGCAGCGGTGTGCGGGCGCTGCTGGGAGGGCTTTGTTCTAAGGTAAGTATTTTATAATGTGCTAGTATGCAGTGCATACTAGCACATTATGCAGTTTTTTTTTATTTTGTGTTCAGTGGTTTACAATCGCTTTAAGACTGCAATATGTATATATACGTCACGATTTTGAAGTGGTTTACTGGGGCCATGGCTGCAACTGTCATCAATAACCCCAGTATTAAAATTTTCAGCCGGAAATTCCCTAACCTTGCAAGCAGCGGGAGGGGTCTCCCTGTGCTTGCGTGCAAAGGCGAACACATATATAGGTTGTGCACGCATATGTAAACAGTGTTCGCAGCACACATGAGTTATTGCTGCGAATGTTATAGCGAGAGCAAGAATTCTAGCTCTAGGTGTCCTTTGTAACTATAAACTGGTAAACTGTAAAAAGCTGACACAACAGCTGACATCGGAAGTGCAGCAAAGTGATGGATGGGGGGCTCTGCAAAGACAACAGAGCTAGCGACGGCTGAGGGGAAAAAGCAGATCCTCATTGGCGCGACCACGGCAGATCAGGTGGGACATTGCCTCAGTCCGCCATTTAGTGGTGCCTGCTCTAGTGCCTCTGCTTTAAAAAAATATGTTTGGGGGTTCCAAGTAATTTTATTTTTAAAGCAAAAAAAAAAAAAACTAACTGATTTTGCAACTTGTGGACAGGCAGGTAAGTTTGATTTATTCTGCAATAAAGAGCCTGCCTGCTAGCAATTAATTTTTTCTCTTTTATTGCTGCTTTAAAAGATTTGAGGCTCAGGTCCTGGTTCCAGATGCTGCATATTTAGGCAATAAATGACACACAATATGTACCAAATCCTTACAATTCAAAGGGTTGCTAGATTCAAACTGTGGATAAGAGATGTTCCTGTAAAGAAGAAATTAAATACAGTGCTTTGAAAAAGTATTCATACCCCTTGAAATTCTCCACATTTTGTCATGTTACAACCAAAAACATAAATGTATTTTGTTGGGATTTTATGTGATAGACCAACACAAAGTGGCACATAATTGTGAAGTGGAAGGAAAATGATAAATGGAAATCTCCTGGATCAGATGGGCTGCTTGTCGAGGTGTACACAAAATATGGTTCTATCCTCCTACCTCCGCTATTGCGGGCCTTAGAAGAGGTGGCTAAAACGGGACATCTGCCTGACTCGATGAAGGAGGCCATTATAATGGTCCTTCCCAAGCCAGGCAAGGATAGACAGATACCGGATTCATACCGCCCCATATCGCTGCTTAATATTGATGTCAAGCTGCTGGCAAGAGTTCTTGCCAGCAGACTTGGGGGTGTTATCGGGCGACTGGTACATCGTGACCAGTCCGGATTTATTCCGACACGGTCCACGGCGGACAACATCCGACGTCTCTTCCTCAATATTCATACTCCAGTAGATAATCCCGGAGGTAGGGCCATTCTGTCCTTGGACGCTGCAAAGGCTTTTGACAGCGTTGAGTGGCCCTATCTCTGGGAAATCCTGGCTGGCTTTGGCCTAGGGAAAACCTTTATCAATTGGGTTGAAGGTGCTTTATTCTGAACCCCGGGCCAGGGTACGCGTTAATAACTCCCTCTCCCAGCCCCTCCAGTTACACCGGGGTACTCGTCAGGGCTGCCCGTTATCCCCCCTGTTGTTATTGGCGCTAGCAGTAGAGCCGCTTGCAATGTTAATCCGCAATAATGGGGACATTGTGGGATTCCGCAGGGGTCAGCTGGAGGACAAGTTATCTCTTTATGCTGACGATGCCTTACTATATTTGGCAGACTCAGGAGACTCGCTGGGAACCCTGATGGCAACCATTACTAAATTCTGTGATTTTTCGGGATTCACTATTAATTGGTCCAAATCTGTACTTATGCCCCTAGGCCCACTAGTATCACCTCTCCCCTCAGGCGTCCTAAATAGCCATTGTTAACACATTTAAATATCTGGGAGTAGTGATATCACTGGACCCTACTGAATAACTGAAACTAAACCTAGCACCCCTAATGGAGAGACAACGTGTAAAATGCCAGGGATGGTGTAAGCTTCCATTATCAGTGGTAGGAAGGGTAAATTTGATCAAAATGATCTGGGCCCCTCAGCTCCTATATATCTTCCACAATTCCCCTATGTGGATTCCCAATAAATGGTTTAAGAAGATTGACACCCAATTTCGCGATCTTATCTGGAAAAAAGGTAGAGTCCGCATCGGCCTAACAACATTACATTTTGGCAAGGGTGGGGGGGTTGCCTGGCGGTACCGCACTCTAAGATGTACTTCTTAGCATCACAGCTGCTACAATTTGCAGGCTGCGATCTGTATGAATCAGATGACCCTATTATACAATTGGTGTCTCGCACCAGTCCTAAATTAACAGCTGGCTCTCATTTGGAGATGGGTCTCCCGGGTATCCCCTCGCCCTCCCCAATGGCAATACTACTCCAGAAGCTTTGGTAGGCAGTTAAAAGAGCACTAACCATAGATGGTCCAATAGAGTTTACCCCCATTTGGAACAACCCCAACTACCCTGAGCTATTCCAACTGCAGGGATTCGTCTCTTGGTCAAAAATAGGGATATGGTTCTTTACACAATTTAAATAATGGCAATGTACTCAAATCATTTGAAAACATATGCAGGGAATTTTCTCTAACACGGAATCAATTCTATCAATGCCTCCAGCTCAGGCATGCCCTACAAACCCAGACACGGACATTCAACCTAAACATCACTAGATCTTTTCTGATAGAGGAGGTCCTACAAGCTGACGGCCACAAGGAAGTTATATCCAGGGCTTATGCTACCCTGGTGACCACAATCCAAAATCTGGCCCAACTTAAATGTAGAACACACTGGTCCACGGATGTGGGGGACATAGACGGGGACCAATGGGACATGGCCCTGGAGTTGATCCCGGCGGTGTCAATTGCGGCATCTCATAAACTCTCACAATTGTTTATACTTCATAGGTCATATCGTACACCCATACAACTATATGAATGGGGCAGAAGAGACTCCCCCCCTTATGCCCTAAATGTGCTACACACAGGGGAGATTTTATACACATGATATAGCGCTGCCCGAAGCTTGCTAGATATTGGACGGAGGTCACACAGACTGTATCCGCGGTAGCACAGACGTCCATACCATGTACACCTCTGGTGTGTCTCCTGGGTTCGGTTGACGCTGAAATGTATCCAAAAGGCGTTTATATAATGGTAACTAGACTACTATACCTGGCCAGAAAACTCATAGCACGTTATTGGCTTGCGACTAACGTGCTTACAAAGGCCCAGTGGATCGCATATGTCAATTTCCTCCTTCTTAGGGAGCAGTTGGCATACCGACACCGAAAGGCTCCAAAAAAATTTGACCTTATATGGCAAAACTGGTTGGATAACCCCAACCTTGCTCCCCCCAGGAGAAAAGAGATTATACTTTATAATCTACTTTATTTTATCTTATATTATCTTATGTTGGCTTACTTTTCTATTGTTTTAAAAGTGTGAGTCGTCCCCCCCCCCCCCCCCCTTTTTTTTAATTAGTTTTGTTTGTTTTAAGTTCTACAAAAAACAAGGTTATATGTGCTTAACACTAGGTAACTGTATTATATGTACGTACATGTATAATTCTAGAGTGGGGAAATATGTGTACCCCCTTATTGTAAAACAGTTGCCCATTATTCTTGTAAAAAAAAAAAGTTTTGATTCAAAAAAAGAAAATGATAAATGGTTTTCCAAATTTTTTACAAATAAATATCTGAAAAGTGTGGTGTGCATTTGTATTCAGCCCCCTTTACCCTGATACCCCTAACTAAAATCTATCAATTGCCTTCAGAAGTCACCTAATTAGTAAATAGTGTCCACCTGTGTGTAATTTAATCTCCGTATAAATACAGCTGTTCTTTGAAGCCCCCAGAGGTTTCTTAGCGATCCTTTGTGAACAAACAGCATCATGAAGGCCAAGGAACACAGTAGACAGGTCAGGGATAAAGTTGTGGAGAAGTTTTAAAGCAGGGTTAGGTTATAAAAAAAATTTCCCAAGCTTTGAACATCTCATTGGGCACTGTTCAATCCATCATTCGAAAATGGAAAGAGTGAGGCATAACTGCAAACCTACCAAGACTTGGCCGTCCACCTAAACTGACAAGCCGGGCAAGCAGAGCATTCATCAGAGAAGCAGCCAAGAGGCCCATGGTAACTCTGGAGGAGCTGCAGAGATCCACAGCTCAGGTGGGAGAATCTGTCCACAGGACAATTATTAGTTGTGCACTCTACAAATCTGGCCTTTATGGAAGAGTGGCAAGAAGAAAGCCTGTGTTGAAAGAAATCCATAAAAAGTCCCGTTTGCAGTTTGCGAGAAGCCATGTGGGGGATACAGCAAACATGTGGAAGAAGGTGCTCTGGTCAGATGAGACCAAAATTTAACGTTTTGGCCTAAAAGCAAAACGCTATGTGTGGCAGAAAACTAACACTGCACATCACCCCAAACACACCATCCCCACCGTGAAACATGGCGGTGGCAGCATCATGTTGTGGGGATGCTTTTCTTCAGCAGGGACAGAGAAGCTGGCCAGAGTTGATGGGAGGCTGGATGGAGCCAAATACAGGGCAATCTTAGAAGAAAAGCTGTTAGGCTCGATTCACACCTATGCATGTTGCTTTTGAGCGTTTTTGGAGGTCTTTTTTTCATGCTTGCCACGTTTTTGAGCCGCGTTTTTGCCGCGTTTTTGCGGCGTTTTTGCCGCGATTTGCGTTTTGCGTTTTTTTTTTTTTTTTTTCATTTTTTTTTACAGTCTTAAAAAAAAATTACAAAAAAAAAACAATAAAAAAAAAAAAACGGCAAAAACGCACCAAAAACGCACCAAAAACGCTGCAAAAACGGTGCACTTGCGTTTTTGATGCTTGTCCATTGAAAACCATTACATGCAAAACGCTGCTTTTTGCATGAAAAAAAGTCCCCGACCCTTTCCAAAAACGCAGAGATACAAAAAAGCATTGATGTGAACATGTTCCATAGGAACCCATGTTAAAAAATTCCCGTGCATTTCTGCAAAATGCATCAAACGCGCTAGTGTGAATGGGGCCTTAGAGTCTGCAAAAGACTTGATTGATACTGGGGCACAGGTTCACCTTCCAGCAGGTTAACGAACGACCCTAAACATACAGCCAGAGCTACAATGAAATGGTTTGGATCAAAGCATATTCGTGTGTTAGAATGGCCCAGTCATAGTCCAGACCTAAATCCAATTGAGAATCTGTGGCAAGACTTGAAAATTGCTGTTCAGACACTCTCCATCCAATCTGACAGAGCTTGAGCTATTTTGCAAAGAAGAATGGGCAAAAATGTCACTCTTTAGATGTTCAAAGCTGGTTGAGACATCCCCCAAAAACTTGCAGCTGTAATTGCAGTGAAAGGTGGTTCTACAAAGTATCGGGGGGCTGAATACAAATGCACGCCACACTTTGCACAGATTTATTTGTAAAAAATGTTAACTCATTTTCCTACCACTTCACAATTATGTGCCACTTTGTGTGTGTTGGTCTCACATAAAATCCCAATAAAATACATTAATTATTATTGGTTGTAACATGACAAAATGTGGAAAATTTCAAGGGGTATGAATACTTTTTCAAGGCACTGTACCTCTCCCACTGCTTGTGCTGCTTAACTCTGGATGGACTGGTGTCTTTATTCAACCCTACCAATTATGTAAGTCTGCTCTAGTGAAGAGAAATTGTCCACTGAAGTCTTCTGTTCAAAAACACTTTAGTGTTGATCTCATTGTCCCCTACGATGCTGCATGGATCCTCCTGCTTGACCCTAAGTTGCTACAGGACATGGTTGTGATTTAGGGGTTTGCAGGAGGAAGCACTGAACATGACGAGGGACCAAGAAATTGATGTTCCCCTGTACAGTGCTCTTATCAACAATGTTGTTTATTTGTTTGTTAATTAGAGCACTATGCATGAAGCGTGTTGGATCCAGTTTGCTGTGCTCTGTTGAGCACTGTTGTGTATCTCCAGCATGCTGTTAGCCTGAGAGATATTCCTGCAGCACCTTATGCCGTGTACACACGGGCAGACTTTTCGACCGGACTGGTCCGACGGGACGAATCCGTCGGACAATCCGACCGTGTGTGGGCTTCATCGGACCTGCAGCGGACTTTTTCAGGCGAAAATCAGACGGACTTTAGATTTGAAACATGTTTCAAATCTTTCCGACGGACTTGAGTCCGGTCGAAAAATCCACTCGTCTGTATGCTAGTCTGACAGACGAAAACCTACGCTAGGGCAGCTATTGGCTACTGGCTATCAACTTCCTTATTTTAGTTTGGTTGTATGTCATCATGTACGAATCCGTCGGACTTTGGTGTGATCGTGAGTAGGCAAGTCCGGTCGTTCAAAAGTCCATTGGAAAGACCGTCGGACATTTGATGCCGAAAAGTCTGCCCGTGTGTACACGTCATTAGTACTTTTTTAGACACATCTTTAACTTTTATGCAGCTTGATTGCATTACAATAAAACAATTGACTTGGGCTTTAAGACATGTGTAATAGTTTTCTCACTCTACAAAACACAATCGCTTTATGTGCTGTTCAGTGGAGGAAACAGCCAAGATAGCATGTGATGTTGCCTCTGATATAAACTCTACTAATATGTTTTGGGCCTCTGTCCTTTAAGATTTGTGTGATGATTGAGAACAAATGTACCAGAATATATCTATCTATTAATTGCCAACACTGCAGCCCTCATTTCTTGAGGATTTGGCACAATTGAATTTGCAAATGAAACATAACATAAACGTGCATTTGGATGCTTTTAGAACACATTAATAAAACGCGACCCAGACACCCTCAAAGTAAATGTTTTTTTTCCCCACCTCACTGATAGTTAATAAATATTAGTCAAACACACTGTGAACGCTATAGGCATGTTTAGCAATCCTTACCATAGACTTAAATGGAGGGAGTTGACAAGTTTCAACTCCTCCCAGACTCGACATGTAGCTTTGTTTTTGCCACACAGCAATGCGAAGCAATGCAAACAGTACATGTTTTTCAAATGTGAACAGCTCTGTCCGCTGTTCATATTATCCATTGTAGGCTGCTATGCTAAGCATTCGGGGAGCAGTAAAAATGCGTCCCAAACGCCTGATTCTAATGCCAGTGTGAACAGGGCCTAACAGAAAATAAATATATACCGTATGTACGCGAATATAAGCCGAGGCACCTAATTTTACCACAAAAAACTGTGAAAACGTATTGTCTCGAGTATAAGCCTAGGGTGGAAAATACAGCAGCTACTGGTAAACGATGCCCATCTGCAGCCTCGCTGTGCCCACCTGTACCTTTGATTACAAACAGCGGGTGTCTCCCGCTGTGTCATGCAGTCTTAACTGTTCGGCGGCCGTCCACTGTAACAAAGCCCCGCCTCCTCCTCGTCCGTGATAGACGGAACACTGATTCAGTTTCCCAGCATTGTATCAGTGTTCTGTCTGTCATGGACGAGGAGGAGGCGGGGCTTTGTTACAGTGGACGGCCGCCAAACAGTTAAGACTGCATGACACAGCGGGAGACCCTCACTCGAGTATAAGCCGAGGGGGGGCTTTTTCAGCATAAAAAATGTTTGGTTTTTTTTGTGTTTAACAGGAACAGAATATTACTGGTGCCATCTATTCAACCAGTGTTTTGTCCTCTTTATCTCACTAAGCCTCCTGTATCTGTTGTGATATTTTTAGGAAAATGTACCATTTTTCATTGTATCTGTAGTATGGAACTACTCCGCTTGTCTGGGCTGCAAGAAAGGGGCACCTGGAGAGCGTCAAGTCTCTGTTGCAGATGGGGGCCGATGTTGATCAGGAGGGAGCTGTAAGTATCTGAAACCTTCTTGTTCGTTACCCAAACAAACTTGCAGGGATTCTAAAATAATAGGAAGATTTAGAATGCCAACTATGCTGCTCATACACACATCGGTTTTCATAAAGGCCTAAATCGTTTTCCAAGTACAGTCCTCTGTCGATTTAAAAGGGTGACCATATGTGTCGAGCCCACTGTTTTTTTTTTTTTTTTTTATACCCCCCTTCTTTTTATATTGGAATATACAGTAATACATTATTGGAAAAAGAAAAAGGATAACAAGACGTATCAAGGCAACCTACCACCAGCAGTTTCTACTGAAACAATTGAAACACTTGCTGGTAGATTGGCTTAATCCTTTTCCTCGTTTTTGAGGTTGAATGCTGCCTTTAAAAACACCAGCCTAAGCCTACATGGGGAGTTCTAGATTATCCTCTTCTTTTCCTGTATTAAGCCGGGTACACACTACAGTTTTTTTTTTTTTTTTCATGCAATCCAGCGGGTTACACGAAAAAATAAATAAATTGACAGCTCCTGTTGGAGCCGCTGTACTAACCATGCAAGGTTAGTTCAGCGATCTCCCCTGCTGAGCTGTTGTGTTCTGACAGGGGGACAGCCCGCCTGCCCAGAACACTCAGATCAGGGCTCTCCACCATTGGTCAAGAGCGCTGATCAGGAGTCCTACACGTGGGCTGACTGTTGGACTTTTTTTTTTTTTTTTTTGGTGAACCGGCCATTGTCTCTCGACATTCGGCCCATGTGTACGGAGCTTTAGTTGTATGTGACTACTATGTTTGTGTAAAAAAACAAAAAAAAACACCTTTCAATTCCCATTAAAGAAAAACTAATTACCATGGTTCAAATCAGTCTAAACACTTCTTAAACCCTGAATAATGCTTTGTTTCAGAGATCATTGGAAAATATAAGTTGTTTATGGTTTTCAACAAAGTTACTGTTAACATGTTAGTCTACTATAACAAAGTACATCTATCAACTACTGTATACTTTATTATAATCTTCCTTACTTGCAAACCTCATGTAATGTATTTCTCTTGGCGTGTGATAACACTTTTTTTGTACCAATTTTTTTTGTACCCAAAAAGAAAAACCAATTACAGTTGTTATTTTTCCTTTCACCTAAGCTATTGAGTAAACTTGATGATTGTGTACTTTTTTTTTTTACTTTCCATTCTCTAGAATTCGATGACCGCCCTGATTGTGGCTGTGAAAGGTGGCTACACTGAGACCGTAAAGGAGATTTTAAAGCGAAATCCCAATGTGAATTTGACTGACAAAGATGGGAACACTGCTCTGGCAATCGCAGCCAAGGAGGGCCATACGGAGATTGTGCAGGATCTTCTCGATGCTGGAACTTATGTCAATATACCCGATCGGGTGAGCTTTATTTTTGTGTTATTTCAATTTTATTTGTAAGACATGCTTTGTGTTTATTAAGCTAATCAATAAATGCAATGCTAGATCACAGTTTCCTAATACTGTAAAGTGCATCCTAGGGGATGCTAGAGCCAGATTCAGGGGGTTGTTTTGCATGGAAGAAAAGTCAACTTTGTATAATTCATT
This sequence comes from Aquarana catesbeiana, assembly GCF_042186555.1. Taxonomy (NCBI): domain Eukaryota; kingdom Metazoa; phylum Chordata; class Amphibia; order Anura; family Ranidae; genus Aquarana; species Aquarana catesbeiana. Next base: position 98,167,784 of record NC_133327.1, read on the forward strand.
AAGCACCTGTATCATTGGAGAAAGAGGTGTGTAGACAAAGAAGAGGGTGTGACTATCCTTCCCGGTCAGAAAAGATTCGGGTCATTCTGGATGTTAACCTCCTAAGTCTCCTTTTAAAGCCAACATATTCATTGATTAAAGCTTAACTATATATAAAGCTTAAAAGCTTAACTATATATATATATATATACAGTATATTTGTTATATGTGTATATATATATATATATATATATATATATATATATATATATATATATATATATATGCTCTGTGCAATGCTTCTTCACAGAGCAGGGCCAATCTTCCTCTTCAGGGGTCCTCTGCTGATGGTCCTGGCTCCTCCCCTCTGCCATGTAACCCCCCAACCCCTCCCCCCCCCCCAGCAAGCTGCTTCCTAAGGGGGGGGGGGGTTAGTCATGAGGGCTCCATAGACAGACAGCGGGGCATTGCCCTGTCTTCGCTTCCTCATCATAGGATTTGATTGACAACAGCAGGAGCCAGTGGTTCCTGCTGCCATCTATCTTCCCTGTGAGAAAGGAGAGACCAGAGACAACTGCGGCTCTCATGCCCTGTGCTGGATCGAGATCATGCTCAGGTAAATATAAGTGGGGGGCTGGGGGATCTTCATTACAAAAATGTTTTTACCTTCTTGCCAAAAATGCATTAAGGTAAAAAAACTTAATGCTTTAGAACTACTTTTGAAGAGGAACTCCAGTCTTCTATGTGCAAATTATTTACAAAAACTGTAGCTGCCGACTTTTAATAAACAGCCACTCGCCTGTCCCACAATTCAGCTCTGTGCCCAGCTGTTTCACCCTGTGTAATCTGTCCCCAGCGCTGGCATCTTTACTATGGGCACTGGGCTCTAACAGCTTGCGGCCTCACAGCCGGGTGTCCGTGGTGCGCATTATGAATGGTCCAGCAGTCTTCTGGGACCTGTCATGTGTCTGGAAAACTGCAGGAGGGAGAGAGGAGTTAGGGTGGAGAACTTCCACTTCCGATCCTCCACCCCCCCCCCCCCCTAAAATTTCCCTGAACAGGATCGGGGAGGAGGCCTTAAAGCGGAAACCTTTTAGGTGGAACTCCGCTTTAAGCTTTGTAAGGGATTTGGTTTTACATTGTTCTAAGATTCTGAGTAACGGCCCATCGCATCAACTGGCAATCTGTCCAGTCTTTCATCGGATTAAACAAAGATTTCTTATATACGCATTTATTGGAATGATTAGATGTGAAACAAAGGTAGTGTTATACAGGTCATGGTTATTCTAAAACTGCAAAGATCTACCTTTTGGAAAGAAACGGAAAGACTATCTGTTTGAAACCCTCGATCTCATTTCTCTTCTTCCATGCAGAATGGAGATACTGTACTGATCGGAGCGGTTCGAGGAGGTCATGTTGAAATTGTACGGGCTCTACTGAACAAGTATGCTGATATCGACATCAGAGGACAGGTAAATGTCTATTTTGTTCTTTATGTTCCAGATTGTGGTGGGGGACTGATTGGGTTTAATCAGAGATTTGTTTTGAAATGGGTTATAAGCGCGCAGTGGGATTTTGAAAAGTGTCTATTTTAATAGTCTCTATTCCCCTTAAAATGACTATGTTTTGTTAATAGAAAATGGCTTTTAATTTATCATTTTATACCTATTTGAATAGATGCTAAACTTAGGATTTTATTTTTCTAGGATAATAAAACTGCCTTATATTGGGCTGTTGAGAAAGGCAACGCCACCATGGTTCGGGATATCCTACAGTGTAATCCAGACACCGAATTCTGCACAAAGGTAATATGTTTACATTTTTTTTATTGGGTGATAGGAAAGAACCTGAAATTCCTTTTTTTTTTTTTTCTTTAGTTTTTTAAAATCGGAATCAGTTTAGTACAGCCACATTCTTCCCCCTGAAAAGTGCACTTAGCATATGTTCTGCTAGTAGAATAATCCTTGATGCTTGTGGTAGGAAATGTGTTTTTTACTTTTAGGTGTAAAACAAGGTAGGGTTAGGTATGACTGCGGTATCAACTGAGGAAAAGGTGTGTGTGTGTGTGTGTGTGTGTGTGTTTGTTTTTGTTTTTTTTTTTTTCTTAAAGTATAACTAAGGGCAAAACATATATTGTTTTAAGTTTTGGATAGAGTGGAGAGGGATTAGAATACCTGTCAGGTTTTTATCATTGTCTGTGCCCCTGTTAAGGAGATTCACCCTCTCTATTTGTCCTGTTTACCATTAGCATTGAAAGTGAAAGTAAAAGAAAATTAAAAACATTTTGGGTTGTCCCCAGAAAAGTAATAGAGGGGAAATCTTCCAATGGCGACACTAGCTGTGGTGACACAAGGGATTCTTTTAATTTGAAGGGATTTCCTCTCACATCCTGTTTGGCTATAAGGCAGGAAGTGAAAGGAAATCTCCCAAAAGAAAAAAACAGGTTATAACCCTCTTTTGCTGTATCCAAAATGGGAGGGGAAAAAAAATTTTGCCTATAGTTTTATTAAATACATTGGCAGCAGATTTTCTTTTGATCTGTACCAAGCCACTTTGGAAATACCTGCTTTCCCTGCACTTTCAGAACTATTCTTACATGCTCAAAGCTGTGAAAACACTAATATGTTTACTATGTATTTTATCCACATTCTAAGCCTAATCTATTTAGCCCTGTAGAGAAAAAAAAAATCACTATACTTACCTGTTCTTCAGACACTCCGGTCCGTGTGCAGGAGAAGCGGCCGACAATGAAAGCCTCATAGTAAGTCTATGGGTGACATCACTTCCGAGGCATTTCCCAGCCGTTGTCCGTTCTCTCCTGCACACAGCAGTCACCACTGCAGACCGGAGCGGAACGGCTGCAGAACAGGTAAGTATAGCATTTTTTCTTTACAGGGCTAAGTAGTTCAGGCTTGGAATGTGGCAGAGTATAGGTTTAGTGTTGGTTAGATTTTGACTTTACTTCCGCTTTAATGTCTTTCGAGTCATAAATGATGTCTATGCTGCACTGTGTTCTTATTGTCAGTAGAGACCATGAACTGCTAGAAGTAGTCGGCCCCTGCGTTGGTTTAGCTGATGCTACCTATTCCATGAGATTGCAGCACTTGCATGTTTAGAGAGATCCCTGAAGCCTTCTTTGTTAACAGTCATGAATGGAGACATTTTCTTTCTATTTTGTTACTAAATGTGTGTAACTGTTTCCTGCTTCTTGCAATCAATGTCCCTGTTCACAACGGTGAGACTTGTCATGCGATTTGACAGTTTAAAAATGCATTAACTATTACCCTATTTGTGCCTATGGAACCGTTCAAATCTGTGTGACTCCGACTTGCTCCGTTTTGAAAAATCAGCATTTTTGGTGATTTCATGTGCGACCTGGATGAAGTCGCACAGATGTTGGCAAGCCACACATGAAAGTTGCAGTGACCAGTGGCTTTGAAATCACACTGAAGTAGCGCAATTTCAAAGCCACGTTAAATGTGAATGAGGTGTAAACAATTCAATGTGTCTTGACCTGTGCCTACAGCTTTGAAAAGGCAGAATAGAAGGAAATATTTACAAAGTTGCTTGCTAAATGAACAACTGTGTTTTAGAAGTACTGCATTATTAAGCTTTTTCATAAGGTAAAGAGCCATGTGCCTACTACAGTATAGTGACCCAGCGATACCTGTTTAATTTCTGTAAATCTTCTTTACTAAAACTTTGTATGGTGGCAGTATATTATGCTATATTATGCTAAGCTGCAGAGCCACAGTTTCTTAACCCTCTTGTGCATTTTTATTCTTAATGCACTACCTGCTTTCTCCACGCTCCAGCCCTGCTCTGTGTCTTGCATGAAAAGTGGTCACTAAACCCTCCCTGGCCTTGGTTTTATTTACTTTTTCCTGCAGTAAGGTTTGTATTTAATACAATTACTTTTTTTCTGTTTATGCCATATGTTATGCAGGATGGAGAAACACCTCTGATTAAATCCACAAAGATGAGAAATATTGAAATTGTGGAGCTCTTACTGGATAAGGGAGCTAAGGTTTCTGCAGTTGATAAGGTAAGAGAAACACCAGTCCAGTCTATGGACAATCCAGCCTAATTGTAAAAAGTGAAAGTAAAAGAAAATCCCACATTGTGGGTTGCCCACAGAAAAAATAATAGAGGGGAAATCTTCCAGTGGGGACACTAGTTCAAAAAAAAAAAAAAAAAAAAAAAAAGGTTCGCCTATTCTGCATTAAAGGCTGAGAACGCATTTATGTACAACATCATTTTCATTTTAGATATCACTGGGGATTTTTAACAAACATACTTTCTTTCAGAAAGGAGACACTCCTCTACATATTGCCATCAGAGGCAGAAGTCGGAAACTTGCAGAATTGCTTCTTAGGAACCCAAAAGATGGCAGATTACTGTACAGGCCAAATAAGGCGGGAGAGACTCCATATAACATAGACTGCACCCACCAGAAGAGCATTCTTACCCAGATATTTGGAGCCAGTACGTATGGTTGTTTTGTTGGCTTGCATTAATATGCGCAATACCTCTGTATACTTGCCTGTCACCTACAAGCAGGCAGTTTTGCAAGTGTTACGAAGGCTACATTGTGGTAAATATTAATTAGGCTCACAATGGCTGTTTAAACTGTACACCAGGGATATGTAATTAGCGGACCTCCAGCTGTTGCAAAACTACAAGTCCCATCATGTCTCTGCCTCTGGGTGTCATGCTTGTGGCTGTCAGTCTTGCTATGCCTCGTGGGACTTGTAGTTCTGCAACAGCTGGCGGTCCGCTAATTGCATATCGCTGCTGTACACAGTCATTTGGAGCATTTAAAAGACCTTTTATTTATTATTATTATTCGCAATTTATATTTATATATTTTTACTTAACATAAATTATAATGATAAAGGGATGATACAGAGGTTTTAGTTCAGTTACGGTTAATATTCTGAAATGTCTCTAAAGCATCTCATTAATTCAGGTCACGATATAATTTATCTAGTAGTAGTTAGTCATATTTAACTGGACTTGTTTTGCAATATTAAAGATGTTTCATAGCTTCTCCAGGACTACCTGTGTGGCTATTAGCGCTTTGGTATTTTCTTGACATTCATTAAACCGGAGTGACTTGGACAAGCTACAAAACCTCTTCAGCATTACTATTAAATATTCTGAAATGATCCGTTTGTCACTGTATCAGAGCTGCATCAGCCTCAGCCCTGTTAAGGCTCATTCACATATGTGTTGATTGTGAGAAAGAAGCAATACTCATTAATAAAAAAAATAAAAAAAAAATAAAAAAATATATATATATATATATATATATATATATATATAAATAATTACATGTTTTTGAAGCATTGAAAAAGCTTAATAAACATCCATGTAAGTGTTGCTTTTCTAGTGGGAAGTGCTTAATGGAGAAGTGATGTGAAGAAAATGATCTACTTTGAGGTGGTTAGGTTGTGGTGTGATAGCATGCTTTTTGGGGAGTATAAACAAATGGCAACTACCCCAACCTATAACGGCCCTTAAAGGGGTTGCAACCCCTCGTGTTTTTTCACCTTAAGTCATCCTATTCATTAAGGCGAAAAAACACCTGGCAGTAACACCCCACCCCCGTTTACTTACCTGAGCCCCTTCATCTCCTTGGCGGGGGACACGCTGTCCCTCTCTCCGCGGGGTCCTGGCTCTTGATTGGATAGATTGATAGCAGCGCAGCCATTGGCTCCTGCTGCTGTCAATCAAATCCAGTGACCCGGGTGGGCAGGGCCAAGTCCAGCATTTGTGTCTGTGGATGCAAATGCTGGATTCGAGAGTGCGCCCGCAAGGTAACCCCCTCAGGAGAGCGCTTCTCCTAGGGGGTCATTTGATGTGGGGTGGAGCCACGAGAGCCGTCGGGGGGACCCCAGAAGAGGATGTTTGGGGCCACTCTGTGCAAGACGAGCTGCACAGTGGAGGCAAGTATGATATGTTTGTTATTTAAAAAAATTTAAAAAACGATCCTTTACAATCACGGTAACAACAAGGAGCACATAGCAGGGCGAAACATGTCAAACAAAAACTAAGAAAACATTTCCAGCTCAACTTGCCAACCAGCCTGCATCAAATCGAATTGTCCTGTCTTAAAAAAAAAATAAAAAAATTATCCTTTACAATCACTTTAACAACAAGGAGCACATAGCAGGGCGAAACATGTCAAACAAAAACTAAGAAAAAATTTCCAGCTCAACTTGCCAACCAGCCTGCATCAAACCAAATTGTCCTGTCTTAACAGTTCATGTTAAAACGGGTTTAGTTTGAAAACATTTGCAAATGGATCCGTATGCTGCAGAGATTGCGACAGGACACCCCAGTATTTTCTACAGTCCTAACTCTATAAATTTTTGAGAGCCTCCATAGTAGGAGTACATATATAGTAATGAATAGATTGAGGGCAGTTTGAGGGCAGTTTTGCCTGGAGGGAGTGCACTCCTTCTCAATGGCACAGGGGCACACTGGACACCCAGCAAATAGCACAATGGCAGCTTTTTTTGTGAATTCTCTGCAAGATGGACCTGGCTTGGTTCAGCTCAATGTTGCTGAAATTAAAAGCTTTGCAACTGGCAATAATGCTAAGGGGTGTTTTATGAAAGCAGTGGACCTACAGTGCCTTGAAAAAGTATTCATACCCCTTGAAATTTTTACATTTTGTCATGTTACAACCAAAGACGTAAATGTATTTTATTGGGATTTTATAGTTAGGTTGAAAAAAGACACAAGTCCATCTAGTTCAACCAAAAAAAAAAAATACAATCCCATATACATAATCCTTTACCCACAGTTGATCCAGAGGAAGGCGAAAACTCAAGCAAAGCATGCTCCAGTTTGCTACAGTAGGGCAAAAAATTCCTTCCTGATCCCCCGAGAGGCAATCGGATTTTCCCTGGATCAACTTAACCTATAAATGTTAGTACCCAGTTATATTATGTACATTTAGCCCTTTTTTTAAAGCAATCTACTGACCTTGCCAGAACCACCTCTGGAGGGAATCTATTCCACATTTTTACAGCTCTTTCTGTGAAGAAACCTTTCCGTATTTTGAGATGAAATCTTTTTTCCTCTGGACGTAAAGAGTGCCCCCTTGTCCTCTGTGATGACCTTAAAGTGAATAACTCAACAACAAGTTCACTATATGGACCCCTTATATATTTGTACATTTTGATCATATCCCCCCTTGATCTCCTCTTCTCAAGAGGGAATAGATTCAGTTCCTCTAATCTTTCCTCATAGCTGAGCTCCTCCATGCCTCTTACAACCCCTGGCAAAAATTATGCAATCACCAGTCTCTGAGGATGTTCCTTCTGCTTTTTTTCTACAACAATAAACAAATGATCACAGACATGGCCAAAAACTAAAGGCAATTCAAATGGCAACTTTCTGGCTTTAAGAAACACTAAAAGAAATCAAGAAAAATAATTGTGGTGGCCAGTAACAGTTAGATTTATAGAACAAGCACAGGGAATAAATTATGGAATCACTCAACTCTGAGGAAAAAAATACGGAATCATGAAAAACAAACAAACACAATAACACTCCAACACATCACTAGTACTTTGTTGCACCACCTCTGGCTTGCAGTCTCTAAGGCATTGACTTAATGAGTGATAAACAGTACTCTTCATCAATCTGGCTCCAGCCTTTGCTGATTGCTGTTGCCAAATCATCTTTGCAGGTTGGAGCCTTGTCATGGACCATTTTCTTTAACTTCCACCACAGATTTTCAATTGGATTGAGATCCGGACTGTTTGCAGGCCATGACATTGACCTTATGTGTCTTTCTTCAAGGAATTTTTTCACAGTTTTTGCTCTATGGCAAGATGCATTATCATCTTGATAAATGATTTCATCATCCCCAAACATCCTTTCAATAGATGGGATAAGAAAAGTGTCCAAAATTTCAATGTAAACCTGTGCATTTATTGAAGATTTAATGACAGCCATCTCCCCAGTGCCTTTACCTGACATGCAGCCCCATATCATAATTGACTGTGGAAATTTGCATGTTTTCTTCAGACAGTCGTCTGCATAAATCTCATTGGAACGGCACCAAACAAAAGTTCCAGCATCATCACCTTGCCCAATGCAGATTTGAGATTCATCACTGAATATGACTTTCATCCAATCATCCACAGTCCACGATTGCCTTACCTTAGCCCATTGTAACCTTGTTTTTTTGTGTTTAGGTGTTAGAGATGGCTTTCTTTTAGCTTTTCTGTATGTAAATCCCATTTCCTTTAGGTGGTTTCTTACAGTTCGGTCACAGATGTTGACTCCAGTTTCCTCCCATTTGTTCCTCATTTGTTTTGTTGTACATTTTCTGTTTTCAAGGCATATTGCTTTAAGTTTTCTTTCTTGATGCTTTGATGTCTTCCTTGGTCTACCAGTATGCTTGCCTTTAACCACCTTTCCATGTTGTTTGTATTTGGTCTATGTTTTAGACACAGCCGACTGTGAACAACCAACATCTTGTGCAACACTGTGTGATGATTTACCCTCTTTACCTACATACTAACAAGCAGATTTAATCTGATGCAGGTGTTAATGTTTGTAATGAAAATTTACAGGGTGATTCCATAATCTGTCTCTTAATACTAGAAAGGACTTTGCTCGCTTTGGAAACTGCAGCTTGGCATTGCATGCTATTATTGAGCTTATGATCTACCAAAACCCCCAGATCCTTCTCAACCATTGATTCCCCCTAGCATGTATGATGCATGCATATTCTTAGCCCCCAAGTGCAATACTTTACATTTATCAACATTAAACCTCATTTGCCACTTAGTTGCCCAATTAGACAGTGCATTGAGGTCGGCTTGTAAACTGGAGACATCCTGCAAGGACGTTATTCCACTGCATAGCTTGGTGTCATCTGCAAAGACAGAAATGTTTTTTTAATCGCCCCCCAACTTATAAATCTTCTTTTTACATTAAAATACTGCCACTATATACTTTTTTTTTTTTTTTTTTTGGGCTTATCTGTATACCACGGTCACGTGATAAACTGCAGGGTCCGCTCCAGTGCTGAATGTTCAGGTGGGAGGAGATTTCCACTCCCACCCACTGTGTTCTTTTTTTAGTTACTTTGCATGGAGGAGGAGAAGGGAGGGACTGGGCTGTTAGACCTGACTAGCTCAGCTCAAAAAAAAAAAAAAAGTCAAAAGCTACAAATACTGCAGCTGCTGACTTTTAATATATAGACACTTACCTGCCCAGGGCGCCCGCGATGTCCTTACCTGAAGCCGATCTGTCCCTCGGCTCCCGGGTGGAGGCGCCGGCATCTTCGGTAAGGGAGTCAGGAAGTTAAGCCTTGCGGCTGCACAGCCTGGTTCCCTACTGCGCATGCATGAGTCGCGCTGCGCATCCTCACTGGTCCCTGCTGTCTTCTGGGACCTGTGTGTCTCCCAAAAGACATCGGGGGGACGGAGGAGGGGCCGGACGTGGCGTAAATACTGCAGCGATCTATGCCAGGAAATGGGAGCAAATACCTGGATTATACAGGTATCTTCTCCCCCCTGAAAGGTGCCAAATGTGACTCCGGAAAGGGGGAGGAATCTGAAAAGCGGAAGTTCCATTTTTGAGTGGAACTCTGCTTTTAAGTTTCACAGTGAGTATAACAAGCATGCTATTCTGCATATACAGACAGTATAGTGTTGTGGGTTTAGTAACACTTTAAACTGTTTGTAGATTGCACATGGTTGTTCCTACCTAGAGGGTTGCTGTTGGTTAGGAGGTTCTCATTACAGCAGTATTTCCTCCCACATTGCACTGATTTTAGAAAAGTGTACTGACATGGCTTCTATCAATTTGTACAGCACAGAAGAGGGTAAGGTAATAAAGTTTGCATTGTGTAAATGTGTGATCTCTTCTTCCTATCATTTCTACCATTAGATGCTTCCCAAGTTTAAACTAAGGCTCCGTTCACGCTGCTGCAACCCCATTGTTGTGACTTTCATGCGACAGAGTCCATAGGACTCTGTCACATTGAAGTCACATCAAAGTAGCACAGGAACCTTTTTTGAAGTCGCTGTGGTTTGAGTCGCATTGATTGGAGCAACTGCAATTGAAATGTTTTGACTTGTCATGCAACTTTGTGTTGCAATTCGCATTACAAGTCACAGCAGTGTGACCCAGGGTTAATAGTTGAATGGTTCTTTATAGCATTCCTTCTCCTTAAATGAACTGTGTGCTTTATATGAGGCTATTTTTCTTCCAGCCATGTTTAATCTGTCTCTTGTTTGGCACAGGGCACCTTTCTCCTACTGAATCAGATGGTGATATGCTGGGTTATGATCTGTACAGCAGTGCCCTGGCTGACATACTCAGTGAGCCCACCATGCAGCCTCCGATCTGTGTTGGACTTTATGCTCAGTGGGGAAGTGGAAAGTCATTTTTGCTTAAAAAGCTTGAAGGTAATGTACCTGCCACTTCAGCTGCACCTACCAGAACAACTACGGGAGCATGTTATGTAAAAATAAATGATTAATACTGTTTCTTAGCAGTACTGAGTTGTGAACGTATGTGTGTGTTTTTTTTGCTGACAGCCACTCTGGAGAAATACAGTAAATATACACCATTAAAGCTCACATGAAATGTCAGTTTAGATTAGCTGATCAAAGTGCTTCAAAACAAAGGGTGTGCAAAGACTCGCAGTTGATTTTCTTTACCAGTAGAAAAGCCTGTACCCTGCCAGCATGCTGCAAAGAATTACTTTTTTTTTTTTCCTCTCTGAAATCGGCGATCTCAATAGAGATCTGACACACTCCCATCTCCCACGGATAAATAAGGCCCCTTTCACACTAGGGTGGTGGGTGCGTCGGCGGTAAAGCGCTGCTATTTTTATTGGCGCTTTACCATCAATTTTGCGGCGCTATTCGGCTGCTTTTACCCCCACTAGCGGCCGAAAAAGGGTTGAAACCACCCACTAAGTGCTGCTGCAGCAGCGCTTTGCTGGCGGTATAGCCATGCTGCCCATTGATTTCAATGGGCAGGAGTGGTGGAGGAGCGGTATACACACACCGCTCCGAAGATGCTGCTTGCAGGACTATTTTTAGTGTTCTGCCAGCGCACCGCTCTAGTGTGAAAGCCCTCGGGGCTTTCACACTGGAGAGACAGGACACCGCTCCAAAGATGCTGCTTGCAGGACTATTTTTAGCGTTCTGCCAGCGCACCGCTTCACACTGGAGAGACAGGAGCTGTTCTTTCAGGGTGCTTTGCAGGCGCTATTTTTAGTGCTGTAGCACCTGCAAAGCGCCCCAGTGTGAAAGGGGTCTAAGAGCTAAAACTGTCCAATCAGCAGGAAGCCCAGGCTTTGCTGATTTCAGACTAGAAGTCTGGCTAGAGTCACCGGTTCCCTCCTGCAGTCTCCCTCCCAAACCACAGATTGTAAAAATGCTGCTGGGGATTTAGTAGTCAGAACAAAAAGTAGGATTTGCTCAATAAGAATTGGATAGCTCCCCTGAACTCAAATTTCTGAGTTAGGTACAATTGGGCTTTCAGCTTCTCCTCTGAATTGTGAAATTGAATTGCTCCACAGTAGAATATCTGATGTCCATAACTTGGCAACATTTCTTCTTTAAAGTCAGGCACGGCAGTACATTTAGTTTGGGGGCAGAACCTGGATAAATGGCTTGCCCGTAGGACTTCTGTGAAATCTATACCCTTCTAGATTCTTCCTGGCTGTAATAAGTAGGTGCTATAGACATTTTCTAGCCTTTATTCCTGCTGCACAGAGCAGATGACTACCTGAGGGTTACTTTCAAACTTCTGGCTGTGAGTACTTGCACAGCTTGTGTATACAACAAAGTAGTGCCTAGAAAAGCTGAAAGGGGTAACAGGATAAATGTCTTTTTGTGTTTTTTTTTTTTTTTTTTTTTTTTTTTTTTTTTTTAAATTGATATATTTTTGTTTTTTTCTTTTGCAAAAGTCCAAAAAGAAACCGGTAGAACAGACTAAAAGCAAAAACTGTTTTGGAATCATTCAGGCTTTTAAAGCTAAGATCACTGAAATTGGTAGGTTTGTATATTGCGGATCATATACACTCATAAAGGAATTCTAGGCAATCCTGGTAGACAGCAAAGGCAGCTTATTGATCTCCCTAGAAGACTGCGCTGACAGGTCATCTGTGCACTGGCTTTCTCTTAGCATGTTTACAGTTTAAACCTAACAGCATTACAAAAATTAAGAACCTGATTGGCTCAGTGTGGATTACAGGAAGCAAACATTAATACAGATTTATGTACTTAAAGGCTAAGTTCACCTTTAGGAACGTTACATCCATATTTAGGGTTTGACCTGTAACATGTTCCTAAACATTTGCTTTTCACCCCCAGGGCCCTCTGTTCCACCCCATGACAGCATTCTGGGGTGATTCTTCCCCACAGATGCAGTCATATTTACAGTAAATTTGATGGGGATGTCCAGGACTCCACCTACACAGCTGTGTTTTTCATTCACAGAGATCTGTGAATGAGTTAGGGCTGCAACTAGTGGTTATTTTCATAATCGATTAGTTGTCTGATTTATTGTTTTAATTAATCGGTTAATAACCATAAAAAAAAAAGTGTGGTGTATTTCGTTAATATGTAAAGTTTTATAAAAAGGCAATTTTCTAATTGTTAGTGGGGTCAAAACGAAGTTCGTTTTCAACCACAGTGATGAGAAAATGTAGAAATAATAGAAAAATTTCAAACATTCTTTCATTTAGCGAATGTACAAAGATTTTTTGTCTGAATAATCACGTCTGAAAATTGATCCGTGTGGCCAGCATAAGGCTCGGTACACACCTATGCAGTTTGCTATTGATCTGTTTCTGCAGTGCTTTTTGCTGTGCATTTTGATTTTTGCACACGTGATTTTGCTACGATTTGCGTTTTTGCATTTTTTGCGGCCAATTTGTTGTTGTGCAGATTAACTGCTTCAGCCCCGGACCATTTGGCTGGCCAAAGACCAGAGCGCTTTTTGCGAATCGGCACTGCGTCGCTTTAACTGACAATTGCGCGGTCGTGCGACGTGGCTCCCAAACAAAATTGACATCCTTTCTTTCCTCATAAATAGAGATTTCTTTTGGTGGTATTTGATCACCTCTGCGGTTTTTATTTTTTGCGCTATAAACAAATAATAAGCGACAATTTTGAAAAAAATGCAATATTTTTTACTTTTTGCTATAACAAATATCCCCAAAAAATATATAGTTTTATGGCATTTTTTAGTAATCATTTTTTTTTTTTTTTTTACTAGTAATGGCGGCGATCAGCGATATTATTTATTTATTTTTTTTATCATGACTGCGACATTATGCCGGACACGTCAGACAATTTTGACACGTTTTTGGGACCATTGGCATTAATACAGCGATCAGTGCGATTAAAAATGCATTGATTACTGTAAAAATGTCACTGGCAGTGAAGGGGTTGACACTAGGCGGCAGTGAAGGGGTTAATGTGTGTCCTAGGAAGTGTTCTAACTGAAGGGGGATGTGGACTATGCAGGGAAACGAACAGATCGCCTGTTCATACTCTGTATGAACAGAGGATCTGTCAGTTCTCCCCTCAGAGAACCGGAAACTGTGTGTTTACACACACAGCTCCCGGTTCTCTGTGTGCCCCGAGCGATTCCCGGGAGCCCATCGGTGATCGAGAGCGCCGGGCACTCACATGGGCTCCGTGGGCGAGCAGGGGGTGTGCGACCCCTCCCCCTAGTGGCGGTCTATGGTACCGATGTACCATGATGGCGATTCGCCTGCCTGTGCCATCCTGCCGCAGTATAACTGCAGCGGACGGTCGGCAAGCGGTTAAAAATATATATGAAATAATAACCAACAATTTTATTCTCAAGTAATAACTGAGATCATACAGTCCGTCCAATGAGACTAAATGGCTTCAAATTTAGATGTGGCATTGCACAGGTAGTAATTATGCTTTTCAAAATAAATGCTTTTAAGTTCAGTAATCCATTATGAAAGAGAAGGTGGGCAAGGTGAGGTCCACTGTAAAGCAATTATCCTACCGTGTTTGAAACCGTGTCCATAGAAGATGTATCCAAATAACCTAAGAGTGAGAGGAGTGCTTTAGCGCCATGCATTTCCATGTGTGGAAAACTGCAGCATTTTTTACAGTGCGCCTGGGTGCTGTTAAAAGTTGATGGCGCCCCCACGTGTTTTCTATAAAGAAACTCGTTTCGTGAACAACCGTATGCGGGAATGTGTGATTTACACACACTCCCATACTCGCATAAATGTGAACCTAGCCTTACATTGTGTAACATGGTATTTTATTTATTTTATTTATTTATTTCAGGTACTTATATAGCGCCGTCAATTTACGCAGCGCTTTACATATACATTGTACATTCACATCAGTCCCTACCCTCAAGGAGCTTACAATCTAAGGTCCCTAACTCACATTCATACATACTAGGGACAATTTAGACAGGATCCAATTAACCTACCAGCATGTCTTTGGAGTGTAAAGTTTGGATTGTGTAAAGGAGGCATTGCATTTCATGTCTGATGTCCTGTATTGTTCCTTCTTCTCTTAGATGAAATGAAGACGTTTGCAGGCCAGCAGATTGAGCCCCTCTTCCAGTTCTCTTGGCTCATTGTCTTCCTCATTTTCATGTTGTGTAGCACTGTTGGCTTGCTTCTGTCATTCAGTGTAGATGCCAAGTTGGGGATATCTGTGTCGCTCAGCCTGCTGGCTGTCCTCTATATATTCTTCAGTAAGTTTCTATGTTATTGTTACTGTTTCATTTGTGGCTGTGCTTCTGGCTGCCTCTCACACATGTAGATGTTTGAATTTTATTTACGGTGTGTGGCCACTTTTTCTTTTCAGTATGTCATAGCTCGAAAAGAAATGTTTCCCCGCATTGGGGTTTTTAGGCAGCACAAGAAAAAAATTAATCACTATAGTATGAAAAAATATACACTTTTATTGAATAGATAACATGTATCATCAGAGTTAAAAAGCCATGAGCTTCAGTGGGTATTTATCTAAAAATTTTTTTAAGCTGAACATACAAAGCAGACATTTGTTCATAGCAATATTGTGTCATGAACATTAGACCTGACGCGTTTCAACCCCTATGACTGGGGTCTTCTTCAGAGGATAGGTCTGCTGGGAAGAACATAAGAATGAGGTTGGTCTACATATACATATTCTAAAAAGTATATATCTAGCAGAAACTACATTAATTGTCCAATGAAAAACATAAATTCCCACATGGATGTCCCTTTTAAAAGTTTAAAATGCTTTATCCTCTTCCGCCAGAGGGTGATTCCAACCTCCTCTACCGCTGCCACAACCCAGACCGGCAGCGGTAGAGGAGGTTGGAATCACCCTCTGGCGGAAGAGGATAAAGCATTTTAAACTTTTAAAAGGGACATCCATGTGGGAATTTGTTTTTCATTGGACATACGTTTATTTGGTAACTATACTATACTGTACTGTTGCATTGCACAATTAATGTAGTTTCTGCTAGATATATACTTTTTAGAATATGTATATGTAGACCAACCTCATTCTTATGTTCTTCCCAGCAGACCTATCCTCTGAAGAAGACCCCAGTCATAGGGGTTGAAACGCGTCAGGTCTAATGTTCATGACACAATATTGCTATGAACAAATGTCTGCTTTGTATGTTCAGCTTAAAAAATTTTTAGATAAATACCCACTGAAGCTCATGGCTTTTTAACTCTGATGATACATGTTATCTATTCAATAAAAGTGTATATTTTTTCATACTATAGTGATTAATTTTTTTCTTGTGCTGCCTAAAAACCCCAATGCGGGGAAACATTTCTTTTCGTTCTAATTTCTAAGGGGTGAGCAGCAATCCTTTCTTCCCCTCCCTAGTGTCTCTCCATTTTTTCCAGTATGTCATAGCTAAGCAGATGTAAAAAAAAAAAAAAATCTGCAGCCTCACAACCATAATGAAACCATATTTGCCCTTCTGAAACTCACAAACTTCCTACCAAACGGCTGAATTGTGACTTTATGGTATGGTTCTACAGTCATTTCCCCAGGCATCCCACTTATGTTCTCCTCTATTCAGTTGAATACAAATCTCACAGGCAATTTTAGCTCAAGTAGATTCCAATCTGTGTAAACTTTTTAGATACCATCGGGGTAATTGTTTGAATTTTTTTTTTTTTTTATCAATTTGATGCCCGCCAGGTTTAGTCAAATGTTTTGTCTACCTGGCCATTTCACCTTCCCTCTCTTGCCACCCCCACCTTTTGACATACTTAATTCACAGCATGAAGACAATATAACCATTAGGATTATGGTGAAAAGGGACTAAAGAAATCCAAGCCCCCCCCCAGACGCATCTGTATGTAAAGCCATCTTAGATCAGATGTCATCTCATCACATATCCCAAAAATGACAGCGGAAGAAGCCATGCCAGTCATTTGTTTTATATTCCAATGGCTAAATGCACATCCAGAGCTGCTGGTTTATAGTGCAAGATAGCCTAATGTTTTAGAACTATTTATTCCAATATTAAAAAAATTCATATTTAGCTAGTCCTTTTTTATGCCTTTCATACTTTTCAATTCTGTAGGAGAATATCTTAAAATATATAAGAAGCTGTTTTGGGTTCTAATAAGTTTAGGTATGTAACTATATTGGACCATATGCATCTATTTTCAGCTGCAGTGTATTTTGGTGGGCGAAGAGAAGGAGAGAATTGGAACTGGGCTTGGGTATTGAGTACCAGACTTGCACGACATATTGGTTATCTAGAACTGCTTTTGAAACTGATGTTTGTGAACCCTCCAGAGCTCCCAGAGCAGACCACCAAGGCTTTGCCTGTCAGGTGAGATGATGTTATCATAGGAACCAACTAAATCAAAATGCTTGTGTGGAAAACACAAAATCATTAACTTGACCGTAATGTGGTGTTCTGAACCAGGCTTATTTGTTTCATTAACTGTTTATCTTCATCATAGACTCAGGACACAGGCTTGATATTCATAGATCCTGGGTTATAGGTTAGTACTGTCAGGTGAATGGACACTGGCAAAGCTTTGAAATACCCGCCCCCTGGGCATTCGTCTATAACCCTACCCTACTCTGTGAGTCCTTGGTTTTATGCTATTGTCCTCAGGTGATGAACCTCTTCTCCTTTATCTAGAAATCACTCTTAGCTTGACTAGTTTTTATTATTTTACTTTGGATTTTAAATCGGCACTTAAACTCCTCAGTCGTCTAATATTACAATAGAAGCAGTGCATCCGAATCAGTCTGTCCTCAGTAAATTCATGCACTGTATACAGAGCCTGCATAATGGGGACTGCCTGTAATGTTGCTTACTGGTCCAGAGCCATGGTTCATCCTTATGGAACACATAAGGATGGTGGAAGCTTGGACCCTTTATTGGGACCAGTGACATGGACAGGTAAGACAGGATCACCCTGTATTTCTGACCGTTACTGTAGACTCCCTGCCATTATATCACGTTGTTCCCAAATAATTGCCAGTGTCCAATCACCTGAAGGTACCAGCCTTTAACCCTGGATCTATGAATATCAAGCCTGGGTCCCTAACTGTACTCCAAGATATGGAATTTACATGCATGTCAAAATGCCTTTTTTTCCCCCCATCATGTTTTAAAACTGATCTCCAGTCAAACTGCTAAAAACATATGAAATGCATATATGGGAGCTGTTTTATCTGTCAAAGGATTCAAATTTTTCAGCATTCAGTTCAGAGATTTACACATCCCTGCCCTTTCCTGCAGGCCAGGAGATCTGATTTGCCTTTCCTGCAGTAAAAGCTGAAATTGGGGTATTGATTTTTGGAAGCGGAGAATTGCTGTAGTAGTTGCCAAGACTACAGTGAACACCGCTGTTCTCTGGGGTCCTATGCCAAGTGGCTGCCCTGCTGCTTAGGATCCTCCAGGGGGTTGCTTGCTTGGCATGATTGCCATTCACAGAACGCCTTGCATTTTTCTCAGTTAATGCAAGGAGTTCTGATTGGATGTGTAGGGTCACTAGATTGGAAACTTCAGATAGGGACTGATAAGAATATCCCATGCAATAATTGCACAATGAATATTGCAGGAGATTTGATAGTTGGTACAACATAAGCACATTTGGTTAAATCTCTAACCGTCCACACGCAAAAAAAAAGTCTGGAAGCATCTGTGATACTAACACTTTATATAAAAACGTAGTCCCATTTTCCAAAAATACATGATTTTAGGATAGTAATAAGTTCACTACATGGGCAGACAAGTCAGTGTTGCACCCAGCATGAAAATCCACTGCTAACTGGAATTTTAACACACAATTCTTTTTTACCTATTAAGTCTCCATGAATGGAACTCCCAAATTACCCTCAGTATTATGCTTAGGTGTTGGGCAGTCTAAATGTTCTTGCTGTGACATTTTTATATAGTAGCCTCATGTGTAGTTGCAGGAATAGTAATTTTTGCATTTCAGCTAAGGGCCTATCAATTCAAATTCAGTCATGACTTTACTTGTGATACAGAAGTGAGACATACCTGTGGTGTTGTGCATGTGTAATAACAATTACAATATTTATACTGGTGTGTATTTTTATCTGTTTCTTCAGGTTCCTCTTTACAGATTATAATAGGCTCTCTAGTGTTGGTGGAGAGACCTCCATGGCAGAAATGATCGCCACTCTCTCTGATGCATGTGAGAGAGAGTTTGGTTTTCTGGCAACCCGACTTTTCAGGGTCTTCAAGACGGAAGAATCCCAAGGTACTTTTTTATTATGACACATTCACTGACAATTGCGTTTTTTCGTTGTATGAAAAAAACCTCATCCTACTATCACAAAAATACTTGTATTTTAAAAACTGCATATGATTAAGTGGACCTTTCAGTAACTTTGCATGTCTGCTTGTACACATTCCTGATAATACAGCATCTGTAAAAAAAAAAAAAAAGTTCCTTAAACAAAAAAATAAGTAACCTTACCATTTAAATGTCTTTGCCTAGGTTGCTTGGATGCCATCAGTCTGCGTCAGGCAGGCATTTTCTCAATCTCCTCTTCCCCCCTGTGATCAGACTGCAACATTGTAATTTCTCTTTCGTTCATCGACTGACACAGCACCTCCTTAATCTTGACAGTTGGGTTATATCGCCTCTGCAGTAGTAGGACTAGGCAGAACAAAAAAACACCTGGCTACGCCCATGGGCTGTCCTCAGTATATAACCCCTGCTCTAGGTATTCAGTTTATTTCTGTCTAGGCAGGAGTAAGGACCTAGCTCCTTGCTGGGATCTTATGGTCCTAGCAAATTTTACTTTTCTTTATTGTACATCACGGGACACCGAGCCATAGTAGTTACTATGTGGGTTATAGGCCACCTTCAGGTGATGGACACTGGCACACCCTAAGACAGGAAGTCCACTCCCTATATAACCCCTCCCACTACTGGGAGTACCTCAGTTTTTTCGCCAGTGTCTTAGGTTGCTGAGCATAAATAGCAGCGGCAGTTGTTGGACTATTGGCTCAAGCAGTGGGTGCAATTTCTTCTGGTAGTACCTCTGCATTTGTGCATCGGGCTATGGTAAGAAGGGGAGGTAGAAACACCCCAAAAAAGGGCTCAAGAGGGACTCCTTCACGCTCAAAAAAGCCTAAACTCATCTCTACAATGGCATCCTCCCCTGAGAGATCTGACGTGGCTGGTCAGAGTGAGCCATCAGAACCATCAAATGTTGCAACTGTTTCCAACACTGCAGCCCCTGTCTGTTACTGAAAAGGTTTTTTCCTCAACCATATTAGGATTGGAGCAAAGGTTAGCGGCTTTAATCGCATTCCAGAGTGGGACAAAGCGCGACAGGTCCCCTTCCATTACCCAGGACCCTCAAACTGAGGAACTGGGGGCGGGAGATGAGGAATTTTTCTCGGGGGGCCGTGAAGAGGCTGATGACTTCTCTTCTGAGGGGTCAAATGCGGAGGGATCAGCTTCACAATCTGAAAGATTGTTGGTACAATCTCTTACTGAATTGGTCCGCTGCACATTTATGCTACCCTTAACTGAGTCGGTTGATAAGCCCACTTCTTGTTTAGGTTCGCTAAAGCCTCCCCAAGCCATACATACCTTTCCTTTTCATTCATTGCTGGAAAAACTTATGTATTCTGAGTGGGATCACCCAGATAAGCATTTTTTTCCTCCTAAAAAGTTTCCAACACTATCCTATGGAGGAAAAGTTTAATAAAAAATGGGAGATGCCAGCAATTGACGCTGCTATATCCTCTGTGAATAAAAGTTTGACTTCTCCGGTAGACAGTGCTCAAATGATTAAGGATCCAACGGATAAGAAGTTGGAATTCCTATTAAAAAACACATTTTCTCTGACAGGTTCAGTGACTCAACCTGCGCTGGCAGCAATCGGTGTATGTCAATCCTTGAGAGACCAGTTCAAACAGGTGCTCGAGGTTATTCCTGATCAACAGGCCCAGGATTTGGCTGAGCTACCACAGTGGCGTTATGTTTTGCAATAGACGCTATGAGAGATACTATTCTTCAGGCCTCACGCTTGGTCTGGTGCATATGCGTAGAATACTATGGTTGAAAAATTAGTCAGCCGAAACGCCTTGCAAAAAGCTCCTGGCTAGTTTTCCTTTTCACGGTGAACGGCTGTTTGGGGATGATCTGGGTAAATACAGCCAAAGAATTTCTAATGAAAAAAGTACCCTTTTGCCAGTTAGAAAAAGGAGTAAGCGTATTTCATTTAGACGAGCTTCCTCTCCAGTGCCAGGGGCATCAGCATCCAGGCAGTCACGACGGCCTCCGCCGTCAGGCTCAGGAGGTAAACCTCAGGGTCAACCCCAGGGACAAAAGAAGTCCTGGGGAAGGAAACCTACAAAACAAAATACTAAAGCCTCCTTATGAAGGGGCACCCCCGCTCGCTTGAGTGGGGAAGACTTCTGCAGTTCTCAAGGGTCTGGCAGAAGTGCCAAGACAAATGGGTGGCTTCCTCAATAACTCTAGGGTACAAACTAGAGTTCCGAGAGTCCCCGTCTCCTCGTTTTCTCAGATCAAACTTTCCCAGGGATCCAGAGAAAAAAGTCTCTCTTTCAAGCATTGGACCATCCTTTGTCTCAAAATGTGATATCGGTGGTCCCCATAGAAGAGCAGGGATTGGGGTTTTATTTAAACCTTTTCACGGTACCAAAACCAAATGGAGAGGTCGGACCCATTCTAGATCTCAGATCTAAACCTATTTCTGAATATCCGCTCTTTTCGCATGGAGTCAATTCGATCATTAGTCTCCATCCTACAAGGTGGAGAACTTTTGGCATCAATCGATATCAAGGATGCATACCTCAATGTGCCTATTTTTCCCGCTCACCAGAAATATCTACGTTTTGAGGTAGAAAGTCTTCATTTTCAGTTTGTAGCTCTGCCTTTCGGTCTAGCTACTGCACCTCAAGTGTTTAAAAAGGTTCTGGCCCCTCCTCTAGCCAGATTAAAGGCCCAAGGTATAACGATTATAGCTTACCTAGACGATCTGCTCTTGATAGACTAGTCGGTAGCCCGCTTAGACCAAAGTATGGTCACCACAGTCAACTACCTAGAACACCTAGGTTGGATTCTCAACCTAGAGAAGCCCTTCTTAAAACCATCAAGGAGATTAGAATACTTGAGTCTGATCATAGATGCAGCCCAGAAAAGGGTATTTTTGCCTCTGGCGAAGATCATTGCCATAAAGGAACTGATTCAGGTGGTCAAGGCAAAGAAGAATCCTTCTATTCGACTTTGCATGAGGTTGTTGGGAAAGATGGTGGCTTCATTCGAGGCCGTTCCTTATGCTCAGTTTCATTCGAGTCTGCTGCAAAACAGTATTTCCCAGATTTCCCAATGTGTCTCCGAGGGTGCGCCGGAGCCTCAGTTGGTTGATAACCAAGAATCGGCAGAAGGGAAAATCCTTCCTACCAGTTACCTGGAACAACAGATGCCAGCCTTTCGGGTTGGGGAGCTGTCCTGGAAGAGGCGTCTGTCCAAGGGAAATGGTCCAGATCAGAAATTACCTTACCCATCAACATTCTAGAGGTCCGAGCAGCGTGCTTGGCCCTGAGGGCCTGGACGTTCAGGTTACGGAACTGTCCTGTCAGAATCCAATCCGACAATGCCACAGCAGTGGTTTATATCAATCACCAAGGGGGCACGAGAAGTCATGCGGCCAAGAGCGGTGAATCATAGCTTGACTTGGGCAGAGAACAATGTACCCTGCCTATCGGCAGTCTTTATTCCAGGAATAGAAAATTGGCAGGCGGACTACTTGAGTCGCCAGCAGTTGTTCCCGGCAGAATGGTCCCTTCACCCCGAGATCTTCCTGGCAATATGCCGAAGATGGGGGATCCCAGACGTAGATCTGTTTGCGTCCAGGTTCAACAAGAAAATCGACAACTTTGTGTCAAGAACAAGGGATCCGCTAGCATGCGGAACAGATGCCTTAGTGTTCCCGTGGGATCAGTTCTCACTGATTTATGCATTTCCTCCTATTGTGCTGCTTCCACAACTTCTTCGCAGGATCAAGCAGGAAGGGAAGTCGGTGATTCTTGTGACCCAGAAGATCTTAGTATGCAGAGATCAATAAGGATGGCAGTAGGGGGCCCATGGACCCTACCACCACGTCCAGACCTTCTCTCGCAAGGTCCGGTATTCCATCCTACCTTATAAACGCTAAATTTAACGGTTTGGCTATTGAGTCCCACATTCTGAAGAAGCGTGGGCTGTCAGGTCCTGTGGTATCTACCTTGATTAATGCAAGGAAGCCGGCCTCCAGAATCATATATTATAGAGTCTGAAGGGCATATGTCTCCTGGTGTTGGTGTGAATCCAGGGGTTGGCGCCCCAGGAAGTATGTCATAGGTAGAATCCTTGACATTCTGCAGATGGGGTTAGAAATGAAGCTGGCCTTGAGTACTATTAAAGGCCAGGTCTCGGCCTTATCGGTATTTCAGCGACCACTTGCTTTGCATTCTTTGGTTCGTAGCTTTATTCAGGGGTTAACGCGGCTTAATCCCCCGGTTAAGTCACCCCTGAACCCTTGGGACTTGAATTTAGTTCTGTCGGCACTGCAAAAACAGCCTTTTGAGTCGATACAGCATATTCCCTTGGTCCTTTTGACAAGGAAACTAATTTTTCTGGTAGCCATATTTTCTGCAAGAAGGGTATCAGAGTTGGCTGTTCTTTCTTATAGTAAGCCATATTTGATTATTCACAAGGATAATGTAGTATTGCGTCGTCATCCTAACTTTCTACCAAAGGTAGTGTCTAGTTTTCATCTAAACCAGGATATTGTTCTGCCTTCATTCTTTCCAGAACCCTGTTCTACGGAAGAGAAATTACTACATTTTCTTGATGTGGTGAGAGCAGTCTAAGTCTACTTGAAGGCTACTGCTCAGATTCGAAAAATGGATGTTTTGTTTGTGTTGCCTGAAGGTCCTAGAAAAGGACAGGCGGCATCGAAATCTACTATTTCTAAATGGATTCGGCAAGTAATTGTTAAAGCTTATGGTTTGAAGCAGAAGATTCCACCCTCTCAAATCAAAGCGTACTCCACTAAGGCTGTTAGTGCTTCGTGGGCAGTGCATCACCAATCCTCCATGGCTCAAATCTACAAGGCTCCAACTTGGTCTTCAGTCCATACATTCACTAGATTGTATCAGGTGGACATAAAAAGGCATGAGGATATTGCCTTTGGGCGCAGTGTGCTGCAGACAGCAGTATAAGTCCTCTGGTCTCATGGTGCCCTACTTTTGTTGTGTCTCCCTCCCCTCAGTTGGCTTTGCTCTGGGACATCCTACATAGTAACTACTATGGCTCTGTGTCCCGTGATGTACGATAAAGAAAATAGGATTTTTATAACAGCTTACCTGTAAAATCCTTTTCTTGGCGTACATCACGGGACACAGAGGTCCCTCCATTCTTCTAATACACGTATATTGCTTTGCTACAAAAACTGAGGTACTCCCAGTAGTGGGAGGGATTATATAGGGAGTGGACTTCCTGTCTTAGGGTGTGCCAGTGTCCATCACCTGAAGATGGCCTATAACCCACATAGTAACTACTATGGCTCTGTGTCCCGTGATGTACTCCAACAAAAGCATTTTCTCCTGGAAGATCTGCAATCCACAGCCGGGCTGGGCGACAGGCTGGATAATCTAAATACAGTGGTCTCCCCAGTCCAGCCAGCAAGTGTATGCAGACCGCAGCTACGCGCTAGGTCGGCCACAACATAGCCTCAACGGACGGACTGGCACGCAAGCTAAACTCATCACAGGGTCGCATACGACCGGGTGCTGGTCTGAGCCACAGCTGTCCCTTGGCCGATAGCCCCCCGCTTCGGTGGCGAGGAGTTCTGTCTGGAGGGTCACGCGCGCCATGGATTGGTAAGTACAGTTTCTCCTTTTTCTGCGGTTTGAGGTGGATGCGGGTACTCTCCAGGGATGGTCGGACCTGCCTGCAGGATCCCTCCTCCCATCCTAAAGTCCCTTGGTTAAACTGGGTTTCCCTCTCCCCCCATGGATTGGTGGGAGTACCAGGGCAGGCAGCAGAGACCCCTGGGGGTCTCCCCCGCCATTCCCTTTCTGGGTGTGTGTCCTGCCCGGGCGGTATGGGGGGGTTCCAGTGCAGGAGGCCCCTAAGTGCATGCCCTGCTGTGTGAGCAGTGTGAGGTAGTGTGCAGTTTGGGGGTCCCAGTGCAGAGAGCACAGTGGTGCAGAGTACACAGCGGTGTCCCCTTAAATGTTCACCCTGCCTGGTGGAGTACAGTACCTTTTTTTTTTTTTAGAAGGGGGTCCCCTTGCAGAGGGTGCAGCGATGTTGAAGGCACAGAGAGGATCCTTGCAGCATGCTTCAGCATGTCAAACGGCCGGCGGCCATGTTTGGGTGGTCCGATTACATCACGGCCACCATTTTCCCTTGGTCTGGCCGGTCTCGGCCGGTGGCCATGTTTGTGTAGCTGATGTCACGGCAGCCATTTTTCATTAGTCTAGTGAGACGCTAGAAATGGCCGGAACCCCGTGGAGATGCCAGAGCTTTTCCTCCCCTATGCTTCTCTTCCTGTCCCGGGATATATGAAATGGACGCCAACATTGGTGTCGCTGGGTCCGAATTGCGGCACTCCTCAGTTTGGTAGGGTGAGTCTTTGGGGGTCCTTGTGTATCTCTCTGCTGATAGGTACCCTGGCCATTGGGGTGTCCCTTTTGTGGTGCCAAAGTGCCTTTGTACTACAGGGTCTTCTTCCCTATGGAGCCTCAGGGTCACATTTCACCCACTGATCCCCTCATGGAGGTGGCAGGTCCCTCAGAATCCCAGTTTCCCATGGTTGCATTGACGGAGGTCCTTAAGTCATTGGTATCCTGGGTAGAAGTAGCGTGTGGGCAAGGACTCAGGAGGAAGTGTCCCCCTCCTTCCCCTGTTCAGTCTGTCTCAATTGATGCTGAGCCTGATGCCGCCAGGGATGTGGCCCGTCCAGGGGGGGTTAATATCTCGCCCCCTGACTTGTCCAATAGTGAGGCTGAGTCCTCTACAGTCTCAGCAGCGAGTGAAAAAGCGCTGGTGGACGCACTTGTTACTGCAGTGCGGGAGACTCTAAAGATGGGGGATGCGGCTGACAGGGCCACAGATGTGGCTGTGTCCTTTGGTATGCATAACACCCCTTTGAAGAACCACTTTTGAAAAAGGGGACTACCCCACCAGTGGTGGACCCACCTGTTTCCAGGTTGAATAAAGCAACCATGATACCAGTAGAGAAATCCCCATTCTTTAAAGCGGGGGTCCACCTATCTATCGTTTTTTTTTTTTTTTTTTTTTTTTTTTTGTTCATTCACAAACTTTTTTCTTCTCAGCATTACATACTCACATATTGTGTGTAATATGTCCGCCTGTGTCAGATTTCGTTGGAAAGAATAACTTATATTATTCACTGCAGGCGGTTTCCATCTTCATTCTGGGCATTTGAAGCCCACAAGCATTTATTTCCTGGATGTGGTGAATGCTGTGCTCCTAGCATTCACTGCTCGTTCCCGCACATGCTCAGTGGCATCCTGGGAAGCCTGAGACTAGCTCCCAGGAGTCTGGGAGAGGCTAGAAACACGCCTACTCCCACGGGAGGAGAACCAGGAAGTGCAAAGAAGAATAGAAAAATAAAAGGTAATTACGGCGATTTACATTTTTTTAAATGGCATGTCAGCATCTAGGCAAGGAAGAGAATACATACAGATATTGTTCAAAATTTGGGTGGAACCCCACTTTAAGGACTCGGCTGACAGGAAAGCGGAGGCTGTGGCACGCAGCATGTTTACTATGGCTAGGTCGGCATTGCGTCCAGTCTTTGCATCGGCCCTGGTGTCGCAGACCCTAACTGAATGGGCCAAGCTTTTGCACCATGGTCTGGGTAGTGAGCAGGTTCTTGCTGCTTATGTTTTAGCAGACCAGTTTGTCCATGGGCTGCAGTATATTTTTGATACAGCCTTGGATGCAGCTCCTGTGCTGTCCAAGCTTTCTGTTTCAGCGGTGGTGATTAAATATGTGCTGTGGCTTAAGAATTGGTCGGCAGACCAAGCCTCTAAAAAAGCTCTCATCTACCCTTTCAAGGTGACCGCCTGTTTGGGGCTACCCTGGATGACATTATTAAGGGTGTCACAGGGGGAAAGATTAGCTTCCTGCCTCAATCTAGGAAAGGGAAGGCGCCTGGTCTCAGGTGGGGTCTTCCTTCTCAGTCCATAAGAAATTCTTCCGGGCTCCCGGAACTGCAGATAAAGGAAACTGATCTCTCAAGTCTTCCCCGGGAAGTTCCAAGCAATCTTGGTCTAGTAAGCCTAGAGAGCAGGTTTCTCCGGATTCACTGACAAGACTCCTTCAGCATGAAGGTCTGACTTCACCCATTGCTGGGGTGGGGGACATCTTCCATGATTTCCAGATTCATGGGCCTCCTTCGTGAGCGTCAAGGGGGTCCACAAATTGAACCTTTTGTGGGTACCAAAGAAGGGGGGCAGAATTTGTCCACTTCAGGGGGCCCTGTGTCTCCTTGTTTGGGTATAATTCCTGTAAAGGTTCAGGTGACGTCCAAACTACCCAAAGTCCCTTCTAGCCCTGTCCAGGAAATTGGGCTACCTGGGTCTGACTCTGGAGTGAATGCTGACCAGGTTAGTAGTTTTTCTTCTCAAACATCGCCCCCTTTAGCAGGTTTAGTTCACCTCGAAGTAACTGAGGCTCGTGGCAATCTCGCAAGTTCCTCTGGTAGACGCCGCAGTCGCCCTAGTACCACTGCGGGGCCAACGCCTTCCTGTTCTGCGGTGCCTGCGAAGGACAGACGGCGAAAGTCTTCTGGTGGCCGTAAATGTCCCTTGGATGTTACCTCTAAAAGAGGACCAGTTGTAACGAGGACTGAGCTTCCATCCTGCTTTACAGTAACTGGTTTTAATAGCCTATCCATGGAAATCCAGGTAGTGAGAGATAGAGGTCCTTCGGGATCAGTGATCCCTACTACGGTGAAGGCAAGTAAGTCGACTTCTAGTAAGATATACCATCGTACATGGAAAGTGTACGTTTCTTGGTGTGAGTTGATTGGCGTTCATCCTCGATTCTTTTCTGTGGCTCAGATCTTAGCTTTTCTTCAACAGGGTGTTGAGCAGAAGTTTGCTTTGAGCACCATCAAGGTGTCTGCCTTAGAAGTCTTCTTTCAGCGACCCCTAGCCACTCAATTTTTAGTTCGTACCTACATTCAAGGAGTCCAGCATGTGGCTCAGCCTGTACGGTCTCTTTTGCCGCAATGGGATTTAAACTTGGTGCTATCGGTTCTCCAGAAACCTCCATTTGAGAATATTCGGGAGATTCCCTTGCCTACCTTGTCCCAGAAGGTGGAATTCCTGGTGGCTACCTCAGCCCACAGGGTTTCAGAGTTGGTGGCAATATCTTGTCGTAGTCCCTGTTTAGTACTTGGTAGGGATAAAGTGGTTCTTCATCCCTGTCAGTCATTTCTGCCCAAGGTTGTCTCTGACTTCCATTTGAATGAGGACATTGTGTTGCTGTCCTTGTGTCCCAAGCCGGCTCATCCCAAGAAATTTGCTTTGC